>NC_064559.1:145811517-146114548 GCF_937001465.1 Orcinus orca
CAGGTTTCTACACTGCAAAGTCACCATTTTTTCTTTTGTAATTGATAAGTATTTATCCTATTCCTCTTCAAACCATCAGCCACCAGCCTTTACTTCCAAGGCAACTTCTGTCTAAATCAACTACCAGTATATTGATTGCCAGATGGTGTTTTCTATTTCCATCATTCCTTCTATATTTATTAGTTGGCTTTCTATTGTAAGGAAAAACTCTTCCTTCTTTCCCCTTCATTCACTCATATCAGCGTGGACTCATGGGTATTTATTTTACTCGATAATAGATTTTAATCTGTTACTATCAGTATTTATTTTGATGTTTATAATGTCCATATTTGACCAGTGAGAGCCCCTTCAAGCTGACTCCTCTGTCCCTTTGATGTATCTTTGTCATTCTTTGAGCATTCCTTCAATTCTGGTCCAATAAGATATTCTAGGTTTGTCTTGTATTTTCCCTGTCTCACCCTTAGGATTAGTTATTTCCCCAAGGAGTCCTGTTTCCTTCTAATGTTAGACAGAATTTAGAAACCAAGATTTTGGTATGATGTGCTTATTTATACTGGGTCAGCAGACAGAGCTAAGATGCGTACATATACATATATTTATATACACATACATTAATATTTATTTATATAGCTATTAAAAAACCATGAGTTCCCACTGATGCCCCCCAATTCCAACTGAACACTTCAGAGTTCTTTTGCAGTCTTCCCCTTTTCTATACTTGTAATCCTTCTTCTTATAGTGAGAAACTTGGTTCGCATTATTTTGAGTATGTTTATTTATTTGTTCAGTCCCACTGCATGTCACCAATGGCTAGATCATGCCAGCTGTTGTTTTTTGTTTGTTTATTTGTTTGTGGTACGCAAGCCTCTCACTGTTGTGGTCTCTCCCATTGTGGAGCGCAGGCTCCGGACGCGCAGGCTCAGCGGCCATGGCTCACGGGCCCAGCCACTCCGCGGCATGTGGGATCTTCCTGGACTGGGGCACGAACCCGTGTCCCCTGCATTGGCAGGCGGACTCTCAACCACTGCGCCACCAGGGAAGCCCCCAGCTGTTGTTTTGATCCTCAGCCTCACTGCTGTCTCCTTGTCCTTGTTGCTGCCTTCTTGGTCTCACAAATACCTCCTTCACACCACTGCCTCCTTGGCCCCCCAAACTTGCAGGTACCTCCTTGGCCTTACTGCCTATCAGCCCCTCCCTTGCTTAGCCCCATCCATGCTACTTCTCCAAGAGAAAGGGAAGGGAAGGGGAGGGAAGTGAAAAAGAAGAGGAAATGTTTCTTGTTTTTAAATTAAGAAGTCAAGCATAGACTTAGGCTTTTGGGAACATGGCAGATTAGATATTTTGAAAAGCTCTCTCACTGACAAACACCTAAGTGATGGATAAATTAAAAATCAAACAAACAAAAAAAGTTTTAAGTATTGATGCATTACTAAATGTTCAAGAAAGCAAGAGAAATTTTTAAAGGGCGGTAACCCCTAAAACGTAGTAAACAGAACAAAATTTAAAATTATAATGATTAAGAGCTGAAACCAGAGTGGTACGTGGACACAGATAACTGGGCTGTCCTGAGTGGGAAGGGGGAGGGAATGTAGTTCCCAGTATAATAGAACTTTGAGGATTGATGCCTCCTAGAGGGTTAAGAAATACTAGGCCTGAGGCCTGTGCAATGTGGGCAGATGAGCAGACCAGTCCCACATACATCTGGGCCCTAAAAGGAGCCACACCTTCATCAAAAGGTGGGTTAGACATTGACGGTGAAACCAGCCTACTTCTTCCAAGGGGAAAAACAAAAGTATCTCCTGAGAATTTGCTACCATAGACCTACTCTCGTGCGGTGTCTGGGGTTTAAATTTAGACTACCTCTGTGGCTAGGCGAATATCAAGCTGAGATTCAATTAAACTGGTTCTGGAGTCTGAAGCTCTTGCGAATCTTCTCTGGAGAAGGCCATTTTAAACCTAGGCTACTTAAATTTCCCAAGATTAAGTTCAGGCAAATATGAGTTCATGATTAAGGAAAAAAAAAAAAACAACCCAAACATCAAACACATGAGAAAACAAGCCTCCATGTTTAAAAAGCAGCAGAAACAACCAATCAACAATTTGGGCTCAATAAACGTCAGCTGTTTGTATTATCCCATATAGAATATAACATACCCATGCATGAAATAGAAATGAAACTTAAAAATCAAAGAACGAGAGACTATCAAAACCAATCAGAAGGGCTTCCCTGGTGGCGCAGTGGTTGAGCGTCCACCCGCTGATGCGGAGACACGGGTTTGTGCCCCGGTCCAGGAAGATCCCACATGCCATAGAGCAGCTGGGCCCGTGAGCCATGGCCGCTAAGCCTGCGCGTCCGGAGCTTGTGCTCTGCAACGGGAGAGGCCACAACAGTGAGAGGCCCGCGTACTGCAAAAACCAAAACAAAACAAACAAAAAAAAAACAGTCAGAAATGTTTAGGAAAAAATATATAATCACTGAAACTATGAACAGCTCAAAAGCATCCAGAACTCTCACACACCATTGGTAGGAATGTAACTGGTACAGATACTTGGTGAAAAAGTTGTGTCTATTAAAAGTGAACCTATAGCAAATCCTATGACATGGCAATTTCACTTCTAAGTATACATCCAGCAGGAGTGCATGCATATGTGCACCAAAAACATGTCCTGGAATGTTCATAGCAGCACTATTGGTAACAGCCCTTAGCTAGCAACTTCCCACGTGGCCACCGATACATTGTATTGAAAAATTAATTATGATGTATTCCTGCAGTGGAAAGCTATACAGTAATGAGAGTGAACAAACTACAACTACACTTCTGGGTATACATCCGAAGAAAACTAAAATTCAAAAAGATATATGCACCCCAATGGCCATAGCAGCATTATTTACAATAGCCAAGAATGGAAGCAACCTAAATGTCCATCAACAGAGGAATGGATAAAGACGATGTGGTATATATACATGATGGAATATTACTCAGCCATAAAAAAGAATGAACTAATGCCATTTGCAGCAACACGGATGGACCTAGAGATTATCATGCTAAGTGAAGTAAGTCAGACAGAGAAAGACAAATATCATGTGATATTGCTTATATGAGGAATCTAAAGAAAATGATACAAATGAACTTATTTACAATCAGAAATCGATTCACAGACATAGAAAACAAACTTACGGTTACCAAAGGGGAAAGGGGGAGGAGCAATAAATTAGGAGTTTGGGATTTAAATGTACACATTACTATATATAAAATAGATAATCAGCAAGGACCTACTGTATAGCACAGGGAACTACACTCAGTATCTTATAATAACTAACAATGGAAAAAATCTAAAAAAGAATATGTAAATAAATTATCTATCTATCTATCTGAATCTTTGCTGTACCCCTGAAACTAACACAAAATTGTAAATCAGCTGTATTTCAATAAAAATTTTGAAAAACAACAAAAACCTAACTACAACTACATACAACAATATATATGAATGTCACAAGCCTCATGTGTAAAAGAAGTCGGACACAAAAGATAATATACTCATTATTCATGCTGTAAAAGTCAAGATAATAATTATCTGTGGTGGGAGTGAATGACAGAAGGAGGATGAGGGGATTTTGAAGTAGTTGGTCATATTATGTTACTTGATCTGGGTGCTGGTTACACAAATGTGTCTCATCTGTGAAACTTAACATGCACATTTAGGACATGTAAGTATACTCTTCTGAATGTATATTATACTTTAATACCAAGTTTGAATATAAAAATAATTCTAGCTTAAGAAATAACAGTGCCTCAACGTTTATTCATTCATTCAACAAATTTATTTATGCACTGTTCTTGTAGTTACCGGGAATATAACAGTAAACAAGAAAGAAAGATCTTGCCCTTAAAGAGCTTATAGTCTCCTAGCAGAGAGAGAAAATAAATTCAAAAATGAATAAAATTATAAAATCTCAGGGAGTGATAAATTCAGTGAAGAAGAAATTAAGAAAATGCAATGCAGAGCATAAGGAAATAGATAACATTGACTGGGATCCATCAGAGAAGACCTCCCTAAGGAGGTGGCAATAGAGGAGAAGCTGGAAGAAGTGAGTGCAAACCATGGGAAAAGTTGGGAGGATGTAAGCCCTGAAGTAGGAAAGACCTTAGGGTTCTGTTGGAAAAAGTCGAAACTCCCCTTAATAAAGATTGCCAGTATTTGGCTATTTCTTTTTCTCATGAAATGAGATGTTTTGTTGGCTTCATGTACATAAGGTTCTGTTAACAAATATTTGTGACAGTATCTGCTTTGCTTCTCTACAAAATGTGGGGAGTTGGGGTTTGGTCAGCAAGGGGTGGGCTCTTACATCTAAATGACATTTGTCCTGTGTGTTGCAGTGGGGGAGACATTGAGAGCCACTGACCTTGGCCATGAGGAGCCACTGAAGGGAATAAAGTAGTGGAGTGACATGATGAAATTTGTGTTTTAGAAGGATTATTCCAGCCACAAGATGGAGGATCCAGAGGAAAGAGAAACAGGCAGAGAACATGTGACAGAGAGTGCAGGGTGGAGAACCATTTTAGAATTGCCAGCACAGAGCAAAACCAGTCAACAAACTAAAATAATAAAAATACACTGCGAACGTGGCTTATTTCAGATTCTAATGGCACGTGTGACACCTGTGGAAGGGTTAAGCTGTTAGAGGTGTATCCCTCAGGCTGTGACCGGCTAAAGAGAGATTGTGCTGATCACACTAGGCTCCCAACTTAGTTTTCATTTAGTTGAGTGTGTTTTCACTTAACTCGAATAAATACTGACGGAGGGCTTGTTGGGTTTTTTTTGTTTTTTTCTTTTTAAACTTGTATTTGAATCACTCTTGGCACCCAAACCAATTTAGTCCAAATTCTTACAAATATCAAATAAAATGCTGATTGGCCCCTTTTTTTTTCTTTTTTGCTATACGCGGGCCTCTCACTGTTGTGGCCTCTCCCATTGTGGACCACAGGCTCCGGACGTGCAGGCTCAGTGGCCATGGCTCACGGGCCCAGCTGCTCCGTGGCATGTGGAATCTTCCTAGACCAGGACTCGAACCCGTGTCCCTTGCATTGGCAGGCGGACTCTCGACCACTGCGCCACCAGGGAAGCCCTGGTTGGCACCTTTTTAACTGCATCCTCTACATCAAGCAAGAAAATATGTTGCTGAATTATTTAGATAATCCACTAAGAAAACAGACCAGTCCTAACTGGACATTGCTTCTCTTCTTCATTCTAGAACAACCTGTGTCCAGGCAAGAAAGATTTTCCCTCTCTTTCCTGTTTTCATAGTGTCTTCCTGCAGTAGGCCCACACAGAGGGAAAGGGAGGATTAACCCCATCTCTCCATCACCTCCACCTCCGTGGGCTTTTTTTTTTCATTTTACTGGAGTATACTTGATTTACAATGTTGTGTTAGTTTCAGGTGTACAGCAAAGTGATTCAGTTATACATATACATATATTCATTCTCTTTTTAGATTCTTTTCTCATATAGGTTATCACAGAATACTGAGTAGAGTTCCCTGTGCTATACAGTAGGTCCTTCTTGGTTATCTATCATATATATAGTAGTGTGTGTATGTTCATCCCAAGCTGCTGATTTATCTCTTCTTTCTCCATGTTTCCCCTTTGGTAACCATAAGTTTGTTTTTGATATCTGTAAGTCTCTTTCTGTTTTGTAAATAAATTCATTTGTATCATTTTTTAAAAATTAGATTCCACGTATGAGTGATATCATATGACGTTTGTCTTTCTCTGTCTGACTTACCTCACTTAGTATGATAATCTCTAGGTGCATCCCTGTTCCTGCAAATGGCATTATTTCATTCTTTTTTATGGCTGAGTAATATTCCATTGTATATATGTACCACAACTTCTTTATCCATTCCTCTGTCAATGGACATTTAGGTTGCTTCCATGCCCTGGCTGTTGTAAATAGTGCTGCAATGAACATCAGGGTGCATGTATCTTTTTGGATTATGGTTTTCTCTGGATATATGCCCAGGAGTGGGATTGCAGGGACTTTTAGTCTACAGTAACGTGGTGACAGAGAATTGTCTACTACTCTTCAGTATGAGTGATGCTGATTTCTCTCCACTGAGTAACTGCGGTTGGCCTGGCACACAAGAGATTTTCATTTTTATGGGGACATCAGCTCTGGACCTCACACGGGACCTACCAGGGATGCTCACAGGTGCTATTGTAGTCACTCTGCATAAATAAAAAGAAAGTACTCCTTTACCTCACCAGGTTAAATAAGAAATATTGTTGAGGACCTACACATATA
This sequence comes from Orcinus orca, assembly GCF_937001465.1. Lineage (NCBI taxonomy): Eukaryota > Metazoa > Chordata > Mammalia > Artiodactyla > Delphinidae > Orcinus > Orcinus orca. The sequence goes on from NC_064559.1 coordinate 145,817,821, forward strand.
TTGGCTTGGCTTTTTAAGGAACTGACTCATCCAGATTACCTTTGGTAAATGGATTTATTGCAAGGATGCACAGGACAGTGGATTATCATATTCTGAGTCTGTGAAGAAGACAGCTATCTGCTTCACAGTGTTCTTTCTCTCCTTTCTGTAGCCATAGACTCCCTACTCAACCCCATCAGATTTTATCAGGGCACACAGCTAGAGGCAATGCAGCTAAAGGCAACATCTCCCAGCTCCCCTTGCACCTGGGTATGCCATATGAACCAGTTCTCCCAAAAGAGGATGAGTAGAAGGGAAATATGCAACTTCCATGCCACTTAAAGAAATGTTCTTCCCCTGACTTCAGACTATACTACAAAGCTACAGTAATCAAGACAGTATGGTGCTGGCAAAAAAACAGAAATATAGATCAATGGAACAGGATAGAAAGCCCAGAGATAAACCCACACGCATATGGCCACCTTATTTTGATAAAGGAGTCAAGAATATACAATGGAGAAAAGACAGCTTCTTCAATAAGTGGTGCTGGGAAAACTGGAAAGCTACATGTAAAAGAATGAAATTAGAACACTTCTTAACACCATACACAAAAGTAAACTCAAAATGGATTAAAGGCCTAAATGTAAGGCCAGACACTATAAAACTCTTAGAGGAAATCATAGTCAGGACACTCTATGACATACATCATAGCAAAATGCTTTTTGAGCCACCTCCTAGAGAAGTGGAAATAAAAACAAAAATAAACAAATGGGACCTAATGAAACTTAAAAGCTTTTGCACAGCAAAGGAAACCATAAACAAGTCGAAAAGACAACCCTCAGAATGGGAGAAAATATTTTCAAATGAAGCAACTGACACAGGATTTCTCCAAAATATACAAGCAGCTCATGCAGCTCAATACCAAGAAAACAAACAACCCAATCCAAAAATCAGCAGAAGACCTAAATAGACATTTCTCCAAAGAAGATACACAGATTGCCAACAAACACATGAAAGGATGCTCAACACCACGAATCATCAGAGAAGTACAAATCAAAAGTACAATGAGGGCTTCCCTGGTGGCGCAGTGGTTGAGAATCTGCCTGCTAATGCAGGGGACACGGGTTCGAGCCCTGGTCTGGGAGGATCTCACATGCCGCGAAGCAACTAGGCCCGTGAGCCACAACTACTGAGCCTGTGTGTCTGGAGCCTGTGCTACACAATGAGAGGCCGCGATAGTAAGAGGCCCGCGCACCGCGATGAAGAGTGGCCCCCACTTGCCACAACTAGAGAATGCCCTCGCACAGAAACGAAGACCCAACACAGCAAAAATAAATACATTAATTAATAAACTCCTACCAACATCTTAAAAAAAAAAGTCTTATAAAAAAAAGAATGGTTATTGATAAATAAATGCAAAGATATTTAAAAAAAAAAAAAAGTACAATGAGGTATCACCTCACACCAGTCGGAATGGCCATCATCAAAAAATCTACAAACACTAAATGCTGGAGAGGGTGTGGAGAAAAGGGAACCCTCTTGCACTGTTGGTGGGAATGTAAATTGATACAGCCACTATGGAGAACAGTATGGAGGTTCCTTAAAAAACTAGAAATTGAACTACCATATGACCCAGCAATCCCACTACTGGGCATATACCCTGAGAAAACCATAATTCAAAAAGAGACATGTGCCACGGTGTTCATTGCAGCTCTATTTACAATAGCTAGGACATGGAAACAACCTAAGTGTCCATCAACAGATGAATGGATAAAGAAGATGTGACACATATATACAATGGAATATTACTCAGCCGTAAAAAGAAACAAAATTGAGTTATTTATAGTGTGGTGGATGGACCTAGAGACTGTCATACAGAGTGAAGTAAGTCAGAAAGAGAAAAACAAATACCGTATGCTAACACATATATATGGAATCTAAAAAAAAAAAAAGGTTCTGAAGAACCTAGGGGCAGGACAGGAATAAAGATGCAGATGTAGAGGATGGACTTGAGGTCACAGGGAGGGGGAAGGGGAAGCTGGGACGAAGTGAGAGAGTAGCATTGACACTACTAGCTACTAGTAGAATAGTAGCTATCTATTTTACTGCCAAATGTTAAATAGATAGCTAGTGGGAAGAAGCTGCATAGCACAGGGAGATCAGCTCGGTGCTTTGTATCCACCTAGCGGGCTGGGATAGGGAGGGTGGGAGGGAGGTGCAAGAGGGAGGGGATATGGGGATATATGTTTATGTATAGCTGATTCACTTTGTTATACAGCAGAAACTAACACAACATTGTAAAGCAATTATACTCCAATAAAGATGTTAAAAAAAAATTTGCTTGTATTCCATATGCTCTCTTTCTGCTTCTCCAGAGGCTGAAAATGGATATTGTGCTGCTGAGATAGCTTTGATTATGTAACAAGGACCACTTCCCAGGAGATGGCAAAACCCCTATAGTTCAGAAGAGAGGGAGTTTGACATGTATGGTTTCCCACAAAGTTGATTTAACCACAGTTCCACACTCTAGAACATGACACAATATACTCAACAATACAAAAGTTATTAGCATACACATGAATCATTGCCAGGCTTCCAAAGATTTTTTTTTTTTTTTTTTTGCAGTACATTGAGAAGCATTAGTAATCTCCTTCTGAAGGCTCCACTCACCTTGACTTTCCCACTTCTTCATTTCAGAGGGTGAGCCAGTTCCGAAGCACTCACACAGGGCTCTCCTAACACACAGCTGGGTAAGGTGGTGACAATGGGAGAGTGAATTGCTTAAAAACTATTTCTTTATCTGTTGTTAATGCCAGAAATTCTTCATTAGAAACTCATCCCCTTGGTTTAAGGGAATGTTTTCTGATCCAAAATGAAAATATCCCTGGAATGTCAAGAACTGTGAGGAGTCTGAGATTTTATTTCCTCTCAAGCTAACAAGTTATCCTGCCACAATTTCCTATATACTGGCAGGGGACCTGCATCTCCTGGGTCAGGGACAAAGGACTCTATTACTGATGACTTCACAGGTTGCATGATCTTTATGTTCACATTGGTTCCCCTTGCCCCCAAGTCTCACAGGACACCTAGGTGAAGTTGTGCATCACAGTTGAGGAAATCCCTATTTTTGAAAGAGTGATGCTGGTAGACTTGCCCAAGCTTGGGATAATGTCTGGAGGGAGACATTATCTTAATTATCCTGGGTCATGAAGCTAATGTGCTTTCTGTCCTGGAGGGTGATACTATCTCTATCTTCCAAGGCTGTCTGTTACACAAACAACGTTGAAAAGGCAGTGTGGAACAAAAGCTGATACAAGACATGCAGAAACACTATGGAGAATTGTCAACCAACCTGTGAGAAGGAAGACTATTAAGCCCTTAGCAACTTTACACACATGACCAAGTGTATCTAAGGACACTCTCTAAGGCTGGCCATCTGAAATGGTTCCCCAACAAAAGAAAGGCAAGCACAAGAGGTAGCTTCTGGAGTCCCCGTGGCCGGGTAGTCCATAAAGAGTGACAGATCTGGATAAAATACTCAACTGGGGAACCTGGAATAGGAATAAAGATGTCACCTTCACATACTTGACTTAGTTCCTGTGGCTCTTTCTGCCTGAAGTACTGTTCCCTTCCCCTTTGCAAAGGTATTTTTTTCACTTTTGCCTTTAAGACTCTGCTAAGGCATCTCCTCTTCTGCAAAACCTGCCTTAGGCCCTTGCTTCCAGCTGAGATAGGTGTTGTGTATCTGTGTTCCTATAGCACTCCATGCCTATTTTCCTCTGAAATAGCATCTACTGCACTATATCACAACTTTATGCATATTGATAAGTTTCCCTTAATCAGTGGAAAACTTAATCAGTGGAAAACTACACAAAAGATAAATTTCTATATTTGAGCTAGTATGCTTGGGGGTCTCTTTGTTATAGCAGCTTAGCTTGTACCCTAACACACAACCATAAAGTCTCTCTGAGTATCACTCTTTCCAAGATTCAGTTTTACAGTCAATGTCTTAGAGATCAGAACAATTGTCCAGCCTTGTCTGACATCTAACCTAACCTTGAATAACTTCTTGTTCATTTAGCTTTTATAATTACCAAAAGAAAGACTCTCATCTAATTTATTTTCCACCTGCTATCAAGTGTCCCTCTTAGGGAAATATCAAAGAATTCATAGCACTGCAGGAAATTATAATCTGGTATAGATTTACATTGAATTTAAAGACTAGTGAAGATGCAAGGTCAAATCTAGGTAGTGACATTCTCCCCAGTTCAGTTCAGTTGCTCAAACATTTATTGCAAACCATGGAGATTGAGAGATAGGAAGATTTTGCCCTCAAGAAGTTTTCCACTGATTAAGGGAAACTTATCAATATGCATAAAGTTGTGATATAGTGCAGTAGATGCTATTTCAGAGGAAAATAGGCATGGAGTGCTATAGGAACACAGATACACAACACCTATCTCAGCTGGACTAATACCACATATTATAGTTTTGGGGGTTTACTTTTGCTTTGTTATTTGGTGACAGCTCGCTTCTGTTCTAAATATGTGTATTAGCCAGGCTCAGGCATTATGGTAGGCTGTATTATTGTTCTCAGTTATTTGCTGCTCCTCCCTGTGGAGGGGGTAGAGTTCTCTGCTCCACTGTAGTAAGGCTTGGCCACGTGACTTGGTCTGAGCGATGAAATGATGACAGAAGTGTTGTGTGCCACTTCTGAGCAGGAGCTTTAAAAGCCGTCATGCGGTTCCTCCCACTTTCTTGCCACCGCTGTGAGAACGGCAGCACCCCCAGATAGGGGCTGCTTCTTCACCGTGAACGCAGGATGAAGACACATGAAACAGAGACAGAGCCAACCACAACCACATCTAACGTGAGAACATCTGGTAGTGTTCTAAGCTACTGATATTTCGTGGTTGTTTCCACAGCATACCTTAGTGAAAGCTAATGTTACAGCTAGACTGTACTACAGCAGTAAATAAATCCCTGTTTCTTAGTGGCTTAACATAAGAATTTAATGCTCTCCTTTAGGGTGGGGTGAGGGGAGCTCCGTTTTCTTTAGTGTGCAGCCTGCTTTTAGGCAAATTGTCATGAACAATCATTGCTTTGAACTTATCTGACCAATGTCTCTTTGTACCACGTACAACCAAATCCACTGGGAGGGAGCCTCGTGAAGGTCTGAAGTTTTATTCTTATTCTCTTGTACTGCAAATCCTCTTAGCCTGTTTATATAGTTTGACTCTTGCCATTCTGAGATTTGTTTTGATCTTGGATGTGCCATGTTTTTCCTCATTAAAGAAGGATTAATTTGGTGGCTCCAAAATGAATTCCATTCTCTTTTCCAAATCCAATATCCTTTTGAACTTATTCCAGAAACTGGGAAGCACTGTTGGTCTTATGATGTAGAGAGCTGTTTGGGCCTCCGTAGTATTGGTGTGGGGAGAAGCTGTAGACTCTGTCTCCTTCCTCCGCACTCTCCGTCTTAAGCCTCACATAGAATTTCTGAATGTACCAAAGTGACCTGCTTACTTCTCTCTTATCTAAAGATGGTGATTAAAATTAGCTCCGTGCTGAAGCTCTCAAAGCCTTTGAACAGATTTCAGCTGCTCGGTCTCTCTTTGATTAGGATATGTTCATTTAGGTGTTCCAACTCCTTTAAAAACTCTTCAGTAAATTTCCAAGCCTCTTGTCAACCACCACTGACCAATTGCCTTTCTAGCTCCCAGTCTAAAGGACTCTAAAATCATTTCTCTGACCTTCTCATTGAGTAATTGGGCTTTGATTGGTGTCAGCTGCTGCCAACTGTGATCAAACTGTTTTCAGTAAGCCTCGACATTCTGGAGGTGACATTAGGTCACTTTCTCATTCTTATAAACAGGACAATTTTAGAATTGAGAGGGGAGTTGATGCTATGGATGTCTTTCGTTCAACAGATCTAAATTAAGAACGGACTTCGTGCCAGATATTGCTGGAATGGGGTAAGAACTTACTCCCTTCTTCAAATTCCCATTGAAAACAACAAATGATTGCAGTTGGAAAAGATGGTGAGTCCGGGCTGAGGGAAGTACTTTCCAGCTTTGAAACCGCAGGGTGGTGGGGGAGGAAGAGGCCAGGGCAGGAGATATGGCAGAAGGGTGTATGTGTGTGTGTGTGTGTGTGTGTGTGTGTGTGTGTGTGTGTGTGTGTGTGAGACGTCTCCATCCCATCCTCAACCACCACCACGAGGTAAGTACTAGCAGTGCCTCTCCTTTGTGAGGAAAGGGCGCCCTCAGAGCACTCACTGACAGTTTAGCTCAGATGATGAGTTACGTTGTGCAGGCTCCTAACGAAGGTGGTAGTGTCAGGTTGAGAAGGAAAGCAAGAGCCCCAGATAACTTTCTGGCTGCCAGGACAGCTGTGGAAAAGAACCACTGCACAGCGATGAGGTTCCCTGAAGTGATTGATCTGGGGCTGCAGCTTCCTCCCGATTTCCCAGGGGGCAGCCATACCTCTAATCTCACAGAGTAAAACTACAGCAAATCTAAATCCTCTTTTTCTCTATGTGCCTTGAGCCTGAAATATTTGCTCAGGGACCCATATTCTCTGGGGCAGAATCTGCCTGAACTTTGCTGGGCAAACATACCTGTCGCTCTGCAGAGCGGGCAGACAGAGAACACTCACCGGACATGTGATATAAAGCAACAGCAGCTCAAAAGACAGCAGGCATGCTAATGACACAGGGCAGATGTCACCCTTTGAGTCACAGGAAGACGAAGGAAAACTCTCAGATCACCTCTTATTTGCATTTTCAATAAGAGTAAATTGCATTTATGATGTAAAAGCAGGCAATCTGGAAAAGGGAGGAGTCTGAAAGTCATCATCTTGGAGATGCACATCAACTCTGAATTCATGCAGTGGAGGAAGCAGACAGTGAATTGAACCCAGGAGAAAATGGAATTAATGAATGAGAAGTAAGCTTGATAAATTGTCCCAAGACACTAAGGAAAAGGATAAAGGAATGGAAACAATAAGAGAAAAAAGACACAGGACATGATCGAAGTGAGCTGATACCCTGTAATTGAAATACCTTCAGGAGAGGACATCACAGGTGGAGGGAAGTAAAAAAGAAACAGTAGAAGAAAAATATTTTTATTTATTTATTTATTTGGCTGTGTTGGGTCTTCGTTGCTGCATGTGGGCTTTCTCTAGTTGCAGCGGGCGGGGGCTACTCTTCATTGCGGTGCGCAGGCTTCTCATTGTGGTGGCTTCTCTTGCTGTGGAGCATGGGCTCTAGGTGCGTGGCTTCAGTAGTTGTAGCACACGGGCTCAGTAGTTGTGGCTTGCGGGCTCTGGAGCACAGGCTCAGTTGTTGTGTACACGGGCTTTGTTGCTCCACGGCATGTGGGATCTTCCTGGACCAGGGATCAAACTGGTGTCCCCTGCATTGGCAGGTGGATTCTTAACGACTGTGCCACCAGGGAAGTCCTGAAAAATATTTTTAAGTGGAAGAAAAATTTGAATCTTAGAGTTGAATTAATTAAAATGACTAGATACATCAGGGCAAAGTTTCTTAATTCAATGATTTCTCAATGCTTTAAAGCATGCAGATTCAAGGGAAGCATTCGTTATAATGGAAAATAATCCAGCTGAGATCAAAACTCTTCCTTTTACAGTTTTATTAGAGCCGAAATGATTCTATGTAAACAAATTTAATTTCATGTTGAAAGTTGGTGTAAATGTATGAGTTGGGTATATTAAGTCAATGCAGAGTAATAAAAATAAAATAAAAATAATAAAGTCAAAAAAAAAAAAAAAACAAACACTGGAAGAAAACAATGCAACACTGTCCACATAATGACTGCTGTGAAAAGTTTCAGCTTAGAGTGTAGATTTCCTTTCTCTTTTTTTGAAGCAATTTCGAGGAGCAAATATTGTGTTCCCAGAATTCTAGCCCTGGACACATTAGCCTTCATATGGAAGAGTAGAAGGAAAACAATCTCCAATGTGCAAGGCTTCAGAACGCATACTGTTAGTGTACCTTTCCTGAAAAAAATTATTGAATAAGTGCTCCAGTGAGCCAAGAAATTAATCATAAGAAAGAATTTAGAAATCAGGAAGATTTATAAAAGAAAATGTAGTGAAAGGTGGAACCAGTGAAATAGCATTAAATTTAGATTACTATTGCTAATTTAGTTATGAAACTTTCTGCAAATGTCAAAAATAAAGGGAAGAAGATACATAATGTCAAAATGTATTAAAAAGATTGAGATCTAAAGTCCTAGATGATTTCAATAAAAACTGGCTGGTAAAGGGAGATGTGAAATTTCACATTTTATAGGAGGAAGTATACTGTTTCATGTTTGATGTTAATAGAAATATGTGTTTGTATATGATTTAAAAAATTTTAAAGATGAACACAAATATAGTCCTGTAGGTTAAAACCTTTTTGTTTTTAGCAGTTGAAATCTTCCCCTCTCCCTATACACACACCCATGTACCTAAATATAAAAGAGGTCACAGTGACACCTGCTCTGGTTGAGACAGGGCAGCAAACCCAGAACTCTAATCCTTGGGCTTCCCTTTCACTTCCAAGGCCTCTAAGGTCCTGGAACAAAATCCTGGAGCTCATAGAACAAAATTTGAAAACCATTGTCCTAGTAGATAAAATGAATAAATCTTCCATGTCATTAGATCACAACTTGTGCCAAGGTGCTATAAATGGATTACAGCCTCCAGCTAAAGATCTCCTCTGACCGTGGGGTGGCTGACCAAGCCTGGGGCTGTTGGAGTCCCATAGCCTTTGACCTGGAGCTGCCTGGTCCAGGGCTCCTTGAAGGGTGAAGTGGTCTGATGGTGCCCCTTGGTCCCCACAGGGTGGCTGTGTCTTTCCTCATTTGCCATCTGCTCCACAATGCTGTGCAGAGCACAGTTGAAGAGATACTTGTGCATCCTGGATCCCTCTTTCAGCAGACAGTGTTAAAATAACCAGATGTGGTCAGGGGAACCACACTAGCTCCAGGAGAAGCTGGCCCAGTGTGGGGACATCGGGTTGGGCACAGCTCCCTGTTTTCACATATATCCAAAAACTTCTGTTCGTTGGTGTCAGAATGCCTCTTTAGTGGCAACTTAGCCAGCTTCAGGATGGCCACTTCAAGGATATATGTTCATTCTGAAAAGTAGAGCACTGTCATTATTTTGAAATAATTAATATGGAAATTTTCAATGGATTCAAAATTATTCCCATTATCACAAGAAATTTCAATATTACTTTAAAAGGTAAATGAAAGAGCTGCTAGTTTCTTTAAATGTAATCTAAATGTGTACGTTTTTGAGTAATAGTAAAACTGCTTTACATTTTTTTATCACCAACCTGTGCAAAGTTTCTCACTGATGGTCCCTATTAAAGAATTTGAAAATATCATCATGAAAAATTCTTCATCAGGACTTTTGTATTATTATTTTAAGCATAAACTCTGATATAAATAAGATACAAATAAGAGTATGGAAGCAAGCTAGTTTTTAATTAAACACCTTGAGACTATTTTATGTGGAAGCTTTATACAAATTCAGTATTTTAAATGTTCCTCAATTTTACTTTTTTCTATTTTATTTTTAATCATAATTTTATAATACAAAGGAAATATATTTTGCACCAAGCCCTGTATATATGTCTTCATATTTCCTCCAGTTTTCTGAGTGTGAAACAGAAGTATTAATTTTCATCTGTGTGTGTCATAATGTAAAAATGATTGGGAAACATGATTTTAGGGAAACAAATATGCAGAGAAAGTGTCATCAATAAAAAAATAAAGGGGGAATAAAGGAAGCCTATTTGAACATTGGCCAACATGTATTAAGTGAGGGGGCAAGTTATAGAATAATATGTATGGTTTATCTTTTGCTTTTGCAAAATAAAAATATTAGAACTATTGCTAGTGGATATCTGTGGCTCACTGTGACTTCTCCCTTCTGGTTACTGTCCTTCAACCCAAGCATGCAGTTACAAAGGAAGCAGCCATGTTGCTGGGACATGTGTGCCCCTTTGATCAGGATGGACTCTTTTAAGAATCTTAACCTTCCCAGGGAGCTTTGGGACTGTGACCAAGAATGTTCAGTCTCCGTTTGGCTGCTTGCTTGAATAGAGGGAATTTAAAATCACAAGATGTTGGTACTTGTCATTTTCTGCAACAGGATGAGGAAATAGAGTGAAGGATGGAGGGAACTGATTTTTCCAATTCGCTGCCATGTTTTAGTCTGTGTCTAAGGCCTGGCTGCCTTCCTTCTTGTCAGTTCAGGGAGACATCTTACTATGCTTATTGTAAATCCCCCCGCCCTTTTACATTAATCCCTTCAATTGGGTTTCCTTTGCTCACATCCAATAAATACATAATCTATATGTTAATTCACAGGGAAAGATGAAAGTCAGGGACATCTACATTAAAATATTAGCAGAGCTTAACTCCAGATAGTGGACTGTGGGTGAAACAAGACAACATTAAACATTAAAATATTTTTTATTTTGCTTTTAGAAAAATTTGCATGACATTCAAGAAGCATGTATTACTCTTGTGAGAAGAAAAATAATTAAAGAACATATTTATTTAGGGGATAAGAAGTTGGGTAATTATGGTTAAGTCTAATTTTTATGTTTAAGCTCCTAATTTTGAGCCTTATTATACATAATATAAAATGGAAGAGTTGACAAATAATTCTGAAAAGACTGATATTAATTATTATGAATGTAATACTAAAATAAAAATTTAGCAATATATTCTTTAAATACCTATAAAAGTAATTTTATTTTAATTTGCTTGCCAGGAGAAGAATTTACAAATTTTTTGTTAGTGTATAAATCGTACTCCATTTAAAGAAATATGAAGGGAAGGATATTGCTCTCAATTTCTTTTTAGATTATGGCAAAGTGAGCCATAGGAAAAGTAACAGGTTCCCAATCCTGAACCTCCTAGTGGTCTTCCACTTCCCTGCAATATCTGTACCATCAACTAAGTGAGATTTCAATGAAGTTTGATCAATGTTATTATCCCGGCAGATGGGGAGCAACGAGGAAGCATATTTGATTTAGGAGCTGCCTAATGGTTGGCGGGTTAATAGGAGACACACATTTTTTGTTTGTTTGTTTGTTTTGCGGTTCGCGGGCCTCTCACTGTTGTGGCCTCTCCCGTTGCGGAGCACAGGCTCCGGACGCGCAGGCTCAGCGGCCATGGCCCTCCATGGGCCCAGCCGCTCCATGGCATGTGGGATCCTTCCGGACCGGGGCACGAACCTGTGTCCCCTGCATTGGCAGGCGGACTCTCAACCACTGCGCCACCAGGGAAGCCCGACACACGTTTTTTAGTGAATTACAAGAAGGAAAAAGAATGCAAAGTCTCCAGCCCCCAATTACTTTCAAAATGTCAGGAAGATCTGAGCCATTGAAACCTGAGATTTAAATTTAAGATGCTAAGAGGGCATGCATGAGTGAGAACTTCCTTCTGAATTGCCTTTTTCTGAGAGAACATAAAAACACCCAACACGTTAATAATTGGGCCAAGTTGACCATGTGACTCCAAAAGCTTAAATGCTGAAATAATTCATCGTAAGGACCGTGTGCTTCTATGCTTAGCACAGATGGGTTCACCTGTGTGAATTTCGGTTCTTGTTTAATGTTGTCGTCTTCAAGATGAGAAATGGAAGGTTGACATTTCCTGATGCATTTTCTCTGGCAAGTGAACAGAAATAATCACTGGCATAATTTGCCTGATGACACTACAGTGGGGTAAAGTGAATGATGACAGCCCTTGGCACCTGCACATCAGGTGAGAAAGGAAAAGAGTTTGTCCTAGTGGAGAGAAGAAATATTGGATTAAAACGAAAAGCTATTGGATAAGAGAGTGTTCAAATGTGTGGCTAACTCTGTTTTCCATCTCAGCCTAACCCTAAAGGTTACTTAGATCTGGTTCTTGAGTCTATCACAGACTTCGGCCAGTCTCCGAATGTAGGATCCAGTGGCTTTGAATTTCAGTGTCAGTGCTTTCTGAGCCCAGTCAAACATCATTTAAGGCTGATACAGATTTGCTTCTCAGGTTGCCTCATCAGGGTGGGCCCAGGCTTTGGATTCAGACAACCCCGTTTGAATCCGGGCTCCTAGAGGTGAGACTTTGAAAGGTAACTTCATCTCACTGAATATTGTTTATTGTAGAAGTGGCTAATAACACTCACCCCCCAGGCAGTTGTGGAGAATAAGCATGGTGAAAGTACCTGTCGCATTCCCTTGAATGAATACTCTTGCAGAATATTCTTTATATTTTATCTAGAGGCTTTATTTCAGCTCTAACCTTGTCCACCTTTCAGAACTCCCACTACACAGCCTTCTTATCTTTCATGAATATACTTTGTTCATGGCACTTGTATTCACATATTTTCAGGATCACTTAGATATTTGTTATTTGAAGATTTTCCAGAGCATTATTCTAGCAACTCCTTTTTTGCCCAAAGACTAAGAAGCCATTAGTTGTTAGGATTTGGGGGCTATCAAGTCAGGAGCTTGGGAATATGATTCACCTCTGAGACTACAGAACTGTCACAAAGTAGGGAGCGGTTGTCCTTGCCTCAGATGGTTATTGGGAGGCCTAAATGAGATAATCTATAAAGCCCTTAGCATGATGCCTAAACATGGCTGTGTGAGTGACGATGCTGATGATGTTGAATAGCCCTGTGCATGCCACCCAAAATAATACCTTATAAGCAGTAATTATGTCACAGATTCTTTTCCAATCAAAGATTAGAGTATAGCTATAGGATAGAGATTGCAAATAGGGTTTGACTCCTCTGTGCACATGCTATCTGAATGCTGGGTTAGGAAGGATTCTGAAGCTGCATCTTAGCTCAGTGGGAGAAAGTGCTGTGACTGCTTAGATCTGAGAGCACGGGCAGGATGATCCGATGACATTTATTTAGCATTCCTCTTCTAGGTCAGTTTTTCCCTTTTATTTTTTTGACTGCTGCCTGCTTAGGTGGAACAAAAGATTTCTTGATTCATCTATCCTACCTGTTCCCACTTTCTAGTGTAAAAAAAAAAAAAAAAGAAACTCTATGGTAACAAAAAAATTGGAGAAAAACAAAATAATAAGCACTATACTCAAACTCTTCCATGTTAGTTCCTGAAAAATTATAGCCCCCCACCAAAAAGTCATTACCAATTTTAGAGTTATTAACCCATAACCACTGAAGTATAAATAATGAAACTAAAGGAATAGTAGTTGAAAAGCAAGCATAGCACCTGTTGAAAACCCTGATCAATCAAGACCACACTAATAATATTCTAATAACAAGCTTTCTTCCTCTAAACAGTGGGAGTTTTAACTATGTGTATGTCCATGTAGAATAAGATTTCTCGTGTTGCCAAGCCTTGAAGAGTGGTCAGACCTAATAGAATCCTAAGTTATAGGCTTCTATAAATTCTGCTTACACACTAATTTTAGTTCAATGTGACACAGATTACTAATGGCCCCCAGTATCCCTGAATGAACACTGGGAATAATAATTGTTTGTATTCATAGGGATTGTGGAGGTTAAGTGAGATGCTGAATGTAACGCCAAGGACACTGGGTAGCACACAACACAAGCACAGAAAATGTTAGCTATTATAAGTTCATGCAGTTTTAAAAGTTCTAGTGAGATGCTGCTAACTCCTTAAACTCTTTACTATTTTCTTAAGGGAGCCCCACTACACCACTTGAATGTATTTCCTCTCACTTAAGGTTTTGATCCATGTTTTTAAAAAGCATATTGCCTTGGCAAGACCGATACTTTACTTCCTTATATGTTTAGCATATTTATAAGTGTAATGAGCTAGACACCATGCAATGCCCTGTGTAGGAGAGGGGGTCACTAAGGTGAATGTCACAGCCCCTGACTCTAAGGAACCATAGGTCTTTCTGGGATGTGTGTGGCTGCCTGAATTAATCTGATAACTTCTATGATCTTGCCCAACTTACCTTTCCAAATGAATTTCCTATCACAGGATATTATCTTGTGTCCACATTGAACCACCGTGTTTCCAAGCAATCCTTCTGCTTTCCAAACTCTGCCTCTTGTCGCATTCTATTTCTTCTAACTTGGAAAGATTCCCATCCTCACTTTTAGAATAGGTCAACTGTAGCCTCACCTGTGATATTTTCCTTTATTATCACAGTCTGAAAGGGAGACTCTCTTCTTTGTATAGCTGTAGCAGCGTACATTTTTGGTGAATGAATCGATGTAGGGATGATAAATAAGTTTGTATCTTACTATAGTCAAGGAGCATGGGTAAAGCATGTCAGGCATGCTGGGTATGTCTGCAGAATCTGGTGGCAAGAGATTCTGAAGGCAAGCATCAGAGGTTTGGCACTTAATGCATACACACAACAAGCCTTATTGTATCCTGGGGTATTCAAGGGCACCAGTTCCGGCATCAAATCCCAGCTCTACCACTCCATGCTATGGCCTCAAGAAAGTCACTCCGTTTTCTCGTCTGTAAAATGGAGATAACAATAGTACCAACATCACTGGGGCATGAAGATTAAATGAGATAATAACTATTAAGCTCTTGATAAGAACCCGACACATGGTAGGAATTTAATAAATGTTCATTATTATTATCATTTGCCCTTTTGTGAACTTCTCATTCTCCACGTACCTGTAAGACTCGACCCAGTGCTAGGTTTGAATCTAGCTCTTTAGAGCCATCTTTCATGACAGATAAACATTTTAATTTCTTTTTTTTAATAGAAATTTATTTATTTATTTTTGGCTGTGTTGGGTCTTCGTTGCTGCACTTGGGCTTTCTCTAGTTGCAGCGAGCAGGGGCCACTCTCCTCTGCGGTGCCCGGGCTTCTCATTGCGGTGGCTTCTCTTGTTGCGGAGCATGGGCTCTAGGTGCACGGGCTTCAGTAGTTGTAGCACGTGGGCTCAGTAGTTGTGGCTCACGGGTTCTAGAGTGCAGGCTCAGTAGTTGTGGCGCACGGGCTTATCTGCTCCGCGGCATGTGGGATCTTCCCGGACCAGGGATCGAACCCCGTGTCCCCTGCAATGGCAGGCGGATTCTTAACCACTGTGCCACCAGGGAAGTCCCTAAACATTTTAATTTCTTATGCAAATATAAAACGGGAGACCATTAGAAGACTATTTGGAGCATCAATAAATGTGGTTTGTGGAACTTAAATTATGTTTCAGATAAGCCAGTTCTTCAATTGGAGTAATTCCTACTCCATTCTCTTTCAAGTTAATATGTAACCACACTTAATGGTCATCTCCTCTTGTTAGCTGGCAATAGGTGACGCCAATTAAAATGCAATTAATAAATGATAACGCTGGTGTAGAATGATGTTGGCTTGGCAGAGGCTTTCAGGGACAAGCTGCCCAGGAGGCCTGTCAGGTTGGCAGAATAAGCTAGAAACCTATTTAAATGTTCTTTGAAAACAACTGAAATGCTTTCCTCTGAGTGTCACCAGTAAAGCACAAAAGTATACCAAAGAGCATCTTGATGTAGTGCTGTTTACAGCAAATTTCCCTGATCAAGGACAAATACATCATTTACATTATATTTTGTGTGTATATATGTGTTAGATAATGCATGCCGTCCACTGTAACAGGAAATTTGGATAATGTAATTTAGAAAGTAAAGGACAGGTGAGAAGATTAGACCCTTATCTGCAACACTACAAAGGATGAGAAAGACAGCATTTGAGGTCAATCAGTTTTTCTTTCAAATCATTTTCCATGAGGTACTAAAACTATACTTCATTTGCGGTTTCATGGTTTCCAAGTGAACTGTAGGCTGGATGGTGGTTGGGTGAATCCCTCGCAAAATAGAACTGAGAAACATTTGAATTAGATATGAGACATGACAGGAAGAAACACTGCAGCAGAGAGGAGCTAGAGAAAGGGCACTTATGAAAACAGCATAGCTGGAGTGGTTGTATACCTTGGGCTTTTCAGGAGAGTCCCAGTTTATACCTGTGCTCAGACATTTATTTAGCACCCCTTTTCACTGTCAGTGTCCCAGTTTATGCTATAGATTAAATATCCAGCAGAGTTTACACTGAATGCTCAATTTCACTTTCATGAGCCAGAAAAAAGTAGCATGGATCCAAATCTGCCACTGGCTGCTGAAATTCCAATTTGCGTAATAGGAATTTAGAAGGGAAGGTAAGAGACTGCATGCTGAAAAGCCTAGGCACATTCACTTGGTTACTTAGGTAATAAAGATGACAC
Source organism: Orcinus orca (assembly GCF_937001465.1). Taxonomy (NCBI): domain Eukaryota; kingdom Metazoa; phylum Chordata; class Mammalia; order Artiodactyla; family Delphinidae; genus Orcinus; species Orcinus orca. The sequence continues at coordinate 145,834,030 of NC_064559.1, forward strand.
ATCTGGGGCTGGCAAGATAGTCAAGTATATTAGTACCCAATGCAAATTTTGTCCTCTGGAGGATTGATATTGCATTTGCCTGGGATCTCCTACTGCTCAACTTGTGACAGAAACGTTGCCTTACTTTTCAAGGTAGTTGAACTAAAAGAAAACAGACAAATGTCACGGTTTCTAATGAGATTTTATTCAAGGGGGTGGGCTAGAGGGAGATATGGTCAAAGGGATGATTCTGGTCCAAAGACTCAAACTCGTTGCCCTGGAAACAGCCTCTCACTCAGAAAGCAGAGCTCATCTGTGGAGTCATCTCCTCAGGTCCCTGCATGTCTACCCAGGTGGGGCCAGCTGCCACCTGAGGGAGCAGAGTTTAGCTCTCTCACTTTGGCAGCACATATACCGACACTGGAATGAGTTCAAAAATATTAGCATGACTCCTGTGCAAGGAGTTATTGATTTATTCCAATTTTGGAAGTCACATGTTATGAATTTATTCAGTGTTGTACTAGAGTCTTTGGCCACTGGAGTAAGGCAAGAAAAAGAAAGAAAAGTTGCCATGAGGGGAAATAAATAAACAAAGCTGCTTATTCAGAGATGACATGAAAATTGTCCAAGTAGAAGATCTAATGTATATACACGTATACACACTCGCACACACAACACATTAGGAGAGTTTAGGAAGATTGCTAGGTATAAGATCAATTCTTAAAAGTCAATTGCATAGTCATAAAATAGAAACCAATAGTTATAAAGTGTTAATGTTACATGAAATGTCTAAAAATAGCAACAAAAAATTGACACCAAGGAATAAATTTAACAAAAGATGTCTGACTTTTATGTAGAAAGAAGGCCTAAATAAATGGAGACATGACACGTTGCTAGATATGATCAGGTCTCCCATAATTGATCTGTTAACATAGCAATTGAATCGTTGATAAAACTTGATAGATAGCATCCAAAGTGAATATGTGGAAAAGGCAAGCAAACAGCCAAGAAGAGCTTGAAAAAAGAAAAATGTGGCATAACTTGACCTAGGACCGTAACGATTTATTTTAATGCTTTATATTAGCTTGATGTATGGGTACATAAAGAGATCACTTAAACAGAAGAGAGGGTCAGAAACAGACCCACCCATACATAGACACCTGACATATATAGAGCTCACATTGAAAACCAAGTGGGAAAAAATGGGCTATGCAATCGATGGTGCTGGGACCATTGACTCTTCCTTTGGAAACAAGTACAGTTGGAACTCGGCTTCATATTCTAAACAAGTCTAGTTCAGGTGACTTAGAAGTTTAATAGTGAAAAGAAATCTTTAAAGCTATAAGAGAGAATATAGGATAAAATCTTTACCTCAGGTAGGGACATAGCATTTTTAAACAATTCACACAAAATATAAACCATAAAGGAAAAAGAAATAAATTGGATTACATTAACATAAAATTTTATGTTTACCAGAAGATAGATAAAAAGAAAACTTAAAAGGAAATGAGCAAAAGACATGAAAAGACATTTCACAGAACAAGAGCCCCTGATGCTAGTAAATATATGAAGAAAATATTCGACTTAATTAATAACCAGAGAAATCCAAATTAAAACACCAGTGAATTAGTGTCTTATACCCATTAGACTGGCAAGGCTGGACAATACTAGTTGTGATGAGAATGAGAGACACATAGACCTTGTAAGAGTATAAATTGGTACAAACACTTTGGAAAATTATTTGCCATTATTTTTTTAACTTAAAGAAAACATATTACCTAGCAATTTCTTTCTTAGGTGTATACTGTAGAGAAATTCTTGCTCGTGTGCGTAGTGTATAAAAATGTTCATCCTGGGTTTACACAAATGTCTATCCAAATGTCCATTGCCAGGAGAATGGATCAATACTTTGCATACTATAGTAGTGAAGATGATTGAATACAACTGCCTGCTTCAACGTGCATGGGAACCAAAGCATAATGCGAGTAAAGAAAGCAAATCACAAAAGGATACACAGAGTTCACCTAATAAAGTTCAAATGTACAAAAATAAGTAGCATATATTTCTGGGTTATATATGTAACCATGTATGGTTATATATAATAATATATAATAAACTATTTTTTAAAGTGCATCAATAATAAACTATTTTTAAAAGCCATAATCCTTGGTGGGGAGTCAGGGAAATAGGAAAAACTAATGGGGAAGGATATCAGGGGCTGGGCCATAATTAGTCATTTTCTATTTCTTAAGCTGGCTTGGTCACATGGATGGTCAGTCAATCATTCTTTATACCTTAGCTATTCACTAGACATAATTTTTTGAATGTATGAAATATTTCATGAAAAATAAAATTTTAAAAAGTTTCCAGCTGGCCACAGATTTTCATCAACTGATGGAGGCAGTCCAATTATTTCCTTATTTACAGCTGGATCTATACTTTTAACTCTGGTTCATCCCTGAACAAATTTACTGAACATGGTCTAGTGGTCAGATTAGCTGCTCTCTATAACGTTTTAGCCATCCCCAACCTCAGCATATGCATAATACAATTTTAATGACCCAGAACAACATATTTAGTCATCTAGTATAGGCAGTTTCCCCATTAGCAATTGCATTGGAATCCCCAAGTACGTAATTTCTGTCAGTGACTTTATTATGGAATTCCATCGCTGCCTGCTGGGGGCTATAGGAGGAACCAGATTTGATGATTCCAACAAATGTTACTTTCTCGGTGAAGCCTTTCCCAATGCCTGAAGGCAGAATTTTTTATTCTCTTCTGCTCATCCCAATAGCATTTCCTTGTTTGCAAAATGCGGAGTACTGACTTAGACCTTATTGGGTGCCAAGAGGAATAAACGAGATAATGCATTTAGAGCTCACAGTAGGCACCAGCAAATATCAGTCAATCTTATATTTGTATTCTTATTTTTGTTATTGTTTTTATTCCTTGGGCTTTATTGGAACGCATGGCACAGTATGACAAGCATGAGCTAATTGCATCTGGCTCTGTCTCCCTCCTTAGTCTGTAAACCTGTTGAGGGTGAAAAGTGTGTCTTCTCATCTGTGCGTCCCAGGTGCCTAGTACTGCTCCTGGTGTGTAGTAAGCAGTCAGTGCATATTTCTTGAATTTAGTTAAAATAGAATTGGTTTATGGTTTAAAATTCTTCTTTTAAAGTTTAGAATTTGCAGGGACTTCTCTGGTGGTCCAGTGTGTAAGACTCCATGCTCCCCATGCAGAGGGCCTGGGTTCGATCCCTGGTCAGGGAACTAGATCCGGCATACATGCTGCAATTAAGAGTCCTCATGCTGCAACTGAGAGTCCGCGTGCCACAGCTAAAGATCCCACATGCTGCAACTAAGACCCAGCACAGCCTAAATAAATCATTTTTAAAAAATTAAAAAAAATGAAACTTAGGATTTGCAGATCTATCCCAGGTTCCAGTCCCTTGAAATCACCTGAAATGTGTGCCTCAACTCTGTGCCTCAGGGATGCCAGTGGTATTGGCACTTGTCCCTCCCTGGCTGTATTCCAAGGTTTGGTGAGATGCTGGCAGGGCTCTCATAAACACTTCCTGAGGAAAATGAGAAATGTCTACCCTTGGGCAGTTTGCTATTCTGGTAAAAACAAATTTTTTTTAATGCTATTCATTAGCCACCTGGCTTGGTCAGAAAATGTAGGACCCAAACATGGGTAAAACCCTCTTTTCCTAAGTCAGATTGGTTTCTTGAAAAGATCTATTTTGGAAAGAAGACAAGGAACTCAGCATTATTGACCATAAGACCATAATATTGTTTTCATAGGAGAATATAATTTGTTGCTGAAAATAACCCAGTGGATTATCTAGAGCCAGCCTGATTCATCTGGCTCTAGACTTTACTCTCCCATGTGGATCAATCTGAGAAATAAGTGAGCGCTGATATGATGCACAGCAAGGTGAGGGTCAGAGAGTATAGACATTTAAGACATACAGTTAGTTCACTCCTCCAAAGACCTTATATACTAATCTTGATCTGTGACTAATTCTAGTTGTATAGTCATATGCTAAAGTGTTTAAGAATTTCTCTGTTAGAGAGGAAAATAGTGTGATGTGATGGGTAATATAGATCAGTAAGAAATTTTATTGGAAATTTTATTAGTGTAATTAATAAGCATAAAAAATGTATTGGGTTAGAGGGTTTATAGAGATATAATTGTGTGGTTACATATGCTTGGAAATAATTTGTGTTATATGAGTAGAATAGAATACACTAAATCAGTGGATTAGGGGAATAGATTTTTAGATAGTAAACTATTTTAAGGCATTGTCAAGATGGAGAGAAGGAGGCTGTGAGAATCTCTGTTTTTATGACCACAGCAATGACAAGAGCCAGGGACAGCAATCAGAATCTCATGAAATGGGGCAGAGATCTTGGCTAAGAAGGGACTTTATAATCATCACTCTTGGTGGTCCAGGTACTGAAGCCCTCCTCATCTCAAGATAGTAGGCTGAGCAAAACTCCATGCAAAGGAAGTACGCAGTCATCGAGGCAGAGCAGAACATGGTTTTATAAGTTGGCTTTTGGAGTAAGGCTCAGAGTGAAGGAATGGTTGGAGTAGATGGTATGGTGTGAGATCAAATGGGGAAGGGTTTTCATCATAAGTAAGGGAGATGTACTAAGCTTTCATCCTCAAGAGCCGGGAGGCACTGCTTTTATAAGTCATTTCGTTCACTGGAGTGATGGTGATACAGGTTAATAAACCAAGGTTCATAAATAACCCCTGGTACTGTCACATTAGTGGCAGGTAAGGAAAGGCTAGAAGCAGTAGGTAAAAGAGCCCACATAATACAAAGACTGTGACTTTGGAGTCAGTCGGTACTTTCTTTAAGTCCAACCTCTGCCACTCACAGGACCTGAGATCCTATGTAAGCTACTTAATATTTCTGAGCCAATTTCCTATTTTTCATAAAATGGGATGGAAACAGGTTCTTCTTAAACATACCTTTATTGGTTTTTGTTTTGTATTTTAATTAAGAACTAGAGTTTACATCTATCAAGTGCCTTCCATTATAGGGGCTTCAAATTCTCCTTTACTAATAAACATTGAGTGGAACTCCAGTCTACCCTGTGCTAGAACTTGGGGAAGAAAGATGAATGAGACACTGTTTTGTTTTGTGTTTTTTTTTTCTTCAACGAACTTACTATGTGATTGATAAAACAGGTAAACAAGTGTGGTAACCATTTTACAACAAGCAATAGAAGAAACTGCTAGCTGCCTTGTAGTACACATCTGTTCTTTCTTATAAATGAGAACCCCAACTTTTTCTGGGAACGCTGCCCTTCAGTTAAAATACTATTTTACAAACTCCAGTTGACAAGTAGTTATGTCCTTGCAGTTAAGTAACAGCCAGTGGGAGATAAGCAGGGCCTCTGTGTGCACCATCTGGGATGTTTCCTGAAGGTTAAGGGATATTCCTTCATTGTCTGCTTTTCTTTTTCTGCTACCTGGAATGTAATAGCTGGAGCATAAGCTGCTATCTTGGACCTGAGGAAGATATCCTGCAGGGAGGGGGTGAGGCAGGAGCAAAGCAGATTTACCCCTGAACCTAGATCCTTGGTGATTATGAGGCAAAGCCCAGCTTTGGGCTTCTTAGCTTCAAATATCATGAGAGAAAAATAAACATATCTTTTGTTTAAGCCACACTTCTCCTGAGTTTTCTGCAACTTCTAGTCTAACTTCAGTGAATTAATGCAATAGGATACAGTGAGAGACACTAAGAAGGGACTGGTGACTTTTTTGGCGGGGGGGCAGGCAAGGCTTCTCAGAGTAGGTGATGCTTAAGCAGGGGGCCTGCCGCCCGATATGGCGCCCAGATATTAGGAATTTGGTACTGTGTCTATTTATAAATACTATTGGCATGTCCTAGACAAACTTATTAGAAGGAGGGTTTGAGAGCTCTTATATAAATTGATCTGCCATTTGCCAAATAAGAGAGGGCTGGAGATTTTCATTGAGAGGCGTAAACAACTGGACTGGTTTTTTAAATTTACTCTGTGTGTGTGTGTGTGTGTGTGTGTGTGTGTGTGCGCGCGCGCGTGTGTGTGCGTGTGTGTGATGCTTTGGAAATGCTAATAACTGTTTTCTCTTCATATTTCTTTTTATGTCTTGACCCTTCTCCCACGTTTTGATCAGCTAAACTAGTCTGTGTTCACTGGCACAGAAGAAGAAAGTGGGTACATAGAGCAGAGAAAAGGAAATTTATTCCTGGCTTTTGAGTTTCAAAAGCACAGATTCTGACTGTCGAAAGAAGAGTGGGAAAAAGAAAATCTGTCACTAGAGATAGAAGACAGTCAGACAAGAAGCATGGATGAGCCCCTAAGAAAGAAGTTCTGTGTGCTTTGTTCTCTGGACCCAGTCCCAGGCCAAGGTGGGTGCAGCCACTGGAAAACCCAGATTGGTTTGTCGGATCTGAAAACAGAAGGTCTCTTATCCCTTTCCTAGGTAGAGTCCTGGGTAAGTGACAGGGCTCCAGAAGAGAAATGACTGTGCTGTGTAGGTGAAATGAACTTTAGATACTCAGAGTTCCAGTATAGCTTGGGAGCTGCAGAATGATGGCCTCGAAGTAGCAGAGAAAGAGCGAGAGGGCTACTAACCCAGAGAAGTCTGGGGGAGGAGAACGAATGACTCAGAGGCAACCAGAGGGATATTTCTGTGGCTGTCCACATGGAAAGATGCCTGGGAGGATGTGTTGCCCACCCTCCAACACCTTGATACTGTATAAGGCCCCCAGACCTTAGCTGTTATGGATGACCCTGCCACAGAAACATGGAGCTGAATCTTACACTGCCAATCTCGTGAAGAGCAGCTAAGTCCAACTATGGAAAAATAAAGAAAATGATTGTTCTTGCAGACTTGAGTATGAGGAGAGAAATTAGGATCTGTTGCATATTCACTCATTCAACAATAATTTATTAAGTGCCTATGAAGTGGCTAGCACTGTTTTTGGACATTGGGGATGCTGCGGTGAACAAAACTAAATCAATTCCTGCTCTGGTGTAGCTTGCATACTAGTTAGGGAGACATACAATGTATAGAAAACATAAATGTTGTATTATCTTCTGGTAGTCATAGGGGTCAGGTAGAGAAATAGAGAAGGGTCAGGTGTAACTTACCTATGCTAGAAGGTGAATATTCGTACATTAATGATGAGGCTGAATAGAAACACTTGCTTTTATTGCCAGTCTTGCTGTGTGTCGTATTGATCTTGTGTAACTGATGAGAGCACACAATCACTGATGACTCAAGGTGGGGAATGCCAGAAATGATGATGAAGTAGGTAAGTTGGCTATTAATACCTTCCAAAGATCAAGGCCAAAGTTGAAGCTAGATACCACATTTTGCTAAACCCCAGGGATGAAGCTGAACTTCAGTGCAGGCCTCATACATTATCTCTTTTAACCCTTTATCCACCCCACTGGGTAAATATCTACACTCAGTTTTCTAGATGAGAGCGCTAACGCTCAGAGAGGTTATTCAATTGGGCTAAGATTACACCAACATTCAGACACAGGACTATGAATTCAAGGCCCTCGCTCTGTACTAAATTGGGTAAAATACTCCAGCAGGCTCCATGGGCTTTATTTATGGACTCTCTCTAGCTTTGCAACGAATTTGGGGGTTTCAAACAGGACAGACCTGAGAAGTCCTCTACCATCCTAAAGGGCCCTCTCTTGGCCAGGTAAGTCTCAGAAAGTCATAGCACTGCCATTTGGGATGGAGGGTGGAGGGAAGAAGGAGGGGCAGAAATGTTTTGCAGTGCAACTCAGAAGTCTAGATTATTCTGCAGCAAACCACTATGGATTACATTCAGCTGTACTCAATCTGCAGACCATGGCAGAGACATTTGTTGTGGTTCTACACCAGAGGATTAGGAAGTTGGAAAGGATTTGGGGAGTCATCCATCCAGTCCTTGAATTTCCTCAATAGGATCTCTGACTTGGAGACACTTTCCTTTTTTTTCCCCCTCCCATCTCTTGTTTTCTTAGAGAGAAGCTCTAACCTGACTGAGCAAAATGCCTGTGTTCAAAGAGGTCCTCCTGTTCTAGAGGTGAGCAAAGGGTGATGACCAGACCTCAGGGATGAGTAGCCCTGGGTTGTCTGAAAGGGACATCTAAGAACAAAACTCCAGGGTCTCTGTCCCATTCCAACGTACCACTCCATACGGGCAGAAGAAGAAGCTTGGAGCTGATTTTATCATAGTGGGAGCCTTCCTCAGTAGAGAGCTTAACAATTTGGCAAAGTTATTGTCCAATTGACTCACAGAATAAGCCTTAATAAAGGAATTCAACCTGAACAATGTACTGTTTTATGGCTAGTACATGTTGGCTCACCTGTATGAATTTACTTATTTAATATCCTCTTTAAGATGAAAAATGATGCCAGCTCAGAGTTAACGGCATCTTTTGACACTGAGAAAGTGTTCCTGTGGGTTGAATGGCAGCCGCTCCTTCCTCAGACAGAGATTGAAAACTTCATCCTGAATGTCTTGCACTGGTGATGGCGTCCTGGGCAAATGTCAGCACCAGCGTATGTGTTGATGGAACAGTGCATCACCGCAGGTACCTTGACTTTGTGGGCTCACTGGTCGAGGGTGTCCTCTTTCAGAGAGCCTTTGTCAGTTGCCATCATATTAGTATAAAGAAAACTCCTAACTAACTCATATTTCAATTTACAGGTTAGCTCTTGAGATATTCTCCGTCAGATGGCATATTTCGCTTTTTTGTTATTCTCTATCTTACCACCTCTTTGAGTCTTAAAATCTTATCATCAGGAAAAATGATAGATTTATGGAGACACTCTGGATGTGAAATTATTCAAAGTTCCCTGAGAGATCTTGAAAGTGATGGGGAAAATGTTATGAAAATACTTCAGGAAACAGGAGAAACATACGATATTGATCTTTTCTGGGGCTCAGATTCCCTGCCTGTGAACTCAGGGAGAGGCTAAAAGTATCTTCCAGCCCTAATGTCTCAAAAGTCTATATTTTTTCTCTTGCTTTTAGGAACAGATTCTTAGAAAAGTCTTCCTGTTCAGGTACACAACATTTTATTGATATGTCTCATTATTTTCTCTATAAGATAGTGTAAGTTGGGTAAGATGTCAGGCAGAAAATAACATTGGATTAAGACTCAGGAAGTGGATTGTAGCTTTGGCCGATGAAAGCTGTATGGTCTCGAGGAAATCACTTAACTTCTCTAAATCTGGGTTCATTCATTTATACTATAAAATAAAAGTGCTAGATTAAACTCTCTCTGATATTTTTTTTAAGTCCTAAGAACTTAGGTTTTGTAGACTATTGGGATTTTGTGCTATCTAATAAATTATAAAAACAAACAATAACCTATGATTGTTATTGTGACTTCTTTCTAACAAGATCAGATTCCTGTAAATACAAAATAACCCGTTGGGTTCTTACGTTGGGGGGTAGGGCTGGAATGCTGGATAAACCAATGCTTTTCACACTCCTGTCTGTGGACTCCTGGAGTCCATAAATGTATTTTCAGAGGCCTGCAAGTTCCTAAGTCTGAAAAACACTGATGTAGAGACACCAAACCAAGCAGTACCTGGAATTGGAAGTGGGTCGGGGGTAGGTAGAGGCAGGTGGGAGGTTGGGAGTAGGCGGGTGTATCTGTCAGGGTCTTGTCAGCAAATAGAAAAGCATTGAAATTGAGTCATTGGAGGAGAGCTTATTAAACAGAGTATTGCTAAAGGTGCTCAGTGTCCAGGAAAACCATGAAGGAGGTACAGTGTCCAGATACCATAACACCCCAGGTTAGCAAGGATGGAGAAAGGAGTAATCGCCAGAATAGAAACAGAGAGGCTGTGACCTTCAGCTGAAGTACACAGCCAGCCCACAGAAGCGGCTGGGAAGTACTGCAACATGACACTCCTTCCCACTTCCATTCTCTTGCATGTTCACTGAACTCCACCAAGGCGGTCCGCTGATGTAACCAGAGAGATCTGCCTCCAGGGGGCAAAGGACACAATGGTACAGCAGGGAGATGGGTCTGTAGAAGCAAAATGAAGAATCCAACACAAGGGGATAGAGAAAAAGAGAAGGTTCAATCCTTTTAACAGGATGACTTAAATGTCCAGCACCATCTATACTGAAGGCAGGCTTTGCTTAATGTGATTCTATTTCATAAAGTCCCATAAATGAATATGCCTCTGCCTTTCCTCTCTCCTTATGGTACCTAATGCAACGCACTGCACACATGAGAAGCTCAACAAGGCGTCTTGATTTGATTAGATGGAACTTACTAATGCTTTAAATTTGGAAGTAAAATTTAGAGGGACATGATAATTTCTCAAAACTCATACTTTCCCTTACACGTTGGGAGAAAAAAGAGAAATAAAAATACTCTAGATTTGGGGTTGGTTATAAAGAAGTGAAATCAAAAACAAAAAAGGATGCCAGGATTTAATTTTAAGTATTAACCGGTATTGGTGATATCGTTTTGGTTTACAATGCTGTTTCAAGGTTGCTATCTTAACCTGTTCTTTTAAACAACTTTTGAGTTGTTTTTGTTGTTGTTTTTACCCCTACTTTATAGATGAAGAGAAGGAGGCTGGAGGAGGTTGAGCAATTTGCCCAAGGTCACACTGCTAGTAAATAGTTCTCATTCCCATACTGATTCCACCACACTGCTCATTACTTTAAAAAGATTAATACAGGATTCCCTGAGGGGAAATGTTGGACTACTAATTTATTCATTTCTTACCTTTTCTTGTCATAAGTGGAAAATATGACAATTTTATTTGCAACCTAATCGACTATTTTTGGGGGGGAGTTGAATTTAAATGATATCATCAATCACCTAGACAGATGATGTATGGCTTCAGGAAACAAAATTAAAAGAGTTAAAGCAGTTAAGCATATATTTGATTTCTCTTTTGCATTTTAAACAGAATCAGAATACAGTCCAACACTTGTTCATTATTTGCAAACTACTATATTTAACTTGTTCTTTTCTTTAATTAAGCAAGATTTCATGTCACATTCAGATTCTGCAGATAGATTGTTTGGAAATAAAATGTCAAATTTCTTGTTCACACACCTAATTTTTCTTGACCTAGAGAATTCCCCAAATCGAATGAAACTGCTAAGTAGAGGAATGAGGAGAATCTGGCTGCTCTCAGGCAGTTTTCTTCCTCTTTATGTATTTTTATGATATGTTTTGCAGTTACTAAATGGTGGTCACAGAGATACCCATCTGTCATGCCTAATTAGGGACTAGAAATGGGTCTTCAGCAAATATTTCATTAAAAATGAGATTTCCAAGTAGTAGAAAAATATTACACCCAAGCTAAAATGGCAAGTACCTTACAGAAATATCACAGAGAAATAGGGGGAAATGAATAATATAATATATTATCCTGACTTTAATTAGACTCAGGGAACGTTAACATGAGAAGAGAGCTCAGAGAGAAAGTAGTTGGGAGGTAGAGACCTAAACATCCATTTAAATAAATTTGCTTCATTTAATACCCATGACATAACTAGAAAGTTGAACTAATTATTGTTATTGTATATCCAAGGAAACAGGGGCTCTGAGAGGCCTTGTAATTTGCCCCAAATCATGCAGCGAGAAAATGGCAAAACCAGGATTCAAACCTGAGTTTATCTGAATCGATTGCCCAAACTCATACCAGTGAATCAGCTACATTAATAAGACAAGAACCCAGATTTTCTGACTCAGAGCCCAGTGCTCTTCCAACTCACTATGATGCCTCCAAGCCAGGGTGAACCTGGACCCTGAGAATAAAGCCTGAGGCTTCGACTATTCTTTTTCCCTCCTAGTAAATTTCCCATATCCTCATAACATCACATACGTGAACCTTTATTTATGTTTGATGTAACCCATTCAACATGTATTAAGGAGGAAGAGCTAAAGAGATATCCATATCCATTCTCTCTTCTTTATTATAATCATCTTGTTTCTTACAATATTCACAGTTTATGAAAGATTGTAGGGACTTAAAATATATTGTATAAAGCCATGCATCTGCATGGGTATCATTGAAAAGATTTGTTGGAGATGATATACTCTTTCCTCCTATATTACTGTATGGAAATTTAGTCCCAGAGAGCCTCAATGACTGATCCGGTCACCCATTTATATCAAGTTCTAGAACCCAGGTTTTCTGATCTCCAGGAGAGTATATTATTCCCTCACATAAGTTTGTTCCAGAAACAACAACAACAACAAGATACAAAAAATAAATAATCCCAAGGCATGGTATGGTGAAGCAACAAAACTCAAAAAAAATAAAAAAGAGTCCTACTGTTATCTAGGTAAAAAGAACAAATGGCATTCAGGAAGGAAAAAATCAGATTGGCCTCAAAGTTTGGAGATATTGGAGCAATATATTTAGTAGTCTGAGAAGAGAGAATAAAGGGTAACCCAAGAATTTGTATCAAGTAGTTCATTAATAAAGACAGGAGGAAATAGATTCTCAAACATTTGAGCTACAGATGATGAAGAAATCAAGACAACCATCAGAATCAAATGAAGGGCTCTGGCATTAGAAAGACATAGTAAGAAAGAAGAGACTAATAGACTGAGAATCAAGGTCAGAGACCAAAATGTAAACGTTGTTATACTTGCCAAAGGTAAGAGTAATAACACAACTGAAAACACCCAAGATATGAGGTGGTGAGGGTTTGGAGAGAAATGAGAGACTTACATGGACTAATATCTTCAACTTACATACTGGAGTCTCAACAGATTCAGTATAACATTGTTAAACCAAGAAACGGGGACATATGTACATTTCATGCAGTTACAAAAGTAACACCAGAAGAGCTAAAAGCAGAGCAGAAATGAAAATTTACGAAACAAAATATACGTAAAATATAGACCATCTAGTCAAAGATTGAAAACACACGAAAATTCAGGTGATTTTATGATCTCATTTATATAAAAATCAGTGCATATAAAAATATTTATACATCTCTACCCACATACACACACTACCTGTTCATAGAGCTGACGAATACATTGAAATGGGAGGGGAAGGGGGGAGGAATATAACTTTTTATCTGTAGCACTTTTTTTACGGTACCTAAGTATTCATTTTATAACCTGGTAAATATGATATAATACTTTAACAATTAAACAAATAAATGAAAGATGAACCAGTAATAGAGATTACCTTAAAATTTTAGCAGTGATTTGGACCAAAAAATACTGGGACATGTAAATTGCTACCTATCATCTACAATTGACTGTTAAAATGCTATCACCTCAGTGACTCAGGTAACGAAGTCAGATGTTAGGATTCCTAGGCTGCTACTGCTGCTGCCGCTGCTGCCACCACAGGCTTTGGACACTTTGGAAGTCACTAGCACTTTCCTATATCCAGGCTGGATCAACACAGTTCTATTAAATTGTGTGAGAACCCAAACTTCATATTCAATCCAGTTGTTTTGTCCCATCTACAAAGGAAAGTATTTTGATAAAAATTAGAATTTTCCTTATCCCACAAATGGTGCAAGCAGAACTTACAGTTCTTTCTCTTTTCAGGAAAGTAGAATATGAGAGCAAGTTAGAGAGAGGATTTGAAGAAAAGCAGGTAGATTCCTCACATTTTAGGAAGGAGGCTATTATGCATGACATCTAATCTCACCAAGAACATTTTGCAAGTTCCCTTCCAGTTTTCTCTTTTTTGCGTGACCTTGCAACTAACACCACATATATTTTAACAAAATGTATTTATATTTCTATTTTTTGAGTGTATGAAAAGAGATAGTTTTTACAATACAAATCACATTTTCAACTCTACCGTTGTGTTGCATTTGAGCCTCCATGAGAATTTTAAGCAGGAATACTGAATAACAAGTAACTTATTTTGTGTGTGTGTGAAGAATTCTAATTCTCTATGAAGTGCTATTTTTCTGTAAGATAATTTACTGAGAATAGAAGTTCGATAACTGCTCTGTGATAATGATGTAGTTGTGTTATTGATGATTTTGAAAATTATTAATATGCAATCTGGCTAAGATTCAGACAAAAATGTGTGTTTTGGTATGTCTGTTTGAGGTATGTGTGTGTGTGTGTGTATTTTTGCAGCCGTAACAATTTGGGACTGACAAAACATAGCAGGAATGATCCTCTTACCCCCACCATTTTGTGTCCTCCTCAGGCTTCCAAAACCTGCATTAGCGCCAAGAAGGCTAGAATTTACATGAGGGTACAGAGCTCAGATGTAGTTCTGTCGTGGACCTTGTCAAATCAGCATCCCTGGGGTCTGGTCATTTATTTAACAAGTGTTTATTGAGAACCTAATGTGTGTCAGGCAGAACTAGCACTGGAGGTAGACCAGAAAACAAAGTTATGATTTCAATGTTGTAGGTAATGTTGACAGGCAGGTTTTACCAGGGAGCAGACTCTTGAGTTGGAGATTTATTAGATTATATTCCTGGGTTCAACACATGGGGAAGGGAAGGGCAGGAAGAAGGATTGGAAAGGGGGAGAGTGAGCTGCACTATAATCTTGGTAAATTATAAACATTTAGGGCCCACTACCCCATCCCGCTTCTCTAGAACTCCTTGCTCCTGGGATTCCCATATTGCTCCTTTTAGACCCTGGGCTAACCAGCCAAGTCATCTGCCACAGCCCATGAGTCCACTTATACCCTTACCTTGGGCCACATCTCTTTCTACACAAATTGGATGACCTGGTAAACTGCCCAAAGCTCTACCCGTTGATAGGATTTCCCCTCATTACTGTCTATCAAGGATACCTCTGAGTGAGGTTGTGTTGCTGCCACAGTTAATTTGCAACTTTCACCCCTGTACCAAACTGATCACCCCATGAACCAGGCTTGGGGGTCTTTTCCATTAGTGGGTCATGAGGGATGTCTCAGGGCCCCCCCATGTTGAAGAGCAGGTGAGGGAGGACTGCTGGTATGAAAACAGTGGTGGATGACACGTGGGTCTGTCCTAACTCTTCTTGTAGCTTGTCCGTGCCCTCTAGAATCGTTTGTGCTCAATCCTGGCTGTATCACTTCCAGTTTAAGATGGATTACTGCCGGGCCCATCCAATTTTATGACTTGGTGAGTCTGACAAAACTCAGGTCATGATGGACAGCTCTGGCGGTATTGTCATTTGATGCTCCGTGATCTTTTTCTCAAAGCCCTGGGGCAAGACTGCAAACATACATGGCTGTCTACTCAAGTGAATGCAGCTATTTCTGATCGTCTTTTCTGATAGGGATGGAAAATAATTCATTTGCCAGATCAATAGCTGCATAGCATGTATCTGAGATTGTGTTAATCTTCTCTAGCACATCTAACATAGCAATTGGGGCTCCTACTTTTTGAGTTTGCAGTAGCATGTTGTGATCCTCCAGGATTCATCTGTTTCCTGATAGGGGCCAGACTTATGAACTGAATTCTGTTATGATGAGAATCTCCATCCCTACATCTTTTAGGTATAATAGTAGCACTATTTTCTACCATTCTCTCTGAGATGTGACATTATTATTTTCCCATCTTAGAGTGTGGAGCAATGTCAGAGGCTTCTTCTTGGCCTTCCTCACTATGATAGCACTTGCCATACAGGCCAAACACTATCTGTGTAGTTGTGTCAACTACTAGGTGTGTTCAGACTAATTATACATTCAGGGACTTGGGAAGTGAATACTGGGTGGGTCCATGGACTCAGTGGACCCACTGTGACCCAAACCTAGTCCAGGGCTACATTTATTTCCTGGCCCTTCTATATCCTCATACTAATGGGGGACCACGATGCCACCTCCAAGTGTCAGTGGCAGCTCATACTCCGTGTCCAAGAATCCTCTCAATGTTTGGGTAATCTTCTTTCTTCAATGTACAGCTACTCAAGCAAATGGCTATAGGTCACTTTGGGGGAACCACTATTATGTACACCTGCATGGTGTTAGAAGGCCCTTCTTCCTGGGGCCCGCCCTCTTTCAGTCAGTAGATTCTAGATCTGAATCCTGGCTCAGGCCTGCAAACTGGGTGAGGAATTGTGACCTTAAATTGGGGAGACTGCCCTCTTCCTTGATTTTAATCTCTGCAAGGTATCAGTTCATCTATCCTTGATATCATTTGATTACATATATTGACTAGTACCCATACTGGCTGCCCATTTATTCTCCACTTCCCCATTCAGGGATGCCAAATATAATTAACCATCTTTATAATCCTCTGTAGGTCAGGGCCCCTGCCTGCACTTCTGACTGTCACTCACCATAATTGCATCCATTAGGCTTCTGGCATCTGGCCTTATGTTTTAGGGTCTTACTGTCCACCTGCTATTTGTGAGTCCAGCACTATAATGGAATCTCCAGCTTAGCCCTGGCCTGCAGAAGAAAGGCACCACTGAACTTCTCAGTGATACTGGCACCCGTCTCACCAGTGCATTCTTTATTACTTTGGTAATTGGTGTATCATTTGGGCTTTCTGATGAAATAGTCCTCTAGTTGGTTTTTCAGGCTTGCATAGTATATCCTCTTTATTATGGCTCCCTTCTCTGAGTCTTTTATCCCCACTTCCCTTTTTAACCATCTGTCATGATTATTCTAGCTCAATTTGTGTGGATCATCATTTTTACCATGCTTCCAGATGCTACCAGATATTATCCTGGTAGCATGTTCACATTATCTTCCAAAGTCCTTGTCAGGGTGTTAAATCTTGTGTCCTGGTAGAGTGCTTCCAAACTGATAGGATTTTCCTTATCAGACATTATGTTCAAGCCCCTTAATCAAGCATCCACAGAATCCAGGCCTCTGTGTATCCTCCCAGCTGCTGCCGTCACATTAGTACCTCTTTTGGAGAATGCTAGTTGGGTTATATTGTGACCTTTCCCTAGTTATTTGCGAAGTGAGCAGGAAGGGATGTGGGGGCATAGCTGGAGGGGAACACATTTTGTCCTTTACATCATCCTCAAGTGAAGGAGGGGGGTTCTAGTTCCTAGTAGACTGGGCTACTTCTGTAGGTTCAGAGCATTAAGGAGAATCTGAGATTCAATACCTTCAGATGTGTCAACGCAGATATCCCTACCCCATGTATCAGGGTCACAGTCTTTATCTACCAGGCCCCTGAGCTTGGCAGAGCAGACCTTCCTCATTTTGAAATTTAACTTTCTTGGAGCTCTGCTATGCTTTTAGTGAAGTTCTGGGCTTGGTCCTTAGTTTCTCTGCTTTCCCACTGTAAGAGGTAAGAGCATCTGTACCTGCTTCCAAAAAAGTCATCTGGCTTTCACACTTAGCTTTTAATTGATGATCAAGAACTCCTAATATGTTGTTATCTTTTTCCAGAGGTCATGTGGGCTTAAGGATAGCCACTCAATTCCAGGTACCTAGAGGTACTATTTTCCCAAATATATCTCAAAAGCTTGAAAAGCATAGGCATTACCTTCCACTGGTGTACCTTCTGCATTTACTGCTGGTGAAACAATTGCACTGTGTGTCAGAGGCTCTCTGTGCCACCAGTGATTGGGTTCTCGTTGACAGCAAGCAGCAGGTAATCCAGCTCTGAGAGCCCACCCAGGCACGTGATTCCTCCAGTCACTCCCAGCACCAGCTGTCTCAGATCTGGTTCATGGGAAGCAGACTCTGAGATGGAGATGAATGTGCACAATGTTACTGGGGAGTGTTTTCAACTGTAGAAGGACACCCAGTTGGGTAGAGAGAGAAGTTGAACTGGGATACAATCTCAGTGGAGGCCGAGCTGACCCTAAGGGGGATTTCTAAAGCTGGGATAAGCCTTCAGAGTTGTCCTGACTCTGAAAGGGTCAAAGGGGTGAAAGGTCAAAGGGGTGAAAGGGCTGGGGCTTTATATCCCACGTGGACCAGTCATTGGACGCTTCCTGCTCCAGGAAGGGTCTGTGACCTGGGGCAAGGTGGCTCTCTGCAGCCAAGGCTATCCCTGTTGAAGCTGATAGGGCTTTCTGTTGGCAATACACTAACCTAGGGGAAGAAGTTCCTTTCTTCCTGAAGAGGAATCTAGAGGGTGGTGCATCCGTGTCAAACTACAGTCATAACAGTGGCAATCAGCATTTCCCAGGGCTTGGTCTGTGCTGAGCACTGTGCCATGTGACTTATTGACTATTTCATCTAATCTTCTCAAGAATGCTATGGGACAAGTGCCATTATTTCCCCCATCTTAAAAATGAGAAAACCGAGGCCCATCAAGGTTAACTGACCTTTCAGAGGTGACAGCTAGTAAGCAAAGGAACTGGAATTTGAACTTAATCACTTACACCGAGAAACCCACATCCAACCTTCTTCATATTTTCAACGAAAAGCATCCATGCATCAAAATGTAGCCCAGCTGAATGAGACAGGTGGTAGGTCCTTTGTTGCCATTTTACCCTCTTTCCTGGGTGCTCTTCATTCATACTCAGGCATGCTATTTTTTTGTATTATACTTTTGTGCAAATTAGAAAAACGTTCTCCTCCAGCTTTGGTGGGTGTGACAGTTCCTTGGGCACATGGCTTACCCAGCAAATAGCACATTTTGGCGAAGAGTACAACATCCTTTTTTTTCCAGGGACCTCAGGTCTGCTCCAGGACACAAAGCTTGCACAGATACACGCTGGATTTCAGCCCCCACTTGATCCCTTGGATCAGTACCAGTGTGCACGTACCTTGTCATACAAATGGTTTCAAGTGCTGCTGTCAAATATAGTTGGCACTTAAGTCCCTATTTCCAGCCCACATCAGTGCCCTGAGCTTCATATGCATTTAATTAATGAGCCACTAGATATTCCCATTTGCAGTTTCTTCAAGAACTTAAAACTGATACTTAAAGCTTAAAACTTACAAAGCCGAATTTCTTCTCTTCCTCCTCCATCCCCACAGAAATCTGTTATTTCTTCTGTACTTTCTAACTTTGTCATTGGCACCGCACTCTCTCAGTTGCCCAGGTTAGGAACGTGAACTCAACTAACATTTCTCATGCCCTTAGTATGTGTCTGGCCCTGTGCTGATGAATAGGACAAACAAGGTCCTTCTCCTCATTGAGTTTATGATGTAATGAGAGAGACAGACAAAAACTAGTAAACCAATAGGTAAAATAATTTTCGATTGAGATTGCTATTATGAAAAACATTAGCAGGATGATGTGGTAGACAGAAACTAGGGAAGGGCTTTATTTTTGTTAAGGTGGTCAAGGACTACTTTGAAGAAATGACATTTTAACAGAGACATGGGAAAGAGAAAAGAAGCAAGTGCAGATGTTTCATATTTGATGAGTTATTTGCAATGCTTCACTCTCTTGTATCCCACACAACCCAGGTCTATGGCTTTTATTTCCTAACACATTCTTCCCAGTTTTCGTGAAATGTATTTCATCTCTTGCCAGAAGTTGCATCCACCAGCCAAATTCTGCTCACCTAACACCCTGTAGAATGCTGTGTGACTTGGTGTGTTCTTTTCTCCTACAGAGAGAAATTTTTATTGGGAAAAGGGATTAAAATGCAGTGTAGACCCCAAGTCCTCCTATTTCCTACTTAGAATTTTACACTCTCCAGGGAAAAAATCTAGGGGGTTTTGATGGCATCATTGGCTTTGGGGATCTGCTCATTGCATTCAGTGTTTATTCATTCACTCAATTACCATGTATTGAACATCTTAGTGGTTCAGAGCATAGATATGAAGTCAAAACATACATTGGTCCAATCCCACTCCACAACTAACCTACTTCTGAGCAAGTTATTTAAACTCACTGAACACCCATGTCTTTATATGGAAAGTGGGAATAAAAAGTCATTTTCATGTTACAGTGGTAGTAATAAAAATAACATTTTTTAATATAAATAAATATATATATAATATATAAATATATAAAAATTACATTTACTGAGTACCTACTTTGTGCCAACCTATGCTAAATGCATTACATATCTTGTCACTAATTTTCAGTTATCCTGCAAATGGGTATTATTAGCCTGTGCTTTACAGATGAGGAGTCCTCAGAGATTAGGGGACTTTCATAAGATCACTCAGGTAAAAGTGGTGGTCCAGGTCTAGGTCTGTGCTGCTCCAAATGGCGATCTCTTCTCTGGTCCTTTGGCAACTACAAGAGAATTTATCTCATCACTTACTACATGTCTCCCTTCTTTGGTGTTAGTAGGGATGCTGCTTCTAATTTTCACTCCAGAAAGAGTCTCATGTACTTATTATAGCTCTAGTGGTATTATTCTCTGTCCCACCTTTTTTGGGGGAGTGACTTACAGTATTTATTTATTTATTTATGTGATCGAAATATAGTTAATTTATAATGTTATATTAGTTTCAGGTATACAACATAGTGATTCGAAATTTTTACAGATTATACTCCATTTAAAGCTATTATAGAATATTGGGTATATTCCCTGTGCTGTTCAACATATCCTTGTAGCTTATTTATTTTATACATAATAGTTTATGTCTCTTTACCCCCTGCCCACTAGTTTGTTTTCTATGTCTATGAGTCTGCTTCTGTTTTGTTATACCCATTTGTTTTATTTTTTAGATTCCATATATTGGCGATAATATACAGTATTTGTCTTTCTCTGCCTGGCTTATTTCACTAAGTATAATACCCTCCAGTTCTATCCATGTTGTTGCAAATGGCAGAATTTCATTCTTTTTAATGGCTGAGTAATATTCCAGTGTGTGTGTGTGTGTGTGTGTGTGTGTGTGTGTGTGTGTGTGTGTATACCACATCTTCTTTATCCATTCATCTGTTGATAGACATTTATTTATTTATTTTTTTTATTTTATGCTTTTATTAAATCAACATTTTGCAAACTTTGCTGATTAGAATCCCCTGGAATATTTGTTTTAAAAGTAAAACTTCTAGGACCTTTTCTTAGAGATTTCAGCTTCGGTAAAGCTGGGGCCTCTGCTATCTGCATTTTTTTTTTTTTTTTATGAAAGAAAAAGAATATTCATTTATTTTTAATGACTTATTAGAACAAATACCTATAGATATCATTATATATATGATATATAAATTAATTATACAATATATCATGTATTAATTATTAAAACATACTCTGGTAAATATTATATATTCAATATGAAACAGGAGGAAAGGGGGCAGGGCACAACCTTTAAAAGAATTACATAGCCCGAGGACACAACATAAACTGATTAGAACAAAATAGGTCCAAGATGGCGGACGAGTCTACTTCCACTAGACCTTGAGCCTCAGTATACACTCATTGTAACACATCAGCAAGCTAAGCGACACACCCACAGGTGCCACGACAGTTCCAAGGATGACCATAAAGGTCAAAAAGTGGGCGGTGGCTCAATTCCTAGAAATCCCCACCCCTTCCCCAAAATAGCTGGAATACTCCTCCCACTCATCAGCGTATGAAATTACTCACCCCTATAAAACTAACAACCCCATACCCTGGTGCTGCCATCGCCGCCTTTTTTTTTTTTTTTTTTTTTTTTTATAGGTATACCTGGATTTAATTCTCACTTCTACCGCTTGGTAGCTGGATAGCCTTAGGCAAGTTTCATACCTCCCTGAAATTCACTTAATTCAGTCTGTAAAATGGCATAATAACTTATTATAGCATCCTTTTAGGAATTTTAAATCAGTTCTTGAAATAAAAGTACACAATATATAGACAAGTATGGATTCCTCAATAGATGTTTGACCTTTCATTTCTCCAGTATCCCACCCGCATCAAATAAAGAAAAATACTTTTTAAAATTTACGAATATTTCATTGTTGTAAAGTTAAAGCCATAAAAATAATCAAATGGCCTACTATCATACCGTTAGAAGAAAAAAAAAAGGTGTTCATGAGAGTTCCATATTAGAATACAAGTTTTCCTTAGGCACCTGTTTATGTATGCTATTCTGCTCTTTGCAATAAATAATTAAATTTAAAAGACTTAATTCCTCACTTTTAAGACCTTATTAGTTTACAAATTACATATTGACCTATGCTAAATTTTATACCGACCCATGCTAATGAATTCAGTACAGAAAACAAAAAACACTGCACTCAAGCAAACTACATATATATATATATATATATATAACTTATATGAGAATTGCTACTCCAGCTTTCTTTTGGTTTCCATTTGCATGAAATACCTTTTTCCATCCCCTTACTTTCAGTCTGTATGTGTCTCTAGGTCTGAAGTGGGTCTCTTGTAGACAGCAAATATATGGGTCTTGTTTTTGTATCCATTCAGCCAATCTGTGTCTTTTGGTGGGAGCATTTAGTCCATTTACATTTAAGGTAATTATCGATATGTGTGTTCCCATTCCCATTTTCTTAATTGTTTGGGGTTTGTTATTGTAGGTCTTTTCCTTCTTTTGTGTTTCTTGCCTAGAGAAGTTCCTTTAGCAGTTGTTGTAGAGCTGGTTTGGTGGTGCTGAACTCTCTCAGCTTTTGCTTGTCTGTAAAGGTTTTAATATCTCCATCAAATCTGAATGAGATCCTTGCTGGGTAGAGTAATCTTGGTTGCAGGTTTTTCTCCTTCAACACTTTCAATATGTCCTGCCACTCCCTTCTGGCTTGCAGAGTTTCTGCTGAAAGATCAGCTGTTAACCTTATGGGGATTCCCTTGTGTGTTATTTGTTGTTTTTCCCTTGCTGCTTTTAATATGTTTTCTTTGTATTTAATTTTTGACAGTTTGATTAATATGTGTCTTGGCGTATTTCTCCTTGGATTTTTCCTGTATGGGACTCTCTGTGCTTCCTGGACTTGATTAACTATTTCCTTTCCCATATTAGGGAAGTTTTCAACTATAATCTCTTCAAATATTTTCTCAGTCCCTTTCTTTTTCTCTTCTTCTTCTG
Organism: Orcinus orca; assembly: GCF_937001465.1. NCBI lineage: Eukaryota > Metazoa > Chordata > Mammalia > Artiodactyla > Delphinidae > Orcinus > Orcinus orca. The sequence goes on from NC_064559.1 coordinate 145,856,833, forward strand.
GAACCCCTATAATTCGAATGTTGGTGCGTTTAATGTTGTCCCAGAGGTCTCTGAGACTGTCCTCAGTTCTTTTCATTCTTTTTTCTTTATTCTGCTCTGCAGTAGTTATTTCCACTATTTTATCTTCCAGGTCACTTATCCGTTCTTCTGCCTCAGTTATTCTGCTATTGATCCCATCTAGAGTACTTTTAATTTCATTTATTGTGTTGTTCATCGTTGCCTGTTTCATCTTTAGTTCTTCTAGGTCCTTGTTAACTGATTCTTGCATTTTGTCCATTCTATTGTCCATTCTATCTCCAAGATTTCGGATCAACCTTACTATCATTATTCTGAATTCTTTTTCCGGTAGACTGCCTGTTTCCTCTTCATTTGTTAGGTCTGGTGGGTTTTTATCTTGCTCCTTCATCTGCTGTGTGTTTTTCTGTCTTTTCATTTTGCTTATCTTACTGTGTTTGTGGTCTCCTTTTTTGCAGGCTGAAGGTTCGTAGTTCCTGTTGTTTTTTGTGTCTGTCCCCAGTGGCTAAGGTTGGTTCAGTGGGTTGTGTCGGCTTCCTGGTGGAGGGTACTAGTGCCTGTGTTCTGGTGGATGAGGCTGGATCTTGTCTTTCTGGTGGGCAGGTCCACGTCTGGTGGTGTGTTTTGGGGTGTCTGTAGACTTATTATGATTTTGGGCAGCCTCTCTGCTAATGGGTGGGGTTGTGTTCCTGTCTTGCTAGTTGTTTGGCATAGGATGTCCAGCACTGTAGCTTGCTGGTCGTTGAGTGAAGCTGGGTGCTGGCGTTGAGATGGAGATCTCTCCGAGATTTTTGCTGTTTGATATTATGTGCAGCTGGGAGGCCTCTTGTGGACCAGTGTCCTGAAGTTGGCTCTCCCACCTCAGAGGCACAGCACTGACTCCTGGCTGCAGCACCAAGAGCCTTTCATCCACAGGGCTCCTTAATTTGGGATGATTCGTTGACTATTCAGGTATTCCACAGATGCAGGGTATATCAAGTTGATTGTGGAGCTTTAATCCGCTGCTTCTGAGGCTGCTGGGAGAGATTTCCCTTTCTCTTCTTTGTTCTCACAGCTCCCAGGGGCTCAGCTTTGGATTTGGCCCCGCCTGTGCGTGTAGGTCGCCGGAGGGCGTCTGTTCTTTGCTCAGACAGGACGGGGTTAAAGGAGCCGCTGATTCGGAGGCTCTGGCTCACTCAGGCCGGGGGGTAGGGAGGGTCACGGAGTGTGGGGCGAGCCTGCAGCGGCAGAGGCCGGCGTGACGTTGCAGCCTGAGGCGCGCCGTGCGATCTCCCGGGCGAGTTGTCCCTGGATCCCGGGACCCTGGCAGTGGCGGGCTGCACAGGCTCCCCGGAAGGGCGTGTGGCTAGTGACCTGTGTTCGCACACAGGCCTCCTGGTGGCGGCAGCAGCGGCCTTAGCGTCTCATGTCTGTCTCTGGGCTCCGCACTTTTAGCCGCGGCTCGCGCCCGTCCCTGGAGCTCTCTCAAGCAGCGTTCTTAATCCCCTCTCCTCGTGCACCAGGAAACAAAGAGGGACGTAAAAGTCTCTTGCCTCTTTGGCAGGTCCAGACTTTTCCCCGGACTCTCTCCCGGCTAGCCGCGGTGCACTAACGCCCTGCAGGCTGTGTTCACGCCGCCAACCTCAGTCCTCTCCCGGCGCTCCGACAAAAGCCGGAGCCTCAGCTCCCAGTCCCGCCCGCCCCGGCGGGCGAGCAGAAAAGCCTCTCGGCTGGTGAGTTCCGGTCGGCCCGATCCTCTGCGCTGGAATCTGTCCGCTTTGCCCTCCGCACCCCTGTTGCTGTGCTCTCCTCCGCGGCTCCCAAGCTCCCCCACTCCGCCTCCCGAAGTCTCCACCCGCGAAGGGGCTTCCTAGTGTGTGGACACTTTTCCTCCTTCACAGCTCTCTCCCGCTGGTGCAGGACCCGTCCCTATCCTTTTGTCTCTGTTTAGTTTTTTCTTTTGCCCTAACCAGGTACGTGGGGGGTTCCTTGCCTTTTTTCTGTTGATAGACATTTAGATTGCATCCATATCTTGGCTATCGTAAATAATGCTGCTATGAACATTGGGGTGTATGCATTTTTTTTTTAATAAATTGTCCTTAGCACTATGGTTTTTTAAATTTATTTATTTTATTTACTTATCTTTGGCTGTGTTGGGTCTTCATTGCTGTGCACAGTCTCTCTCTAGTTGCAGCGAGTGGGGGCCACTCTTCGCTGTAGCACGCGGGCTTCTCACTGCGGTGACTTCTCTTATGGAGCACAGGCTCCAGGCGCACAGACTTCAGTAGTTGTGGTGTGTGGACTCAGCAGCTGTGGCTTGCAGGCTGTAGAGCGCAGGCTTGGTAGCTGTGGTGCACTGGCATAGTTGCTCTCCAGCATGTGGGATCCTCCTGGACCAGGGCTTGAACCCATGTTCCCTGCACTGGCAGGTGGATTCCCAACCACTGCACCACCAGGGAAGCCTCCATGCATCTTTTCAAATTTTCAGTTTCTTTTGATATATACCCTGGAGTGGATTGACCAGATCATATGGTAGTTCTATTTTTAGTTTTTTGAGAAACCTCCATATTGTTTTCCATAGTGGCTGAACCAATTTACATTCCCACCAACAGTGTACAAAGGTTCCTGTTTTTCCACATCCGCATCAACATTTGTTATTTGTAGACTTTTTGATGAGGGCCATTCTGACAGGTTTGAGGTGATATCTCATTGTGATTTTAATTTGCATTTCTCTAATGATTAGTGATGTTGAGCATCTTTTCACGTGCCTGTTGGTCATCTGTATGTTTTCTTTGGAAAAATGTCTATTCAGGTCTTCTGCCCATTTTTAAATAGGGTTGTTTCTTTTTTTGATATTGAGTTTTATGAGCTGTTTATGTATTTTGGATATTAGCCCCTTATTGATCATACTATCTGCAAATATTTTCTCCCATTCAGTAGGTTGTCTTTTCATTTTGTCAATGGTTTCCTTTGCTATGCAAAAGCTTTTAAGTTCAGTTAGGTCTAACTTGTTTAATTTTGCTTTTATTTCCTTTGTTTTAGGAGACAGATCCAAAAATTATTGCTACAATTTATGTCAAAGAGTGTTTTGCCTATGTTTTTCTTCTAGGAATTTTATTGTTTCCAGTCTCACATTTAGGTCTTTAATCCATTTTGAGTTTATGTGGTGTAAGAAAATGTTCTAATTTCATTCTTTTACATGTAGCTGTTCAGTTTTCCCAACACTACTTATTAAAGAGATTGTCTTTTCTCCATTGTATATTCTTGCTTCCTTTGTCATAGATTAATTGATCATAAGTGCATGCTTTATTCGTGGGCTCTTTATTCTATTTGTTTGATCTATGTATCTGTTTTGGTGCCAGTACCATACTCTTTTGATGACTATAGCTTTGTAATATAGTCTGAAGTTAGAGCATGTGCTCTTTCCAGCTTTGTTATTTTTTCTCAAGATTCCTTTGGCTATTTGGGGGTTTTGTGGTTCCATATACATTTTAGGATTATTTGTTTTAGTTCTGTGAAAAATGTCATGGGTATTTTGGTAGGGGTTGCATTAAATCTGTACATTGCTTTGGGTGGTATGGACATTTTAACAATATTAGTTCTTCCAATCTGTAAACATATCTTTTTATTTATTTGTATTGTATTCAATTTCCTTCATCAGTGTCTTATAGTTTTCAGAGTGTAGGTCTTTCACCTCTTTGGTTAAATTTATTCCTAAGTATTTCATTCTTTTTGATGCAATTGTACATGGGATTGTTTTCTTGAATTCTCTTTCTGATAGTTCATTATTAGTGTGTAGAAAAGGAACAGATTTCTTTATATTAATCTTGTATCCTGCAACTTTACTGAATTCATTTATTAGTTATAATAGTTTTTTTGGTGGATACTTTAGGGTTTTCTATATATAGTATCATGTCATCTGCAAAGAGTGACAGCTTTACTTCTTCCTTTCCAATTTGGATACCTTTTATTTCTTCATTTCCCCCTTATTTTAATTTTGTTGAACTTGCCAATCCTCCAGGCCATTTTTTTGGATAATTTTATCATTTCATCTGATTATAAGTAGTACATATGCACTGAAAAAATACAAAAAAGCGTAGGGATGGAAATAAAGAACACTTCACTTCCCATCTTCCAGGTCATTATTAATGTTTGATTTTTATTTTTTTTTCCACATTTGTAATATTTTTTTATTGTTCAACTCCTGGATAATTTATTTTATCTTGTCTAGGAACCCATCATTCCAGGAATATAAAGCAACATAGAAGGTGATCTGTAACTCTTATCATCTTAATTTGATTATCCGTGGATCAGTTTGGATTTTTAATATTCATAATCAGTCATCAACTAGATAAAAAGTCAAATAGAATTCTTACCTTGAAGGCAAATACTGCAATTCCCTTGAGGCCATTAGAGTCTTTGGGACTCCTCTCTCCTCCTAAAAATGCCTGGCTCACTGGATCCCTTGTTATATAAAGATCACTGGTTATAGATAAACATTTTAAGCTTGGTTGTTAGTTTTCTCAATCTGTGTGATCTCTTTGACCATCTTCTGAAATGTTAATAATAACTTTTATGAATTAGAGTCAGTTGAATTGCCAAACTCTATTGATTTCAGGAAAAAACATCTACTCATAGACCTTAGTCTCACGAAGCTATATTCATCCTTATATAAGGGACTTACATAAATCTTTAAGAAAATGAGCACTGCCAAATAGAAAAATGGGTATGTAAATATATTTTATAAAAGAAGAAATATAAACAATAAATAAATATTCTAATTGACTCTTATTATCAAAGAAATATAAATTAAAATAAGACTATTATTCCTTATTGGAATAGTAAAGATTTTAAAAATTGCTAATACTTAAAGCTGATAAATATATGGTGAAATGTACTCATGCTGGCAGTGGAAAGCAATTTGGAAATATTATTGAAAACCTTATTCTTTATATCCTTTAATGCAAAAATCTCCCCTCCAGAATCTAGTCTAAGGGAATAATGACATATACAGAGAAAAATTTAGTGACAAAAGTGTTTATTATAGTGTTATATAATAAAAGGAAAAAAAGAAAACATCTTCAGTTAGGACTAGGGTTAAGTAAAATATGTGTATCTTTATAATGAAATACTACGTTGGCTATTAAAATTATGTTTATAAAGAATTTTTAATGACATGGTAAGATAATAATACTATAATATCTTATCAAAAAGAATACAAATTGTATATTTAGATGTTAAAAGCTGCATGAAAATATTCTTATAAAATACTAGAAGTAAATACGTCTGATCAAAATTAACAGAGGTTATTTCTGGGTGGCACCATTATTGGCTAATTTTTAATTGATGTCTTTCTACTTCTTACATTTCTTTCAAATCTCCTCTTAGCAAAAATAATAAAGGTTATTTTTTAAAAAGCAATATACCAGAGCATTATTCATACTATTTATCACCACTTACAAGTTATTTTGATCGTGTTGAACGTGTTGGAAAAACTGTTCTGATTTTGTTTCCTTCCTGTCCTCATTTGAGACAAGGAGCTGGAGTAGCTGGTCATCAGTAAGCCATGACATTCACAGTCCGCAGGGTTCCTGCCCCTGCTGCTCTTGTAGTGGTCCCCAGTCCCAATCTGCTTTTGTTATTGCCCTCAGGACTGGGGTCCTCTTGAGATTCTAAGAAACTATGCGCCTTCCCTCCTGCTGCTGTGCTAAGTGGAAGGAGCAGACCATGCTTTACCTGGAGGTTACCAGCTCTCAGCTACCAATTAAAGTAACTGGCTGGAGTTGGTCAGAACTACAGGGAGGGCACATTCCTCAGAGATAAGAAAACGATGAGTTGGTTTCGTCTGTACTCATCTTCCTACCCCTTTGTTCTTTGTCTCCGACATTACATCCTTGATGACTTATGGGTTCTAAGATGGGGAGAGCTGAATAAAGTCTTAGTTTTATCTGGTTCAGATCAGAATGCTGTATTTATTATAGAAATATTCAAGAGACATTAATAATCAAGATGAACTTTTGTTTTTAGTGGCTGCTATCACAAGACACCTAACAAAATACTAAATTACTGAGACTGAGACTGCCAACCAAACCAAAATGCAAGGATGCTGACAGTGTGGTGCTGTGCAAGCAGGATGTGCTAGAGACTTCTCTTCATCATTTGGTATCTCATATGGATGGTGAGCAGCAATACTGCCCTTTGTTTACTCTCTCAGCCTAGATGATAATGATAGAAACACCTAACCCTCACTAATATTTTTTACAAAGTGCTCTCACATTCATTGTCTCAGTTAAGAGGAGAAGTCAGAATGGTAACAAGGAAAGAATTCAGGCTTTGGATTCAGACAGGCCTGGACTTAAGTTCCGCCTCTGCTGCTTGATGTTTGTGGAACCTGTCTGCAAATTTGGAATACTTTCCTACTTTGTGGTTTTGATATAAAAATTATTAATTACATATGCAACGATCTGGTTTGTTCATTCTTTTATTCGTGGTTCAAAAGGCACTGTGCTTGTTCAACCTCAGCAACCAGAAAAATATAAATTAAAACAATATGCAGTACATACGGAACCAAAAAAGACATTTTCCTGTTTACTTAGAACTGACAGTCCAGTGGGTTTAGATAAGCATTAATCAAATAAAAACAAGTAAATTTAAAATTGCCACTGTGTACCGATGAACCTAGTGGCAGGGCAGGAATAAAGATGCAGATGTAGAGAAAGGACTTGAGGACACAGTGGGGGAAGGGGAAGCTGGGACAAAGTGAGAGAGTGACATGGACATATATACACAACCAAATGTAAAATGGATGGCTAGTGGGAAGCAGCTGCATAGCACAGGAAGATCAGCTTGGTGCTTTGTGATGACCTAAGGGGTGGGATAGGGAGGGAGGGAAGGAGGCTCAAGAGGGAGGAGATATGGGGATATATGTATACATATAGCTGATTCACTTTGCTGTATAGCTGAAACTAACACACCATGGTACAGCAATTATACTCCAATAAAGTAAATAAATAAATAAATAAATAAATTGCCACTGTGATAGATGCTATAAAGGATACCTTCATGATCCTACTCAAGTCGGAAGTTGCGCTTAAGCTGAGATCTAAAGGATGCGTAAGAGCGCCCCAGGGAGTGAATGGAAAGAGGAGCGTTCTAGAAGAATTAGCACGTGCGGTGGCTGGGGAGCATGGCATGCACAAGAGACAGCTAGAGAACCAGAGGCAGGGTGACAGGTAAGCCGGAAGAGGTGGGCAGGGGCTTGACTGCACGGGGATTTGGGATGAGTGAATACGTTTGTCTTAATCTACAACGTTTCATGTTGAAAACTGGCAAAACTGTAAAAACTAGATTAGAGGGGACCCAGAGAATATGCAATTAGATCAGTTAAGAGACGAATTTAGTCGTTCAGGAGACAGATTGTGATAGGTTCAAACAGGATTGCGATGGTAGAAACATAGAAAAGTGAATGAAATCCAGAGACATTTAGGAGGCCGACTAGAACTTGGTTATGGAATGAATGTGTGCACTGAGGGGACTATCTAAATTTCTGGACTGCATAACCCAAAGCCATAAGAACAAGTTTGAATGGCAAATATCAGGAGTTTGTGATCTCATGTTAAGTCTGGGGTATCTTTGAGATCTCCAAAAGGAGAGATAAGTAGGTAGTTGGCACACAGTAAGATTTTAATAAAATGGAGTGTATTATTCATCATATTATATAAACATATATTCATAACAGTTCAAGAAACTGACTATACACTGTCCCATGGGTTAGTATTTCCAACATTGGTCAGGTTCCTTAATTGTAGACAACTGACTCTACTCTAGCTACTTGTAGCAGGAGAGTGTTTATTAAAGGAAACTGGTTAACTAAAAAAAATCTATAAGGGAGCCAGAGGATTAACTCTGGATCCTACATAGCCATGAACAACACAGCTGGGACTACAGACTCAGACCAAATACCCAACCACACCCCTGACCTAGTAAGCTCAAAGACAGGACCCCAGTACCCTGGCAGCACTAGAAGAACAGACATCTCTGTCAACTGCTGACCAGAAAAGCTGATATCCCAAGTATTAAAATAGCACCACGCATGGCTCACGTCTGCATCCCAAATTTGGGAGACTTTGTAGGATGGGTGTAAACTAGAAAGTACGGCAGCATTCTAGCTGCAAAGGAGTCTAGGAATCTAGTCTAGGAAAGCAAGTTAGAAGAGGGCTGGATGCGTTTTGAGTGAGCTGATGTACAGTATCTTCCAGGCCTCCTTTTCTGCCCTTTACATTCAAGCACAGTTCTCTTCCCATCATTAAACTTACAAACAGCAGCTTGTTTCTGCCTAACCTAGCACAGCCCTCCCGCATACAAGCCAACCATGCTCACCCTCCCCTCAAGAGATGAAAAGGGGTGGACAGGGACAGAGGCAGATTTTTGCCTCTCAAGTATCCGTTTTTCTCTTCTTCTTTTCTAAGTCTGATTTTGTCTGGCCTGGTAACAGACCCCGTTTTTTAAAAAATCAGCATTTCTCAGCTGTCCTGCTGATAGAGTTGGCCAGGTGACACAGTTCTGAGGAGCGAAATATGAGTAAACACTATTGGGTGGATTCTGGGAAGGTCTTTTAAAAGGGGTGAGGACAGATGCTTGAGTTCAAGTTCCATTTTTGACTTAGAGCTTCTTTTCTCTTCTTCCCCAAAGTATGGATGTGCTGGCATATTCTTGAGTGGTTGTCTTGTGACTACCCCACGAGGGAAAAGCCCAGATAGTCATAGAAACCTCTGCTCCAGCCTTAGTTAGCGCTTCCTGTTACATGCAAGGAGAGTCAGATACTAGCTTGTAAGCCATTGTTCTTTGGGGTTTTCTATTATAAGGAAACAAATCTAAGTTTCTAAACAAAAGGTCTTTTAATTGGGCTCTCATATTCCCTCTTGTCCCTTCAAATCTATTTTCTACACCACAGACAAGTGATCTTTTAAAATGAAAGCGATTATATAATTTCCTTATTCAAAACCCTTCAATGGTTTCTCATTACTTGTAGAAATAATTCTATGATCTTTAGCATGATGTGGCCCCTGCTTACCTCTCCAACCCTATCTCCAGGGATTTACCCCCTCCTTCACCAGGCTCTGGACATACAAACTGTGCTGTCAAAATACATTCTTGGGACTTCCCTGGTTGCACAGTGGTTAAAGAACCCACCTGCCAATGTGGGGGACACAGGTTTGATCCCACATGCCGCAGAGCAATTAAGCCCATGAGCCACAACTACTGAGCCTGTGCTCTAGAGCCCACCAGCCACAACCACTGAGCCTGCATGCCACAACTACTGAAACCCGCTCGCCTAGAGCCCTTGCTCCACAACAAGAGAAGCCACTGCAGTGAGAAGCGTGCGCACCGCTGAAGACCCAACGCAGCCAAAAATAAATAAATTAAAAAAAAAAACAGTCCAAAATACATTCTCAAATGCCTCCTCTTAGAAGGAAATAGTTTCTCATTGTCCTCACTTTCTATACACCCATTAGATCTTAGCTTTAAATATCTCTTCACCATATTCTGACCCCATAATTTAAAGTAAGCCGTCCCTGTTAATCTCTCTTGCTGCACCATGTTATTTTTCTCCCATAGCTTTTATCCCAAACTGTATTTACATACAAGCTTAGTTCTTTACTATATTTCCCTCATAGATCGTAAACTCAATGAGGGCAAGGCCTTTATCTGCATGGTTAATACTTATGTTGAGACCAGATCCTTGTACAGTGTTTAATAAATATTGGTTGAATGTTAAATGAATTACATAATCTGTCAGCCTCTGCTGATAACAGACGTGTTTGAGCAATCAGATCTTACTATGTTATATTCACAGACACAGAGAATCAAATAGAGTAATGGGATTTTATTCTGGTAAAGGATCTTAGTTATCAATAGCCAAACACAAAGTTGGAAAAGTTCAGAGAGATTAAATGAGTATTTCAAAGGTCACAGCACCCCCTTGCCTCAAATCTCAAAAGCTCTAGAATTAGGTAATTCACTTGTCAAGGAACTTTCATTCACTCAGTCATTTAACAAACATTTATTGAACATTTACTATATGCCAGGCATTATACTAGGAGGGAGGTATTAGAGATGAAAGACCTATCCTGCCCTGAAAGAGTACATACATAGGTAGATGTGGAGACAAGTGTTTCTGCAGAAGTAAGTGTAACATCCTCTGGGATTATAAAACTGGCGCACTTAACCCAGTTGAGGAATGTAAAAGAAGCATCAGGGAAAACATGATATGTGTGTGAAATCTTGAAGATAAATAGGAATTCCACAGGCTGATGGACGTGGAGGTGGGTATTTCAGTTAGAAAGAACAGCGTATACAAAGGCATGGAAGTTGAAACCAAAAGGCCAGAGCTAAGTGGGGCATTTATGAAAGACGCAGTGAGCTCCTGACATTCTCTTAGGACTCAGCTCAACCACCACCAAGCTGGGGAGCTCTCTAGATCTGGTGTGCCAGGCCTCCCTATCATAGAAAGTACCATGCTATGTATTAGGATTGCTCATTTACTTGTCTGTCTCCCATACCAGACTGCACGTAGAGATATGTAATGAATACATGCTAAATGGATATTTGAAATTGGGCAAGGACCAGATCATGGAAGTCATGAGCATGTGAGAGACGTGATTGGAATTTTATTTTTGATAGATTACCACGGTCTTGGGAATTGGAGGGAGGGCTGATTCCGAGGGGCTAAAAATGAAGGCAGGGCGAGCAATAGAAGGGTATTACAATAGAGAAATTATCTTGCAGATCACTTTATACTTAAAGTAAAATCTCTTCTGGTAAATTCCTTAAAAATAGTTATTATTTTAAAAAACTGGAGGTTGGCAAATATGACCCAACTTTATCCCATACATATTATATATTGTCAACCCAAAACCTCATAGGTATCTCTTTAATATGATATGATAGTATAGTAAATAATATTGCCCTCTCCTGTGGTTCCCCTTTGATCCCCAGTCCATCTCTCCTCTTTCTCTCCTCTTCATCAGCAAACTTCTGGAGAAAATGTCATCTGCTTCCTCAACTCAACTGTATCTTAAACAATGGCAAAATATGCTTTCCTAAAATTTCTCACATGTTGTGAATGGTTCATTGTGTTGATAGCTCCTGGGCTTCTAATATATGTTTTTTCTCTTTTTGCCCCAGCCTCATCCCCACTCAACAATTGATCTACTATACCGAACTGCTTTTAAAATGTTAAAAGTCCCTTCGCTTCTCCTCAGTCTACATAGAACAATGTCATTGCCATGCACTTCCCAAGCTTCAAGCATAAGCAGTGCCTCTGACTTGCAAATCAGTGTTCCCTAGCCTCCATTCCTTTCAAATGAATGTATCAGGGATACCTCTAACTCAATATATCCACATGCGAATGCATCATCTCCCCCTCCCCGTAAAGCCTTTTCTTCTCCTGCATCCTTTATCTCAGTTAATGGAATCATCATATACTCAATTAACCAAGGTGTAAACCTCAGAGTAATTCTTGACTCCTCTTTCCCTGTCTTATACACTCTTCCAGATTCAATGAATCACCAAGTCTGATGAACACTCTCCATAAAATAACTTCTATATTGTGATGTAATGAGCAGAATTGTCCAAAAGTGATGCTGGAAGCTCACTCTCATTATTTGAACAGAGAACTAGCTAGATCTAGGATTTTTCTTCTCCCAAAGGGAGGGGCTGCACCCAAGCTCCACTTCCCGTGGGTCAAGAAGTTTCTTCCTTTCAGCAGGGTCAATCTCATCATCTCATGGGCCCAAACTTTCTAGGTTTTGAAGAACAAGCACTCCTGGTCAATTCCCAAACTGCTAGCACCTCAAATTCAGATAGTCTTGTACTAGGCAGCCTATGTATTCCTGCAATGGCTAGGCTGTTTTCTCAAGCTTGTCCTACAAAGAGACAGACCTATAGCTAAGTGGGGGGCATCTCTCCCCTGGAATGTAGACCCAAAATGCATGTCCAGCAAGCTTAGGCCCCAGCATGCACTCTGTGAAATAATGCTAAGATCTAGAGACCCTCACCTTTTCCTGACTTTTGGATCCAGATTGTACATTATCCTTTTCCCTAAAAAAGCATATTGCTAAACCCTTGCCATATGACCTTGTAAAATACATCCCAAACCATTGTACATAATAGGAGATAAGCGACAAGAGACCCACCTGGCATATCACAGTTTCTCTACTCCTAAAGCAACATCTTTTGTTAAAATCCTCATTACCTCTCAAGTACATCACTGCTTCCTGACGGAGCTCCTGCCTTGGGTCTTGCTCCTTCTCATGTTAACCTTCACACACCTGAGGGTAAATTTAAAATGAAAATCTCATCACTTACTCCTTCTTTTAAATCGTTCAGTAGCCACATAGGGCCTATAATGGTGGGTTTTTTTTAAAGGAAAAAAATTCTTTCAGACTCCCAGTGTTGACTTAAATTATTTATCATAATATTAACAAAATCTATAAACATGTAAGACTAGATATAACAACTCCTTTATCTCATAGATGATGCACAAAATTAAATCCAAAAATAAATATACAATTAAATATAAACAAAACTGTAAAACTTGTACAATTCTAATTAACAATATTAATTTAATGTGAAAGATTAATAGTAAAAAGATAAAGCTAAATCTTTCTATATTTTTATGTTCTATTTTTAATCTGTATCTTAAATTTAAAAATACTCTTTTTAAAGAGGGCAATACCATTTATTTAACAATGTTGTCCATAATGGTATTAAGTAACCTCACAGTTTTGTTTACTATTTTAGGATATTCAGACCACCTACTTATCCTAATTCTGCCTAGATTATTCTGTGGAATAATCATAAAATGCCAGTTTTAATGAGCTGTCTCTTGATCCTATGAGGCTATCTTGGTAACTTGAAGATAAGTTATTATTATGACACACACATTTGCATTAAATGATTACCTAATCCAATTATTACTGGACTTGTGAACGGGAAAATAACACCTGAAGTCATTTTTTGGTTCTTGTAGTTGTTAAAGAAATGTTCATGGCTGCAACACCGAGTTAGTTAAAAAATGTCAGTAAATATTGGAAGTGATTCATTCAGACCATTATGAAATGACTCAACCATAAACCAAGTTCTCTATCATTGTTTCCATTTTGTCTGAAATTTGGAAAAAAGTCTATTCAAACTAAAACAAAACCTCCTTTGTACAGTGCCCCATGATGTTATTTGGCCTTTATTTGGCATAAACAAAGTATTTACTTAATAAATGTCTCTGATCATTTGTTATAAACCAGAAATGCTTGAAGGGGCCATCATTCCTCTTGCAATGTTGTCTTCATGATCTCACATTGGTCTCGATTTATTGTCTAACTTAAACAAATATATTCTAGGAAAGTGTGTTTTATTTCACTTGTCAATGAGAAAGAAACTTTTTTTTGTAATAACTGATAAAATAATTCAGCACAAATACAATGAATTCAGTGTAGGACAATTGTAATTTTGCCATTAGGGTGTGTTGATATAACCCCATACAATCAAATACACTTACTAACACATTAAAAGTTAAAAACTGTCACTTTAGGTCAGGGTTGCAAACTGGAAGTGCCATGTCTGTTTGAACTGCACAGAGTTATTTCTTTTAACATCAGATTTGAATACTTTTTAAAATAAGGCATGTAGTCTCTAATATACCGTGGACCCTTCTTCTCTTGATTGTTTATAGCCAGCATGATCACTTATTTGCAAAATGGAATCAATTAAGTGTTCAACTCCCATATTGGATCAAAGTTGACAGTGTAACCATGGACAATAAATACAGTGGTAATCAAAATGATTCAGAATACATCTGTATTCATTTTAGGGCTTTGGTTTGTTTGCTTTTGTTTTGTTCAGATTCTCATCTAAATGGGGGGGAAAAGAAAGCTTTTCTGGGAGAACATTTGCCTCTCAAGAGTGTGCCCTCACTTCCTCCACCCCAAGGGTCTGTGGACTCCAGTTTGAGAAATACTGGCCTATAGGACGAGACCAAATTCGCTAAGTGGGTGTTCATTCCATTTTAGTGCCATCTTAATTGTTCAGCAGAACTTCCCTCCTCTCCTATCATATACTCTATCTTCCAGCCACATCAATTGTTTCTCTCTCAGACTTTCTGTGAATGATAATGTCTTGATGCAGGTACACATTTTCTTCCTTCTGCCTCGAGTGGCCATTCCACATTATTAGATGACAAACTCCCACTCATCCCTTAAGACTTTTTGTGATCCAGTTAAAGTGTCATCTCCTTGGTGAAGGGTTTTCAAACTCCCCATGGCTGAGTCAGTTTCTTCCTGCTCTATATTCCCCACAGTACTGTTTTAAAAATCATGTCACTGTAGCACTGATTCCTTGACATTGTAAATGAGCTCCTTGTGAGTTACTCACTAGGTCTTTTACTCCATAAGAGATGGGGAGCTGCATCATCACCATTCTTCTAAGAACCAGAAATATTACAGAATTTTTCCAGAACAAATACAGATGATAAGAATAAATGAAGGAAAAGGGTAAATATCAAACTATAAAAAAGGCTGGGATGAAGAGATCCATGACTCTTCCAAACACAAGGAAAGAGCATACAGTTTGGAGTTATGAGCCTCGAGTTTAATTCTCCATTTTTGGAAAATTATCTACCATTGTCTTTTCAAATATTGCTCCCATCTCATGTTCTCTCTCCTCTCTTTATGGAAATCTGGTTTAAACGTGGGTTAGACATTCTCACAGTATTTTCTATGTATTTTACCTTTTCTATATTCTATATTTTGTTTCTTTGTGCTACATTCTGTACAATGTCTTCTGACCTGTCCTCCAGTTCACCAATTCTCTCTTCACCTGGATTTAGTGTAGTTTAAATACAACTCAGTTTTTAATTTGTTATTGTAATTTGAGTTTTAAAGGTTGTACTTGGTTCTTCTTCAAGTCTGGCATGTAACTTCTTATAGTTTCATATTACTTGTAGATAATTTATAGCATGCTTTTTTTTTCTTTAAACATGGCAAGAAAAATGTATTATTTTATTGTTTATGTCTGATATTTCAAGCATGTCAATTTCTTGTGAGTAGAGAAGATATTCTTATTGACTTATGTCTCCTTGCTGTCTAGTTATATTTCTGTACTTGACATTATATTTCAAAAAATTGGAGGTCTAGGATAATGACAGTTTTCTCCAAGAGGATTTTTATTGGCCTCTGCCAATAAACCTGGGCTGTAAGTCTAGCAAGAGTTTATTTCTGGTTCACCCTTGAGACTGTAGCCCTTTGGAGTCCCACCTTAATGTGGAGGGATTGTCAGACTCTCCAGATGGGGCAGGTCCTGAGGGGCGTTTTTTCCTCTCCTTTCAATGCTACCAGAAACACAGCTTGGTTTTGCAGCTATTTCTTCCAAATAGTCAAGTGTGCTCAGGCCAAAGCACCTTTGGATGCTAGACTTGCTTCTCTGGATCCTCAGCAACTCCTAGACTATGGCCTTGTCATTCTTGGGTTTTGTTAATTCTTATGTGCTTTTAAGAAATGCTTTTTATATTTCATCTCTCCTTTCTGCTGTCTTCAGATAGAGGGTTAATTAAAATTACCTAGTTGCCATCATTAGAAGAAATTTCTAGGTAGTGGTGTCACTACTAAAGTTCTCTGTGCCTTACATTTGATCATTTCTAACACCTAGAACAGTGCAGGGCACAGGATTTAGTGCTCAACTAGTGTTTGCTGTTGGGCCTGTAGAACAAGGGTAGCAACATTAACTTAAAAAGCTGAATTAAGGGAAAAAATGAGAATACACATATAAAAACACAAATTCAAGGTGTAGTTGGATGGGTCTAGAGAGGTTCAGTGACCTGTCCATGGTCCCAAAGCCAAGTGTGTGAAGAGGCAGAAGTGGAAACCAGAATTCCTGATTCCCACTCCAAGGTTCTATGAAAAATGATGCTCTAATGAATGACTGTGTTGTGGTCTTAGAAAAGCAAATCTTCCTGGGCGTGATGGAGCTCATTGTTAATGGCCTCCTGTCAGGACAAAACTGTTTCAGAGCAACATGACTGCTTCCCAGGATCTCTCTGGTTGCACATAAATTGATCATCTCAACTCACAGTCTGGTGATACTGATTGCATGCACAATCCAGTGAAGCAACAAACCAGATAAATGGAACATGCACAGCACTGTTACAAAAGGGAAAAAAAGGACAAGAACCTGGGAGAAAGGCAGTCTTTCTCTGATCACAGTCTCTGTCTTTAAATTGAGCCTAGATCTGTGTTGAAACTGGTTGGGACGAATCCGTGGAATGTGATAACAGGTGTGTTGTTGTAGCTTGAAACTTTAATTTCTTCATCTTGCACTTTGCACACTAAGCGTGGCTTAGTTAACATCCACTCAGTTCAGTTTGCCTCAGAAAGTCTTTACAGAGGACATGGAGCGTGTACTGTGCTAGGGGACCAGGGGTCCGGAATATTAGTAAAACACACACAACCTTCCTTCAAAGAGACCGTAGTGGGTGTAGACAGACACAGGACTACAATTATTATATCTCAAAGTACCTTGCTCTTGGCGTCCCTAAAGAATTACTTGTTTGGAGTCTGAATGTGTGGGCATTGCTACAGGTGGGTTTCTACAACAGTTTTGGTCATAGATCACGTTAGATCTTTAATCCACTGAAGGTTTACACCAGAGTAAACACTAATCTCTGTATTAGGTGTACATGGGACTCAAACATGGCTGACTACAGACTCACTTAAGATTTCTAATAGCACATGTGTTTCCTCTAGCTGTGAATCCTGCAGTTGTGAGTCCATTCTATTTCCCTGGACCTGAATTTCTCCAACTGCCAGAAGGAAAGAATGTTCTTAGGAAAATTCAGCCCTAAAGAGAAGCTGGAGACTCGGCAAATCTTCTCAGAAATCTGTTTCTCACCAAATCATTCATTCACTTTTACAAATTCAAAAGCTGGTATAAATTTCAGGGGAAAAAAAGGAAGAAATGTGATCCGATAAGTTTCCATGCTTCCTAGATTTGGGGTACTAATTCACTCTGAATTGGTCCAGCCTTCACCATCTAATATTTCCATGCATCTCTAAAGGATATAAAGAATAGACAGTTTCTGGATACACCGGTCAGGTAAGGATAGGGAACGTGTGTGTGAGAGTGTGTGCGGTGTGTGTGTGTGCGTGTGCGTGTGTGTGTGTGTGTGTGTTGTTAGGTTTGCAGGAAAGACAGTGGGTATAAAACCTACCTTGAAAAAAATAATGCATATCCAAAGTGGATCTGGCATTTGACACTGAGCAGGATGAATTTCCTGCACAGTATTTGATATAAATGGGAAAAGGGAAGGAGGGGAATGATGCTGTGTCAGCATACGGATTGCAAATGCAGTAAAAATGGTATCCGAAACAACAAAGAGGAAATGGGAAACAGTTTAAAACACTCTGAGGAGAAAAAGAGAAAGCAGGGACTGTTGTTTGAGTGGACAAAAATAAATGTGAATCAGAAAAGGAAGGAAAGAGGGGAGGGGGATGGAAAGAAGAAGACAGAGAGAGGGAGTGGGGGAGGAATTTAGAAAGCATAGAAGCTAGTCCATTCCTTAAAGCACTGTGAAAATATGAAGTTCATGTCCATTGAGGACCCTCCCCTCTGCCTTTCTTCTGAGAGCTTTACCTTCTGTGTCCACATCCTTCATTTACTTTGTCACCCCTTCCCTTCTAGGATATTTAGTTTTCCTATCAAGAAGGAAAAAGTTTTCATTGACTCCAGTTGAAGTGTTAACACGAATTTCTGTTTTATGGAGAACATGGTGAAATAAATTGCTAATAGTAGAAATGTGAGATCCATAGTAGAGACATGTTTTGGAAGGAGGGTCTTCCTGGGAAACTTCAGACACACCTACCAGGTAATCAACAAGGATCCCACACCAAGGGCAGTTATGAAATTACAGAAAAAAAAAACAAGATTTTGAAGAGCTGGAGAGAAATACTAACAGACAAGCTATGAGAAATTAGTATAATTAATGGAATATTCATTCATGGAGGTATATGGAGAGTAATCTTTAACAAGCATTATAATGACCAGAGCAGGCAAGAAAGGAAACAAGTATTGATTACTCACCAGGTGCCATGTATGTTGCCATCTGTTTTTTTTTTTTTAGTGTATTTATTTATTTATTGGCTGTGTTGGGTCTTCATTGCTGCACGTGGGGTCTGTCTCTAGCTGCGGCAAGTGGGGGCTACTCTTCATTGCGGTGCACGGGCTTCTCATTGCGGTGGCTTCTCTTGTTGCAGAGCACGGGGTCTAGGTGCACGGGCTCGGTAGTTGCGGCTCACGGGCTCTAGAGCACAGGCTCAGTAGTTGTGGTGCATGGGCTTCGTTGCTCCACGGCATGTGGGACCTTCCCCGACCAGGGTTTGAACCCATGTCCCCTGCATTGGCAGCCGGATTCTTAACCACGGCACCACCAGGGAAGTCCCTTGCCATCTGTTTTTAAATGGTTTGTCTCAATTCTAACAATAGCCATATGAGGTACCTCCTACTACACCTATTTTACAGATGGGAAAATGAAGGCCTGGAAAGATTTAGAAAGTTGCTTAAAGTAAAACTGACAACTAATAGCTACCAAGATAATTAAAAACAGCTATCATTTGTTGACAGCTTCCAATGTGCCAGGCACTGGCCTAAGCACTTTTCAAATATTATCCACCTTAATCTTCATAATAATCTTTTGAAACAAGTATTAATTCCCCCAGTTACAGGAGAAGGAAAGATCACACAACCAGTAAGTGGTGAGGATTGACTTTAACCCAGGTCTGTCTGACCGGGGACCTCACATGTGGCTTTCATGGTGGACCCCACAATGAAGTTCTAACAGAGTGATCCCCCTGGGGGCGTGCTTTCCTTGTGGTCGCTAATTCTCAGACCCAGTTCTTGATAGTGTTCTCTTCTGTCCTCCTTTAACTCTCTATCCAATGCTCCTACACCCTGACCTTAATCCCTCTCCCCACAAGAAAGAAAGAAAAAGATGTGCTTTGCTGTAGGCACTGTTCTGTTCTTATCGAATCTTGAAAACAACTCTGCAAAGTAGATGTTATTATCTCTGTTTTACAGATGAGGAAACTGAGGCTTGGGTGGTTCAGATAATTTGCCCAAGGTCACACAGTTAGAAAGTGATGGATTTGAAATTTTAAATTAAATCCAGCTGGCTCTGAAGACTGTGTCCTTCCACTTCCCTGCAGTACCCCTCGATCCACGTTCTGGGGAGTAATCCTGTGCTCACAGTGGGGCAGGGGATTAGAATTCTGAACAAAGTGCTTTCTAATCATTTTACTGTCAGAGGGCCTCCACTTTACTTAGTACCAAACTCCAATTTTTCCACTGTGAAAAAAAGCCTGTGCAAAATAGAAAAAGTGCTTTCATTCCAGAGAGAGCCCTAGGAATAAAAAACCAAAAAGGAATCTGCAAAGAAAAGCAGTGGGGGAGATAGCTAATACCACTAGTTTCATTCTCATAAGGGAAAAAGAGACATTTTAGAAAAGATCTATTGTGAGAACTTGAAAACAAGAAGTAGGGTCAGAGGTGCTGTGGTGTCAGGCCCGTGGAGGAAGTAGCCACTAGAATAGTAGCCTTGATTGCAAGCCCGTGTTAATTAGGCTTGTGGGACCCGCGAGCAAAGAAGATTGAGCTCTTGCCATCAGTTCCCACATGAAGGTTTTGTAATACGAAAAAATTATTTAATTTTCCTTTCACGTTGTCCTTTTGAATGCTCACATTAATACAATTATTTTCAGTGGACACATCAGCAGCAAGAAATATAAAATACCAATAGCAAGCATTTTTTTAAATGCCCACAAAAAGCAGCTAGGAAACTGACACCTGATTGCCAGCACATTTTATAGCCTTGCTTTTTACCGTGGACCAGGGGTGATTTTTCTTCCGGAGAATTTACAAGTTTTCATATGCATCATGCTGAAGATAGCCAGGGTCCAGTACAAGGCAAGTGACTGCTCCGTGCTTGGTTGAGAAGAAACACAAAAGCAAAGAGGAGTGGTTAGAACACTCAGGGAGAGAGACAGACCCTGCCTTTCCAGTTCTTAATATTCTTTAAAGTTATTTGTTTAATGTCTGTCTTTCCCAGTAAACTGAAACCATGGGGTTGGGGCATATCAATCAGTCTCTGTGTAAGGCATAGTGTAGGGGTTAAGAATTTAGCTCTGGAGCTAGGATTACTGTGTTCACATCCCAGCTTCACTTGCGTTAGCTTTGTAACCTTGGGAAAGCCCAGTTTCCTGAGCCATATAGCAAGGGTGATAGTAATACCTACCTCACAGGGCTATTAGAAAAACTATATGATTTAATATTTGTTATAATATGACTGGTGCCTATATAAACTAGACGAACTTTTGCTGCTATAATTATTCTTCACAGGTGCCATCCCCACTACCTAGCTAGTACAGTGCTTACATAGAATAGTTCTTTTTTTTTTTTAAGAATGAATGGATAAATAAAACAATTTTTTTTTCTTTTTGGAAAAAAACAATTATTTTCTTAAGAGAACTGGAAGTCCACATTTGCCAAACTACGTTTACTTTGTTCCAAATGCTGGAATAAAGTCAAAAATCAGGATAAATGCCCAAAGTGGTTCACTATGTTTTGTTTACATAGTCACACTCCTAACGATTCTAATAATATACATGACTTCTGTTTCATGATTGCTTACAAAGCAGTCATATCTGTGAAAAGGCAGTCCACATCCACCCTTGAATATATTCTGGTTCTTAGTGATCACGTTTTAACTTTACCTCCAAATGTAATCAACATTGACCCACTGGGAATTCTGTAGAACAAAGAGCTTCCCTTTATAGAACTTCCTTTGAGGCCAATTTATTATTCTTATTGTGAATTTTAATGCCTTTATCCTTTTTCTCTTTCCCTCTTTCCTTAAAGTTACATTCCAAAACACCCGTTAGGAAGGTTGTATCTGACCAAGGAATGAATACTTCTTCTCTGATGGTAGTTAGTACAGAAGGCTGAGTTGAGACCAGTGTTTACGTAAGGAAATGACACCATCATTTAGCGATGCCTATCTTCTGAGATGAGGCTGACAAATTTGGAACACTCTGGTACTTCTCTGCTCTTTTGGGATGGGCTCTAACACCCTCAAGGGCCTTAATAATCTTTGCTAGGTGATTTTGTATTCAATGGACAGTCTTTTAAAGACTTCTCTTCTCCTGCATTGAGATATCGTGAAGAGATGAAACAACAGTGTCCAGAGGTGCTGCATGATGTTTGCAATCTCTTTGGATTCTAAACAACACAAACATTCTCAGTTATCAGCAATGTCACCTCCACTGTGTGTATTCTGGGGCTGGGACTTCTTGCTTTTTCAAAGGGTGCTGTCAAATAGCCTACAACAGGAAAAACTTTGAAAAGTAAGGCCTGCCAATAATGAAATAATAATTCTGAAAAGTCAGGAATAGCATACAATATGAAGGCCTGGGTACAACCTCTTGTCACTCACATAAGAGAATAGGGTTCATTTCAGTATTTCAATGATTATCAACTTAGTATTTGTCTCCTTTACTATTTATCTTGAATTATTGAAGTTAAACTTCCAATGTGTCCTTTATTCATTTTTTTTAAATTAAAATTTTTGTTTTGAATTATTGCAGACACATGCAGTTATAAAAACTAATACAGAGAGACCCTGTGCATCTTTTACCCAGTTTCTCTCAAAGAGCAACTTTTAAATCTGTGGCACAATGTCATAACCAGGATATTGATATTGATACAGTCAAGACAGAGATCCCACAAAGATGCCACACTTTCTTGTTTCAGCCACACCCTCTTCCTCCACTCTCTTTCTTCTCTAGACCCCAGCAATCGCTAATCTGCTCTCCCTTTCTAAAATTTTCTTATTTAAAGAACATTGTGGGGCTTCCCTGGTGGCGCAGTGGTTGAGAGTCCGCCTGCCGATGCAGGGGACGCGAGTTCATGCCCCGGTCCGGGAAGATCCCACATGCCGCGGAGCGGCTGGGCCCGTGAGCCATGGCCGCTGAGCCTGCGCGTCCGGAGTCTGTGCTCCGCAACGGGAGAGGCCACAACAGTGAGAGGCCCGCGTACCGCAAAAAAAAAAAAAAAAAAAAAAAAAGAACATTGTGTAACTAGAATCATACAGTATATCCTTTATTTTTATCTTTAAGAGAAAGAATGCCTTAAAAGCTAAAATTAAGGTCCTTGGCTGGTGCTGCTACTCACTAATGCTGTGACCTCAGAAAGTCATCTAATCTCATATGTAAAGTGAGTTAGGTCTGATGAGTTCAAAGGTCCTTTCTAATTCAAAATTGTTATAATTTCATGGCTCTAGTGCTATCAGATTGGAACTGACACAATAGGAGGGCAGAGCTGAGGCTTTGGGAACAAGGAAGGCCACTCTCCAGGCTTCTCTCTGAGGATGTTTCTAGCAATGTTTGCATCTTTTCTAGTAGGGGGTCACTACTGGATACTCTCCTGCTGTGTAAAAATCTCCCTTCATTTCCAGCTGTAGGAAACAGTAGAATATTCAGAGATTTTTCTCCCTGCCCTTGTGTTAAGTAGAGTTATAGAGGCTTCTTTGAAATGTACCTCAATAGGAAAGGTATAAAATTCTTAGTTGAAACTCCGCCTCCTCTTATTCTTCCTGAATCCTATAGAAAGGACACTGGGGTGAGCATTATACAAGGACACCTCCTTATAATGAGGAGTTCACAGGCTAAGCAGACTTCAGGGCTGAAGCTGTTGGGAGGGTAGGCTGTTTGATGGCTCTTGCTCCAAATACAAGTTCTTATGGTATCAGGGCCAGTTTCATAGTCTGACCTGTCACACAGGGGCTTATGCCCAGAAGTGGTGTGTCTTTGTCACTGTCCTGAAATTCTTAATAATTTTATTTTTTAACCTTATATTTTATACATAAAGTACAATGGGATAATGGAGTAGGTGTATGAGCAGAGGAGGTACAGGCAACATGCGTGCTCACTCTTATTCCTTGTCACCCCATTTGCATATAGCCTTTCCAATGCCCCAGGGGCACAGAATTCTGGTGGATTCACAAGGTGGGAGCTCACTGAGACTTAAAGGTAGTATAAGGTAACTGTGGTGTGTCTATAACTCAGTGCTGACAGCCCCAAGTGGCCATGCTTTCTATTCTAACCAGAACTTCCTCTGCATGCGGGAAGAAGGCAGTGATTTCTAAGAAACGTGTATAACCAAGAAAGATGATCAGATCCTTTCTCACTTGTGTTGCTTCCTTGAAACATATGTTGAAAATGATGACTAAAGAGAACGTTCCTGTAATTCTTATTTCTTTGGGTACTTCCTCACTCATCAGTAAGTCAAAGGTGAAGTGTATGTGTACCAAGAAGTGACATAAACGCAGTTGGATTAGTTTTGTGTAGAGTTCCCACTATTCTGGAAAGAATAAAACCCATATGTATGAGCTACAAAATATGAATTGTGTTGGTGATTTTACCTATCAGTTAAATGTTCTGATATTTGTATTTAAAACAGACATTGCACAATATAAATATAAACAGTAAAATTCATCATAATAATTTCAAATTTTAATTTCTTTTTTACTTAGAACATTAAATAGAAAAGAAACTCCATGATGAGTCGAGAGACCACAGAAGAAAGGAAAAGCTTATATTTTAGTAGCTTTAACGACACTTTCCCCTGTTTTGTATAAGGAGCCCAACAATTTCACTTTGCATGGGGCTCACAAATGATGCAGCCAGCCCTAGAGGGTATGATGGTCCTGAGATGCTGAGCACAGGCAAATAGGGAAATTCTCCTTAGATGCACTGGTTGAATACTTTGGTTTAAAGAAAGCAAAACCAAGTTGGCTAACTTAATCAAAAACATTTTTGTTTTCTTTTGTTTTGTTTGGGAAGGATGCAGGGTATTCACAGCACTGAAAAAAACAGCTGATAAAACAGTTCAGAACAGGAAGAAATCAGAAACTTCCAGGGATCCAAGTTCAGGAACCAAAGGACAATCTTATGGGTATTGCAGCTGGGGTGAATCTGTTCCAACTGGCTGTCTATGCCTGTGCGGCTCCACTCTGCAGTGTCGGTCCGGAGGGGGAGCTGGATGGGTCCACCTTGGCTTGCCACATGGCTAGAGGAGAGCAGGTCTCCTTGACTGACAGTACTCCAAGATTGCACACCACGGGGAAGGAGTCATTCCCTAGTTTGAAACTGGGGAGCTGTGCCGCAGGAACGGAGAATGAAAGCTGAGTGGAAAACCAACAAATGCCCATTACATAAGAGAGACATTCTGAAAAGGGTACTGAGTATCTGTACCACCAGAATATGTGAATGATTATTCATCCTGACTTTAATAATCATGCAGCTCCTACGGGTCCACATATCTATATATAACAAACCTCACAGGATTATTTATTCCTTCATTTTTCATGCAAAAAATATATATTGGGAGACTACTAAAATCTCTGTGTTAAATATTGGTGATACAGGGACTTTCCTGGTGGTCCAGTGGTTAAGACTTCACGCTTCCACTGCAAGGGGCACAGGTTCGATCCCTGGTCGGGGAACTAGGATTCTTCATGTTGAGCAGCACGGCCAAAATATATATATATATATTGGTGATACAGTTATACGAAAGACAGATATAAAACCCACCTCCATGGATCTTATAACCTAGGAAGATTAGGATGACAGCTAAAGGATTATTAGAGATTATGGAATAATAAAGAACACGTATTTTACATTACACCAACATCTGCAAATATATACACAAAGGATGCACAGGTGGGTTCTGATACTGATGTCCCCGTTCTTCCCTCTGAGTAGCTGATGGAAAGCTATAGCCAGTGTCTGCAAAAGCACAGTCTTATTCATTTTTCAACCATCTCTTTATTAGGCTCCACCTGTCTGGGATGGGGAACTCTTCTTTCAGGGTCTATGGATCCTTTTCTATATCCTACATCGTGGTTGAGAGAATGGGCTTTTGAAACCCAATTGTCTGTATTTATAGTTGGCTCGCCCTCCTCATAGCTTTGTAAGCTTGAGCATATTACGTAATCTTCCTGTTCCCTTCTGTGAAATGGAAATAATTCCCATACCTACCTCGGTAGGTGCTTAATAAATGGTAAGCTATCACCACTACCACCGCCACTAACTGAGTCTACCTTGTGATGTCACCTTTATTGATCACACTCACTAAGCTCTAAGGAACTCTAAACCCTCCCGCTTTCTCTCCATTGTCTAGATTTACAGTGCAGTTCATTTTCTGCAATGATGGAAATGTTCTACATCTGCGCTGACGTAAGAGTAGCCTTTAGTCACACATGGTTCTTGATCTTTCAAAATGTGGCTAGTGTGACTGAGGAATTGAATCTTTAATTTTATGTCATCTTAATTAGTTAAAATTTAAATTTTAATATTCATTTGTACCATATTGGACAGTACAAGTCTCAAGAAAGGAGCTTTGACTGGATAAAGGACAACATAGAATCTTCGAGTTACAGGCAATGGGATTTCTCTGATAGGAATGTAGCTGAATTGGAGGAGAGGAGAGGGTTAAAAAGTTATCTTCTTCCTCTCTTTTTCTTGCTTCTCTTTTCCTCCCTTTTATTCTTCCTTCCATCTCATATAGCATTGACCGTAGGCCATCCCCTCAGTTCTCAACCTCATCATCATGTGAGGAGTCAATGGTGGGCCTCAAGGGGAAGGTGGGAGGGAGGTCTGCCTCTAGCCTTGAGTTTAGACTGAAAGGTTAAAGCCTTCTTGCAGGTCTCACACATACCAGCTCAGTTCACCAGGGTAAGACCTGAAAGAAAAGTGGAGCAAAAGCCTAGCTATTGACAAGGAGTTTGCATTTTTCTGAGGCTTCTGTTAGGACTCTAGCCATTAGAAGCTTAGCTGGGGGTCAGAATTCAGGCACTTCAGTTCTTTGCTATAAAACTTTAGAAAGAACTATCAGCTTTTAAAATTCCCTATTTAGAGCCCTGCTCTTAGCTCCTTTTACGTACAATCTTTAGAAATAATATTACCAAGTTTTCTTCCTCCAAAAGACTGCAAAATGCTGGCCACCTGATTCTTGTTAAGATGATACATGAAGATAATGGCAAAAAAAGTGCACTTTTGTCCTCAGCACTCCCTTGAAGGTGATTGATGTGTTCCTTCCACGGCTGGAGGCTTCCGCTCTGCCCTGAAAAGAATGAGAATTGCAGCAGAAATGCAGAGAGGAAACGGTCAAGTGGGGTTTTTTTTTCTGGCTTTCATTATAGGCTATTGGAGCCCACAGTAGAAACAAGTTTTGAAAGGAGAAACTTGGGTTAGAAGAGATACATTAAGAAAGGAGAGGGGCTTCCCCGGTGGCGCAGCAGTTGAGAGTCCGCCTGCCGATGCAAGGGACACGGGTTCGTGCCCCGGTCCGGGAGGATCCCACATGTTGCGGAGCGGCTGGGCCCGTGAGCCATGGCCGCTGAGCCTGCGTGTCCAGACCCTGTGCTCCACAACGGGAGAGGCCACAACGGTGAGAGGCCCGCATACCGCAACAAAAAAAAAAAAAGAAAGGAGAGGCTCTGAGAATCACAAAGACAGCCCTCAAGCATGCAGGACCTAAAGATTATGCCAGAATGTCATACTGGCAAGGGAAACAAAAAGATCAGATGATCTTGCCTCCAGGGCCTTGAAATGATATCAAAGCTAAGCTAAGATGCTAAGCATTTAGCATTTGAGACCTGAAGAAAAGTAGAGAGTGGGATGGGGCATGGGCTTAGAGAAGGAGCAGCGGCAGGGGCCATACCCAAGGGAACCACAGGGAAGGGCAAGGAATGAGCAACAGAAGGTTACTGAGCCCTGATATAGTGGGGCCTTGTGGAAGCCAGAGCAGCCCTGCAGACCCTCCACTCAGCATTCTGGGAGGCACTGTCCATCATCTGAGTGAGGAATCCATGTAAACCCTTCATGTTGTCTTTGATGCCTGGTGGGGCCCTTTTAGTTACGGCTTCCAGCACACCTGTTGTTAGCGGTTGTCCACCAGAAGAAGTGAGGCTTTGCTCAGCCCCATCTGAGCTGCCCCAAGTGGACATTCCTCCATTTTTCAATCCTTCTGGGACACTCATAAGCTCCCTTAATTAAATGATGAAAATGTTTGATGCTGATAGGCATGTTGGCAGTGGGTAAGGGAACATGGGTGGGTTGCACAGTAGAGAAACCCACCCTAGCTATGCAGGGAGCACTTCACTGTCTACTCTGCTTAGAGCTGCAGCTCTGTCTTTATAATCTGGATGCTTTAGGCCCTCTTTCTATGTTTTGTCTTCCCAGTTATGCTACATTGTAGGAGACTTTGTTTTGAACTTTTTTGGTAGAAAAGCACGTTTCTGATCTTCTCCCTTTTGGACAGAAACACCGGCTCCATGTGTTAGTATTAGACATTCACCTCTGGTTGCAGTAATCAAGAGAATATTTCCAACTTGCAGTACCAATAGTGATCATCTTGACTGCATATTCAATTCCATTTACTTAATTTCTCCAAGCATGTTTTGAGTGCCAACTCTAAATCAAGCATCAGGCTGCTTACAGGTGACACGAAGTTGAGTAAGACATGGTTTCTGGTACTTACCATCTAGATATGGCTGAGATCTGTGAACCTTCTTAAAGATGATGCTATTCATCTAATATATACCTATGGTGGGGCGGGGCAACTGGTAGACATGGAAACATTCCAATAAATGAGTTTGGTTTTTTTGTTTGTTTGTGTTTTATGGCTGGAAACTATTCCTGACTCACCGGATAGTGACTCATGTGGCCCTACCTACTCACTTTCTCTTTTTGCCAGTTCTTAACTTGGTCACTCAAATGTCTCAGCCCTGGAACCCTTTCCCACTCTCATGGTTCCCTCTCCCCTGGCTCTGGGGTAGGCTGCTGTGTGCTCCTATCTGAATTCTTATTGGCTCGGTCGTTTCCATTTAGCTCTTAGAGACAGCTGCTTGAGCGTGGCTGAGTGGTAGCTGGAGGCTGTCCACCTCCATTTGGCTTTTGATAATAATTTAAGTTTTCTTTCTTCCATTTGTTTCCCATTCTGGATCGAAAATAGTGGAAATTTGTCTGCTGAGTGGGATGGAAATGTAGTAGGTGGGCGAGGCTGGGAGAACAGGACTGGGTGCCTCATTCCTGCCACCTGTTAGACTACACAATTCATTCTTTTCTCTTTTGTGCTTTGTCCCCACCATCTGCCAAGCTATATTAGTCAGGTCTCTGTGGTTACAAGTAATAGGGACTAACTTAACCTCACTTAAATAAAAGGGACATTTATTTTAAGTATACAGGGATCTTGCACAGAATCTAAGGACTAGTGGACTTCAGGAAGGATCTGGAATGAGTCTTTGGCTCTCTCCCTTTTTTGTCCCTTATCTCTGTGTCTCATGATTCCCTGGCTTTCTCCCTGTCTCTTTCGCTGTCTCTGTCTCCCTCTCTCTTTCTCTGTAGACCCTCTTCTCAGGGTTCTGGTCCATCAGGTGGAATGTGGCCACCCCACAGCACCCAAATTCATGTGTTATAGTTCCATTCAGTGGAAGAGACTGATCACTGCTGCTCAGTCCCAGGTCCACATCCACGTCGAAATGGTGGGCTTTGTTCTGGTGCTTATCCCTGGTCTAATCAGCCATGATGAGAGAGGTAGGGACGCGTAATATCAAGTTGATGGGAAGATGCACTTCCGTGGACCAAGAGACAATTCCCAAATAAGGGGAGACAGTTGGGAATATGGGCATACTTAACAGGTATTCATATCCTCAGAGACATGCTGTATCATACACGTATTTCCCTGTAGATCCTTCCAGCTCATTATTTATATGCCTTTGCCATAAGGAAGAGATAATCACTGTAATTCTTCAAGGCTACCCACCCACGTCCAGGCCAGATTCGTAACAACTTGGTCTCTAAATTCATTGAAGATGCTGAGGTCTGTTAACATCTGAGTGGCTCTGCCTAATTAACTGTTCAGTATCCAAAGGCAACAATAAAGGAACTATCGATGTTTGGTTTTCTGGAGTCCTCAGTTTTCCTCCTACTCACCAAGAAAGGGGGTAGAGTGATATTTGGCAGATCAGAGTACGGAGTTAAAGCCCCAGCTCTGCTGAGCATGCATACAATAATGCAGTTATAACCTCAGTTTCCTCCTCTGTACCTCAATGTCCTCATCTTCAAGTAGTACAATAATGTCCCTCATTAACTAATTCAGGGATTTGTTAAATGCCTACTAAGTGCCAAGCATTGTGCTAGGCTTGTAACACAGAGGTACTTCCCTCATATATTTTCCAGTGTAATTTGAAGACCTACATTAAGAAGAAAAAAGGTACAGTATTTTAATTGTCATTATATATGTGTGTATATATATATATATATATATATATAAACACACACATATATACATTTTACAATTATCACAAAATAGACATCAAAAGGGAATTCCCTGATGCCCCAGTGGTTAGGACTCCAAGCTTTCGCTGCCGAAGCCCAGGTTTAATCCCTGGTTGGGGAACTAGGATTCCATAAACTGCATGGCACGGCCAAAAAAACAAACAAACGAAAACCAAGAACAAAATAAACATCAGGGCTTCCCTGGTGGCGCAGTGGTTGAGGGTCCGCCTGCCGATACAGGGGACACGGGTTCGTGCCCCGGTCCGGGAAGATCCCACATGCCGCGGAGCGGCTGGGCCCGTGAGCCATGGCCGCTGAGCCTGCGCGTCCGGAGCCTGTGCTGCGCAACAGGAGAGGCCACAACAGTGAGAGGCCCACGTACCGCAAAAAAAAAAAAATAATACACATCAAAAGAATTGTAAAGAATAACAGGGTGAACACTTGTGTATTCATGATCAATTTAAGGAATAAAATATTCCCACGGCAGCTGAAGTCCTGTTAATCCCTTCCTGAATACATATTCCTCCTTTTCCCCTGAATTAACCACTTTCCTTAATTTAACATTTATCATTATCATACATTTCTTTATCTATTTATGTTACGAGTTGAACTGTGGTCACTCCCCCACCAAATATGTGTAAGTCCTAACCCCTGCCTCCCCCACACCCACGCCCTGGGAATGTGACCTTATTCGGAAATAGTCTTTGTAAATTATCAAGTTAAGAAGAGATTAGGGTGGGGCCCTGCTCCAACATGATTGGGTCCTGATAAAACGGGGAACTCTGGACACAGAGACAGACCTGCGCGCAGGGAGAATGCCACGTGAAGCTGAAGGCAGAGATGAGGATTATGCACCTACAGGCCAAGGAATACTGGCTTGCAGGAACAATCGGCCATCTGGCAAACGCCAGCAAATCCCCCGAAGCTGGGAGAGAGGCACAGAGCAGATTGTCCCACACAGCCCTCGGAAGGAGCTAGAGTTCTCCTGGAGAAGTTTGAGATTTCTACTGAGAAACTTGGGAAAGAAAGCCTTTGACTGAGGAGCTCGTTAGCATGACGGCAGGGAGCCCTGGCAAATAGTGGGGGAACTACCCGCGAGGGATACTTTCCTTTTGAGGCTCAGGAAAGTGCAATTCAGGAGAACCTCCTGTTATACTAAATCACCTGGAAGCTTAAAAAAAAAATACCTATCTCAGAACCTCTGGGGAGGGAGGATCCAGGAATCCAGTTGTTTTAAAATTTCCCCCGGGGTCATACCAATGTTCAGGCAAAATCAAGAGCATTGGTTAGAGGATATCATTCAGAAAGGCATTGAAGGCACACCTTGCGTTTAATCTCAATGACAATAAAGTGCATTTGAATAGAAATTCACCATCTCACGGCTCCTATATTGTTGTTACAATGATTGATTAGTGGAAACAACAACCACAAATGGGCAGCTTTGAGGTGGGAAAGAGAGCAATGTTGTTTGAAATAAAATGCTTTGAGTTTTTCTCTTTGCTTGTGAAAACTTTGCAGAACATTGCAAACTTTGCCAAAACAGGGTTGGATTCCCACTCTATTTTATCTCCTGTAGCAATTCTAATTCCTAGCATCAAAATGCCCTCCTGCACCACCCTCTGGTTCACAGATCCCAAAGAGGTGGCATATTCCATCTCAGAAATTCAGTCTTCCTTGAACTTACATGTTTGCACTCTAAGGGCATTTAGAAGCAACTGCTTAGAAAAAGGCCTGCAGGGAGCCTGTCATAATGATGCGGTTTTAAAGAACTCCCCTGACCACTTGTGGGGAATCACTGACCACCTCCTGTGTTTTGTTTTCTTTCCTGACCTCCAAGCTTTCTGCAGTCCTTCAGTTTGGTTTCCAAGGCAGAATTTACAATGTAACGCAGACTGAAGAACAATTGCATTTTATCCCACGGTCTTGTTGGGTTTCAATTTCTCACTAGAAGAACCAAGTCATACTTTCACACAGTTTTCCCCAATATGTTCATTTTTATTTTGTTCCATGCCCTCCCTTAAGATGGAATGGAGCAAGGAGGCAGGTAAAAAGTGCAGATCTTTTTCTAAATGGGGAAGCAGGAATTCCAGCTGTGTTTGTGTGTGTGTACAAGTACGTGTGTGTGTGTGTGTGTGTGTGTGTGTGTGTGTGTGTGGACTTGAGTCCTTTGGGGTGTGGGAATAGGGAAGAAAATGGATCTTCTTCTATGGCTTCAAATAATGGCCAAACAGGAGCTCAGGCTTATCTCCCAGACCCCGCTTGGTTGCGCCTCATGATACTAACATCGCGTGGGTATCTCGATCTCTGATCTTCCTGTTCAGCTAATCATTTCACCTGGCAAGCAATTCTTTCATGTGGATAAAGGCGCATGTTTGGGATTTAGAGGCTATAATTGAAAGCCCCAGAAGTTTGCTTTTGAAGCCTCATTTTTAACCAGAGGATGCCAATTGCCTTTTTTTTTAAATTGATTAATTAATTAATTTATTTATTTTTGCGGTACGTGGGCCTCTCACTGTTGTGGCCTCTCCCGTTGCGGCGCACAGGCTCCAGACGCGCAGGCTCAGCGGCCATGGCTCACGGGCCCAGCCGCTCCGCGGCATGTGGGATCTTCCCAGACCGGGGCACGAACCCGTGTCCCCTGCATAGGCAGGCGGACTCTCAACCACTGCGCCACCAGGGAAGCCCCAATTGCCTTTAGATCACGCTGCCTTTTATGTGAATTCAGTTGAGTGGGTTTTCTTTAAAAAGTAGACTTCGTGTTCTTCCCCCATCTGTTTCCAAATGTTTTATTCAATATTTGTTTCTCATCAAAATTCGGGTGTCATTTCCCACATCTTCACATACCAGAGGCTAGTTTGCTTTCCAATTAAATGCCCCTAGTTGGTGGTCCTCCGCCTCTCTGCACTACAATGTTCATTTCTTCCTTTTCCATATCAGGCCTAAAAAGACGCCACAGGTGTTGTCATATTTAGCATATTTTTCTTTCAGCTCTGGATAAAGACAGTGGCTCTGCAGTGTCTGATATGAGTCTATGGGCTAAATCGATAATGAGCATGTCGAGACAAATAGACCAGCAATTGTTCTAGCCAGGCCAAAGGAGGCGAGCAAAATGCCAATTGCAGACCCAGTGGTGAGCCAGCTGCAGAGAGCAGAGGCAGTACTGGATTAATTAAATCGCAGGGACTCAGCTTGCACCAGGAACTAAAGTGGCTTTGGGAAAGGCATATGGCAACAATAAGCCAAAGTTAATCGCAAAGTCAGGCGTCCAATAAAGCACCATCTGCTTGAAAAGAAAAGCACATTGGCCCCTGCATGGTGACCTTTTTCCTGCTCCTGTCTAGCAGGGGTATGTGCAGGGTGGGGTTAGCAGGGCAACAAACCACAGCGCTGTGGCTGCCAGGGAAGCCGGAGAGCTCTGGCCCTTGTGTGCCTGGGGCCCCGGACCCACTGAGCACCTGCTCCAGGCAGTCAGCTGCAGACCTGATTACCGTCAGAGGCAAGGACAGCTCTGGTGCTTGTTCCCCACCCCGCCTTTCTCTCCCCCAGCCCCCCCATAAAACAGCCTCCACCATGCTCTCTAGTTTCCTACAAGTTCTTCCGGCACTGCCTGTTATCAGTAATAGTCTGTGCACTCAAGTGCATGACCTCATTTATGGCGCTTTGGCAGAATGTCAGCGTCATGTTTTTCCCTCCACCTTTAATAATGGCATCCCATTTGGCCACTTGACTCTGTGTCTGTCATAATTGCCACAAAGGGCTTCTGTGTCCAGGAGTTTGTAACACTCCCACTCTCCTCCCTAAGAGACAAGAAGAGGCCAGAGGGTTATAGACTGTCAAAGGCTTACTGCCTTGCCTGGAATTTGTTTTTGTAGTTGTTATAGATGATGACCATGGTTTTAGCCTTGGGCTGTTCTCCTGCTTGAAATCCAATTGCATTTTCTGAGGGTTATTCCGGTTGAATTTTCTGAGGGATATTGGTGGGATATATACAAATGTCACTTAAGAAAATAGCTTCCCAAGTCACCTAAATTTGAGAAACACTGGGTTTTACAAAGATTTCTTATTGTACAATGTTTCTTTATTGTGCAGAGGCTCAATATTTTTAAGATGCTGATGTGCCCCGTGAATGTAGACAGTAGATAGAGTTGGCAAAATTCCCCAATTTTTTTAGCCTCAGAACTCTACTTTGGAAGAGTATTTATGGGTTGAAATGTGTTCCCCCCAAATTCATATATTGAAGCATTGTCTTAATTTGGGCTGCTGTAACAAAAATACCATAGACTAGGTAGCATAACCAGGATTTATTTCTCACAGTTCTGGAGTCTGGAAAGTCTAAGATCAAAAGATCAAGGAACTGACAGATTCCGTGTCTGGTGTAGGGCCCATTTCCTAGTTTATAGATGGCTGTTTTCTCACTGTGTCCTCACATGGTGGAAGAGGCAAGGGAGCTCCTGGGATCTCTTTTATAAGGGCACTAATCCCATTCATGAGGACTCCACCCTCATGACCTAATCACCCCCCAAAGGCCCCACCTCCTAATACAATCACACTGGGGAATAGGTTTCAATCTATGAATTTTGGGAGGACACATTCAGTCTACAGCAAGCCCTAATTCCCAGCATCTCAGAATGTGACCTTATTTGGAAATAGGGTCATTGCAGATGCAGTTAGTTTAAGATGAGGTCATACTGGAGTAGGCTGGGCCCCTAATCCAATATGACTAGAGTCCTTATAAAGGGGGAAAATTTGGACATAGAGACAGACACACACACACAAAGAGAATGCCATGTGAATATTGCAGTTGTACTGCCACAAGCCAAGGAACTACCAGAAGCTAGGAGAAAGGCCAGGAAAAAATCCCCCCCAGTGCCTTCAGAGGGATCGTGTCCCTGATGACACGAGGTGGGGATCTCAGATATCTAGCCTCCAGAACTATGAGAGAATATTTGTCGCTTAAGCCACTCAGCTTGTGGCACTTTGTTATGGCAGCCCCAGGAAACTAATACAATATTCAGGGGAATCCTGTTTTGAAAAACTTACTTTGAGAAATACTGCTTAACAGGCTTACCAGAAGAGCAATTATAGCAGTCTAAGAACATATTTGTGGAAGTTTAAGATTTTAAGAAGTTTAAGGCTCAATTTAAGATTTTCTGTGTATTTGTGGGTAGAGTTAATTGTGACTACATTGATTTTATTTCCCATTTAAAAGAAAAATCTAAGGTCAACCGTATGAGATATTTTGTAAAGCAAATGGACACACTGCCCTCTGATATCCTCAACTGCTCAAATTATGAAACTAGTTTCATTAACTTAAGCTGATGGTAATCTTCCTGCCTTGCCTGAATAACTGCTGCAGCTTTAATTAGATGGGTTGGCAAAAGTGTCCCAGGAGTTGCGCTGTCTTTATTGTATTCCTATTTCCCACTGGCTTGAATTAAAATGGAAAGTCCTACAATTCGTGACTGCACAGGAGCTGGTGATGTAGTTATTTTATTGAGGGAATTCCTGAAGTTGAATAGTGATACCCAAACTTGGGGGTTTCATGAACCAGTAAATTTTTAAAAACTGGGGACTGACATATGTTTGTAAATTTTTTTCTTTTGTCAAGTAAGCATATTAAAACAACAACAAATGACAAAATGAAAAAGAATCAACAACCACCATGTGCCAGCGACATCATTTAAACTTTTTATTTTTCCAAGTAAGAATATTAAAACAACAACCAACAACCAACTAAACATACCAAAAAAACCCCAAACCAACATCTCTAGCAATTGTGTACTAGTGATACTGTTTATAAAAGGAAAAGATATTGTGCAAACCAAAAAGGTAGAAAGGACAGAATGTCATGATGATACTAGTGGGTTATGTGTGCTTGAGTGCTATGTGCCAGGCATATTCTAACTGCTTTATATGTGTGAACTCAATTAATCCTCACAAAAAATGTTAGGTTGAAACTACTACCTTCATTTTATAAGAGGGGAAACTGAGGCACCGTGTTTAAAAGTTGCCTAGGGTCACCCTCTGGTAGGTGGTGAGACTGGGAGTTGAATTCACAAGTCTAGCTCTGGAGCGTATGATGCGATTTTGAATACGGTACAACCTTATGTCTCTAACAAGACGGTCCTTCCCAAAAAAGAAACCTCCGCAAATTGAATGTGTGTGGATATCTTTATTCTATTTTCCCCATTTTGTTGCATACCTGTGATAACATCGTCACAGAGCAGTCTGGACTGGCATTTGGGAAGCCCCAGATTGCTTCTCTGAAGACTAGGCCCCAGCAAGGGACCCAGAATGGAAATGCACTGTGCTGTTTATGGAGGGAATTCCTAAGGTAGACAGGGAAATGGCTCATTTTTCTTTAATCAGTCATCTCTATTTTGTGGTAGGGCTTGAGCAACCTTAAAGAATGGTAAGTACAAATCAATCATTTCAGCTGACATTTTGAAAATACTTCAGGGTGGCAGAAAGTTAATATATCAAATGTCATCAAAGGTTTAGAACAACCAAACCAAAACTAATATACTTTAAACTTAACCTCAGAATCTGGGTTGTGATTCAGTGCTGAGCTTGGCTCTGTGTGTGTGTGTGTGTGTGTGTGTGTGTGTGTGTGTGTGTGTGTGATGAGCTGAATTTGATAGCCAAGCTGCAAACGGCCCACATAAGCCACTCAAATGGAAGAGCATCAAGTACATAGATGGCCTTCTGTAACTGGAAATTACTATACCAATGTAACCTTTGCAAGTGCAGACTTTCACAGTGTAGCATGATTTAGTGAAAGGAGTACATGCTTTGGGAGCAGATAAACATGGCTTCAAATCCCAGCTCTATTCTTCCTTGTGGTGTGATCTTGAAAACATCACTTAACCCTCCTGAGTCTCTTTTATTTGTTAAATGGGAACAATAAAACCTATCTTATAGTTTTTTTTTAGGTTTTTGTGTTTTTTGTGTGTTTTTTTTGTTTTTTTTGAGGTACGCGGGGCTCTCACTGTTGTGGCCTCTCCCATTGCGGAGCACAGGCTCCGGACGCGCAGGCTCAGCGGCCATGGCTCACGGGCCCAGCCGCTTCGTGGCATGTGGGATCTTCCTGGACCGGGACATGAACCTGTGTCCCCTGCATTGGCAGGCAGACTCTCAACCACTGCGCCACCAGGGAAGCCCTATCTTATAATTTTTAAATGAGGATTAGGTTAATTCATACCCAATGGTTAGCATTATTACTGACCAAAAGAGAATTTTATTTTTAAACAAATATTTATACAGTGTTCATATTGCCAGACCCTATCCTGAGTGATCTAGAAACATTCATAATAACCCTATGAGGGGAGGTATTATTATGATCTCCATTTTACAGCTGAGAAAAATGAGGCATAGAAAGGATGAGAAACTTGCCCAAGGTCATGGAGCTGGTGTCAGAGGAGGGGTTCAAACCCAGGCAGCCTGGCGTTAGAGACGATGTAATGTTATGTAATGTCCAGATAACTGATGCTGAAATGCTCTCAAATTTAAGTCTTTTTCAGTCAACCATACTTGAAAGATGTGCTTTACGAGGGCCTCAGAAACAAAGGAAATAGTTGGATATGGACAGATGGTGTATGGATTTAACAAGCTGTGAGTACGTGCTACTAAATGCACAGACGTCGTATAGTATGGATTTCCTTAACTGCCACTTTCTTTGCACTAGGGGTTGGCACTAGTGTGTGGGCATCAGCTTCCCAGATGGCCCCTAGTCCTCCCTCATCTCTTCCCTTTAACCCCTTGGGGTCCTTTCTGGCCTGACTGCTGTCCACCAACCCT
Organism: Orcinus orca; assembly: GCF_937001465.1. Classification (NCBI taxonomy): domain Eukaryota; kingdom Metazoa; phylum Chordata; class Mammalia; order Artiodactyla; family Delphinidae; genus Orcinus; species Orcinus orca. Next base: position 145,894,062 of record NC_064559.1, read on the forward strand.
CAAGGTTCTGCGCTGGCTCTCTCTGGATGCAGGGGTTCTCAAACCCTCTCATGGCCTTCCTGCCTTTACCAGTGCCCTCAGTGTGGCCTGCCACTCTCCCAACCCCTTCTCTGATTCCAGGCCACTTGCTCTCCATACTCTTCCCCCCATCCTGCCCAGGCTCCCACTTGTACCCAGTCGTCTCACTGTCAGCACAGGACTTTGCATCGTCATTCTCAGGAGAAACAGAGGCCAGTGCACGTGAGCTCCCGGGCTCACCTCGCCCACCACATGTGCACAGCAGTATAAGCACAGAGGTGCTTCCTCTTCTCCAAAGCTTTCCTGCACTTACGCACCTGATCTCATTCTTTACTCTATGGGGCCTTCCTTTGTTCATGATTCTCCCTCTTTCTCTCCTGCATCTTCCTTTTTGTCAGGTTTTCCCCATCTTGCAACAACTCCTTTCTCAACCCTGCAATGCCATCAGGCTCCTGCCCTCTCTCCTTTGCTTCATTGACACACATCTTGAAAGAGAGCTCATACGAGCTGTGTCTCCTTTCTCTAGTGGAACTGACTTTTCAACTCCTGCATCTATTTGGCTTCTTTCCATAGAGTTTAAGAGAACTGCTCTCGCGGCGGTCATCAATGGCCTGTTAATTGTTGAATCTAATAGTGTCTTCTCAGTCATCACACTTGACCTCTCAGCGAGACCCCGCATGGTCTGGCCCAAGGTCAGCTCTCTCACCTCATTTCCCATCACATTCCCCTTACTCACCTCTCCACAGCTACCCTGGCCTACCTCCTGTTCTGCAGACAAGCCAGCCCTGCTGTTTCACGGCCTTTGCATGTACTGGTGCCTTTGCCTCTGGAACGTTTCTCTCCCAGATACTTGCATGGCTCTCTCCTTCTCTTTATTCGGATCTTTGCATAAATGTCGCTTTTTAAAAAGGCCCTCCCTGGGGAATCCCACTAACAGGCCAGTGGTTAGGACTCCTCAGCTTTCACTGCTGGGGGTGTGTGTGGCACAGCCAAAAAATAATAAAAATTTTAAAAAAAAGAGCCCCCCCGTGAACCCTGGTATCTACAGTGACACCCTCTTCCCTCATCACTTCCAATTCCCTTATCTTTAGAGTTTTTTCACAGCACACTTCACTACCTTCCTGTTCCTCGTCTGCCTCTCCCTGAATATAACTCTATGAGGGCAGGGATTATAATTTTTTTTTTTGCAGGTATATTTTCAGCACCCACAGTGGTGCCTTGCACATAGTAGATGTTCTATAAATGCTGGGTTGAATGAACAAATTTGAATGTCCCTCATCTGTTAGCTTTTGTGATGCTACACTCTCTGGTTCTCCTATTGCCTCCCTGCCCAAACCTTTCATTTGCCCTTGGCCTTCTTCATCCACCTTGGACATTAGAGTTTTGTTCCTGGTCCTCTTTCTCCCCTGCTCTATATCTTGCTCTTAGGCAATCTCATCCGTTTTAGTGACGTCGCCCTCACTTATGTGGTGATGCCTCCTAGATTTTTATCTCCTGGACCATTCTATCAAGAGGTGGATCCACATTTCCAACAGCGTGCTGTACATCTCCACCCAGAGATACCTCCAACTTAACACGGTCAAAGGGAGGACTCACTGTCTTCCGTCCAGATCATTTATTTCTGTCTCAACTAACGGCACTGCTACCCACTCAGTTGTCTAAGCTAAAAACTTATCTTTCCCTTCCACGTCCGAGTTTTGGTATGTCTGCTTCAGAAGAAATTCATTTCTTCTGCCATGATTGGGGCCAGGCCCTCATCATCTCTTGCCTGGACTATTTTAACAGTGTCCTGTGTGATCTCCCTGGCTTCAGCCTCTTCTACCTCCAGTCCAACATATCTTCATAAACTGCAGCCAGAATTCTTTTTCTAAAATGAAAATTTGATCACCAGTTTTTCTTTCAAGAGTTTCAGCAGATACCCACTGCCTTGGGATGAAAATCTTAACCCCCTGGTATGTCCCACATGACTGGGCCTAGGGAACACTGAATCAGTTCCAAGAGGACGAAGAGCTGTAGCATAGGAGCCGTTGTCTTTCCGGCTGGGTAGCAAGGAGCAGTAAATGTCTCATACCACAGCCAAACTCAGGTGAGGCAGGAACAGTCAAGGGCTTCTCAGTATAAGGTGGTGGTGGGGTGGGATATTTAATCTACAAGCAGATCCAACACTATACCAACTAGCAAAATATCCTTTCCTCCAAAGATATGGAACTTTTCATGAGGAGGATTAATGAATATCTTTTTGAAGCGTCCTTACTTCATAAGTAATAATGGTAATATTTATCATTTACTATATACTGACACTATTCTAAACACTTCATATGTATTAACTCATTTAATCATTAGACAACACTAGGTAGATACTATGATTCTCGCCATTTTACAGATGAAGAAACGGAGGCATAGAGAGTTAAGTTAAATCTTCAAAGATCTTACAGATGGAGGTTGGACTGGGATTCAAATTCAGGTAACTCGATTTCAGCATTAGTAAGGAAGTCAGGGAAAATGCAGGTCTCATTGAAAAGAAAATGAAATTGGAACTGGGGAGTCATATTCCCTCCTTCTTTCTCTGGGGCCCTCAGTGACTGGGCTGAAGAGAATACCATGGGTAACTGAGGCAGGAGCATACAGGAAGAAATTTGCTGGAAAGGAGTTCAGTTTTCTTGAACAATAGTTTTGTGTTTGAACAGAGATATGAAAGAGAGGTATGGGGAAGAAAGGACGGGGGAGAGATGGCAGGGGGAGGGAGAGAGAGAATATGAGAATCAGAGATGAATGAGAGTTGTTGCTGGCCTCCTTCCCTCTGAAGCACTGAGTATGAAAAAATCCTTGTTTGGTCATAACTCAGTTGATTAAAATGTGACCTTTCATTCCTTTGTTCTTGGTTTCTGCTATCCCTCCAGCAAGCCTCAAGCCACTGCATCTTTCAGAGCGTTCTATCAGCTGGAAGTGGATGGACAGTATGGCCCGGAAAAAGCACTGATTTCACCCCCCTTGAGCATTTTGATGGAGAAAGGGCTGAAGGAGTATCGGCCTTTGAATGAATTAAACGTGGATACAGGAGAGACCAGTGATCAAGGAGGCACCTTAGATGAGCCCAGGTTCCAGAGGCAATAGTACTAAACTTATTATTGTCCCAGATTCACGTCCAGTACAAAGCAAGGGCCTGTCACAACCAGATGCATGCGCTTCAGCCACATCAAAAGACCCATCACTGATTCATCCTCTAGGATGTCTCCCATGATGTGTCTGTCAGTGTGCTGCTGTGACCTTCTCTTCCCCTCTCTTTCCTCCTACTCTTGTCACTCCCTTCAGTTCTTTCCCCTTTTGATGGAGGTCTAACAGGTCTCAAGAGACATGGGGTGTATTTCTATTATCATATAAAGCACATTAAATTATGCTTTTCTCCCTAAGCTGTGAACTCCTTCAAGAGCGCACTTTGAATTCTATTCTTGGTATTCCCAGCAAGAAGCACAGGGCACATGGTAGCTGCTTAATAAATGTTTGATGAATACATAAATGAATGAATACCTGGAAAACACTTAATGGTGCTGTAACTGTTGCTGCTGTCACTCCTCATGCATCTCGGTGGGTTTCTTTCTTTCTTTCTTTTTTTTTTTTTTGCACTGCCACACTGTTCCCACTGAGAAGTAAACAACCCCCTTTCCCTTTGAGAGATTCCAAGGGTGTCGTCTGTTACATGGTACTCCTTATGGCATGCAAATAATCCTTTATCCATTGTTATTTCTGTCTCTTTATTTAAACATCAACAAAAGTATCTGCTTTGTGTTAGAATCCTCCTCTAATGGTGAATCTACACTGAAAAGATTTTAATTCTTAGTAATGATTACGGAAAATTTCATTGAAGGATTTATTTTATGCTGGCTACTGCACTGGACACTTTCATCACATTTTCTCTTTTAATCCTTAGAGCAATGTCCATTTGAAAAGCATTACTTTTCATTTTAAAATGAAGATACTGAGGCTTAGAGAGGTTGAGTGACTTGTCCAATCTACCTTAGTGGAGAAGTCAGAATTCAAAACCAGATTCCTCTGAATCCAAAAATCCACACAAGGTGGAGCCATGATGAGATCTGAGCTTCAGAAGGTCCTCTGACTGCTGCATGGAGCATGGCTGAGGGCTACATGTCCAGAGCTGAAGAGGCAAGCATAAGCACACGGCCGTGGTCCTGTGAGAGCGGGGCCTTCAGCTGGGGTGATGGTAATGAGGACTGAGAGAAGCAGACAGATTGAAAGCATATTTAGGACATAAAATTTGAGGAATATTCTGATGGAATAGATGTAGGAGGATAGGCTGGGGAAGATTTTTTTGTGATGTTCTAGCTCCTGATTGGTTGCCTGGGCATATGAGGGCTTCATTTGCTGTGTAGGAAATATTAGAAAGGGAACGAGGATTGGCGAGATGCTAATATAATTCAGTTGTTGGTGGTGAAGCGGTGTTGAGGGTTATGAACTTGGGGACATTTGTGTATATGAAATTCAGAGGGAATTCCTTGATCTTCTAAATAGTCGTTCATGCTATGTAATCATTTGATTTACATTTCTTCTTAGTTACCAAAGTTTTTCAGTTAATGGTCAAGGAATTCAAGGGAGTATCTACTAGTGAATCAGAGCCTCTTGGGGAAATCTTTTCCATATTATCCTGTTAAATGCTTGAGTGAGGTTTTCCCCTTTATTGCATTTTTCCATTGCCTGAAATCGTTCTGCAGCCTTAAATGTATTGAATATTGCTCATTGTCAGGAAACAAAGAGCTGATGGTGCTATCTCTGCTTCTACAGTCTCAGCCTTTCCTTGGTTGTCAGATAAACTACCCACCTCTATGAGTTACGTCCAACTGTCTCTTTGAAAACACTTGTTATAATAATGTCTATTTTTCTTCCACACCATCATCTAATTTAAAAGAATTATTATTTTTCCCTTTAATTAAGCATTTGGCCCTTCAATATAGCCTTGTTTATAATCCTGGGCACAAATGAAAATACCATGATTAAATAAATCCTAGGAGTCTCAGCTCAGACTGTCTCACCAAGGAGACTGCAAAATGTTCTCAGATAAATGGGCCTATAGAATGGTAGCAAGTGAAAAAAGGCGTCATCTCATTGTACAAAGGAAGAAGGACATGCAAGCCACAGTGGGCTGCCTCCCAATCTCCTCCCCTTAAACTGGGAGTCCAGTATAGCTTGCTTGATGTAGGAGATGGTGCAGTGAATGTTGGCCCCCCCAGCATCTGAATACCCTTCATACGTTTGTGAGCCACCTCCCCACACATCAAATTATAAAGAGCCGGACCTTACTAGAGAAACTGAAAATATCATGATTATTCCTCAGATCCTTGAAATTACAGTGTAGGCACATGACCCAGATGCTGGCAATGAGAGAGAGCCACTCCAGGCTTGTTGCTGGATGCTGGTGGCGTGGAGAAGCTGCAACTGCGTGGACTCTGCTCTGGTGACAGTGGCAGCAGCGACATCCAGTTTCCAGAGACTGCAGAGTGCCATTCTGGGACCAGAAAGCTGTGTCCACTGTCAGTGGTACATGTTGTGGAACCTGCACCCAGCTCTTGTGGCAGTGGTGTCTTCGTCAGACCAGCTTTGTGTTATGTGACTTTGGGCATTGGCCAAGCCTCCATGCCAAGCTCTCCTAGAGATTTTGTAAGCTACTCAATGAATTTTTATTCAATTCATTTTCTGCTCGTATTAGTGACGGGTGCTGTCCGTTGCTTGCAACTGATTGATGGCCTCCAAATTCCAGGCTCTATACTAAATTTTAAGGATTCCCAAAACTCTGTCCTCCTACAGCTTGTTTCTTGGAATGCCTTTAGAATGAATTTCACTTTGCCTTGTATTACAGTTACATTTTTTTAATCAGATTTTTGAGATCAGAGACTATATCTTATTCATCTTTGTATCCTTTTGCTAACGCTGCATCCCCAATGCTTTGCAAATAGTGAAGACTATTTATAAAGTTGACTCCAGCAGGCTGTAAATAAGCCGTACATCATAGCTGCAAGAAAATAGCATGGGCTGAGCCCACTCGTAAGAGTGGACTGTGGAGCCCTGAGGAGCACTGGGGGGAAGAGTTAAAGGATGTATTCTTGTGGTCAAGATGCAGGGAGATGCTCCCTATGAGGCTTGGCCTGTTAACAGGTCCAGCCCACTGGTCAGTAATAGCCAGAGTGATGACAGTAATCCCTCTTCTGAGAATCTCCCATCAGAGTCGATTCACTGAGCAATAATTGTCTGAGTCTCAAACCCACTGGGTCTTCTGGTGAGTTATGGACCTAATGCTATTCCCCTTTTCAGCAGAGTGGAGAGAAGTTTCTTCCCCTGTTAAAGAAAAAAAAAAAGTAGTCCCTAGAATCAGCAGCATGTGCTCTAGATTGTAGTCTTTATTTCTCAGTATCTCACTTGCCTTTTATGGGTATGAAGGAAAACCCTATATGAAGTTTGCATCCATTTCCTATACACACACGACTACCAGCCTAATTTTTTTATTATGCTTATTGGACATATGTATAAGGTGGTACCTGAGGTCACATTTCCCTGCTGTTTGGCCTGAGTCTAGTGAGCAAACCTTTACTATGTTGTGCCCATCAAGCCTAAAATTGACCTAGCTCATCTTGGCATGAACGTGAATAGAACTCCTTTCCCTTTTACCCCATATCTGTAAAGCTAATTATTGGTTTGGTCATGTATTTGCTTTGCAGGTTCAGTTACGGTCTTGATCCCTCCCCTACACTGTGGTCTTAAAAAGCGGCATGTGAATTCCATTCCTACCCTTCCTCTCACCTGTATATTATGACTTAGCAAAGGGCATATATAATATACTTTCCCTATACTCTAAAATGGATGCCATTTCTTTTAGTGCAGAGAGGTCCTTCAAAGGATTCTCAGAGTAGAGTAACTTCTAGGACACATATTCATATTTTTCTTAAAAAAACTCTAAAAAACCATTCTAGCTCCCTGCCCCCCACCATAGCCCTATTGTTAAGTGCGAATTTGCCTTTATCTATCTAGGGTCATCAATACAGGGCATAAGAGTATAGTATAGTGTAGTAATTAAAAGCATAGCCTCTGATATCTGACTACTTGGGATCAAATCCCAGCTCTTCTATTTAATGGTTTTGGACTATTAAAATAACCATAACTTGGGCTTCCCTGGTGGCGCAGGGGTTGAGAGTCCGCCTGCCGATGCAGGGGACACGGGTTCGTACCCCGGTCTGGGAAGATCCCACATGCCGCGGAGCGGCTAGTCCCGTGAGCCATGGCCGCTGAGCCTGCGCTTCCGGAGCCTGTGCTCCGCAACGTGAGAGGCCACGACAGTGAGAGGCCCGCGTACCGCAAAAAAAAAAATAAATAAAATAAAATAAAATAAAATAAAATAACCATAACTTGATTTTTCATCTGTGAAGTTTCATAACCTATCTCAGTGTTAAGAGGGACAAGTTAATATTTACATGTAGACGGTTTCTCTGGTGGCGCAGTGGTTGAGCATCTGCCTGCCGATGCAGGGGATGCAGGTTCGTGCCCTGGTCCGGGAGGATCCCACATACCGCGGAGCGGCTGGGCCCGTGAGCCATGGCTGCTGAGCCTGCACGTCTGGAGCCTGTGCTCCGCAACGGGAGAGGCCACAGCAGTGAGAGGCCCGCGTACAACAACAACAACAAAAGTTACGTGTAGAGACTTAGAGCAGCGTTCTTGATAAGACCTCAATAAGTGTTAGCTATTATTATCTTTTTTTTTTTTTATTTATCTCGTTTGAAACTACAGAGACAAAGCCATTCCTTAAATGGTCTTCTAAAACTACAAACACTGGAATTCAAAAAGAATTAAAACAGGACTTCCCTGGTGGTGCAGTGGTTAAGAATCCACCTGCCAATGCAGGGGACACAGGTTCCATCCCTGGTCCAGAAATATCCCACATGCCACGGAGCAACTAAGCCCATGCACCACAACTACTGAGCCTGTGCTCTAGAGCCCGTGAGCCACAACTACTGACCCCACGCGCCACAACTATGGAAGCCCATGTGCCTAGAGCCCGTGCTCCACAACAAGAGAAGCCACCGCAATGAGAAGCCCGCGCACCACAATGAAGAGTGGCCCCCACTCGCTGCAACTAGAGAAAGCCCGCACGCAGAAACAAAGACCCAATGCAGCAAAAAATAATAATAATAAATTTTAAAAAATAGTAAATTACTAGATTGCAAGATTCAAGACAAAGCATCAAGTACCCTGATATTAGTTTATATTGCATTTACAAAATTTTAAATACTCTATATATTTTAAATAAACTAAGCAACTACTTAAAAAAAAAGAATCAAAACACTAACATTGAAGCATTAAGGGTCTTAGCATACGTAATGGATCTAGAAGTTAAGCAATAAATTAATTTTTGAAACATGGAAAATTCATCAATTATTATTAATTACCTCCTGTGCCATTAAAACATTATTTCATAAATTAATAGATTTTTGTCAACCTAGGTACTAGTTTTTGATAGATCATAAATATATAACTCAAAAGAGAATCATGGCATTTTATACACTTAAGACTTGGAAGGGGTCTTAGATATTAGATGTTCTCATTTTCTACCTGGTAAGGAAACCCCATTGCCCAAGGTCTCACAATACTCAGGGCTTTCAAGCCCAGTAAGGCCCATATTTTGAGTAAGTAGCAGGACTAACTGGAAGAGAGTTTGTGCTTCCTCCAACTGTAAGATTCTATTCATTTAAAAAATTCATACAAGTACAAAAATGTAGTCTACAAGGAAGCAGTATGTAGAAATAGGCAAAGTTAGGCTGTTATTCAAAACAATTCTTACAAAGTAAAATTCATATATAAGAGAATAACTTAGTTCATGTTACTGAATTTATAGGTAACTAACATTTTAATCTTGTCATTCAGGTTTCAGGTCAAATGTCACCCCTCAGAGAGGGTTCCTAACCTTCCTAGCTAAGGGGCCCCCTCCCCGACCCCCTCTCACCCTTATCCTTCTTTATTTTCTTCATAGTTTATATCAGAAATTATATTACTCACTTAATTTTTTATTATCACACTGTCTCACACTAGAATGTAAATTTCATGAGGGTATATGATATCTTGTTTAATATCGTATCTGTCTGTACTAGAACCATGCCTAGCACACAGGTTAGTAAAAACACATTTGTTTGATTGAATGAATAAATGAAGGCCTTGATAAGGAAGTGCGATTTTATTCTGAGTGCATAAGAAGGGCAGTTAAAGAATTTGGTGCAGCAGGGTAACATGACCAGAGTTACATGCTAGCAAGACACTCTGGCAGCATTGCGAGCTTATCATTAGCAACCAGGAATTTACATTTACTTTTGGACATAAATTGAGAGTACTAGCAAATGTCATTTTGCTAGTTAAGAAAGGCATGCAAACTGAAGAAATTAGAGATTAGAAGAATAAGAGGAAAAAAGAAAAGGAGGAGGAGAAGCAGAAGAAGAAAGAAAAGAAAACGTAAAAAGAAAAGGCTTGTGAAAACAAAGCCTGGGAAAATTAACTCCAGACCACCAAACAGTCCGATTCAGTGAAAGGGAGAGCTTAGCAAGGCAGCGAAGCGTAAATGGACAAAGAATTCTCCCTGGCAAGAGCTTTGGGTTATGAAATTTCTACCGCTAGAGATTAATTTGAGCCTTTACAATGTTATTTTCAGAGCTGCTCTACCATCATTTCACCTAAACTGTTCGTGAAATTTTGTGCTGATACATGGACTCAATGATCCAGGAAGTTACTGGTATCTTGGGAACTCTATTTAGCCCTTGTGGGTCATATATAAGCACCAAGTAAGCTGCTCGTGGGATTAGGGGTCGGGGGGCGCTGATGCTCGAGATGATTTTCTGTGTATTTTAATATAATAGTGGTGGCTGCTAAGAAAAACGGGGCCCCTTAGAATGCTGGATTCAATTTGGAAATCTCAGGCAGTGAAAAGAAGAGGCGACATAATTAACTCTGAGTTAATGGAAGGAGAACAGTGTCATGAATTACACCAAACAGTAGATCATCTTAAAACTGCATATAAAACTGGGCTTTGGAATGTGCTGTATGACTTCTTTAGTGGAGGATTTAAGTCTTATTTGCTCAAGCTAGTAGTAAAATTAGTTTGTATTCCATCTGCATTTGAAGGATGTTTGGTAGCAAGTGGATTGCCTGAAAGGAGAGAAGAAAGGAAAGTATTGGAGGAAAGAAGTGGCCTGGAAGCATGCTGGCTGGCTGGGAAATTCAGGCTACGCTAAAAATTTGCCATATGGACCTGCATGGTGCAAAACCCTTAGGTGCACAGTGAAGAATGGGTTGTATAACCACCTGATATGTTAAGAACACAGGGCCTGATAAAATCAGCATGCCATACATATTTGTTAAGTGAATGAAACATTTTCTCTGATTTTGGGGTAATGACTTCTTATTTCATAGGAAATCTGCAAAAGTTTATTCAATGCTGTTTAATTTTTATTAGGTGTTGCCTTGAAGGCACAGATTCTCTTCCCTTTTTTTCTCATCAGACTGACTCCGGAGTAGTTTTTATAAAGTTTTTAGGCCTTGGATGTAAAACCATCTGTTGCAACCAGAGTTTAACACACTAGCTTGAACTTTGGTGCCACTGCTGTTTTTGAAAAGCATTGTGTGATTGGCTTTTAAGTATATGTTTTTAAAAGACTGGAGAATTAGTTACTTTAGTCTGAAGTCTCCAAGTCTTGAATGTCTGGCCACTTTTTTTTTTTTTTTTGCAGTACACGGGCCTCTCACTGTTGTGGCCTCTCCCGCTGTGGAGCACAGGCTCTGGACGCGCAGGCTCAGCGGCCATGTCTCATGGGCCCAGCCGCTCCGCAGCATGTGGGATCCTCCCGGACCGGGGCACGAGCACACGTCCCCTGCATCGGCAGGCGGACCCTCAACCACTGCGCCACCAGGGAAGCCCTGTCTGGCCACTTTTGATGCCTGTCAACATGTGCGTACCTGGTTACCACAGATGAAACTAGGATCCTGATCTCTGCATGCTCTGCTGCTTCCTTGGGTCAGGACTACTCTCAACTGGCCTAGCAGAGGTGGGTGCTACAGCCCTTTCTCAGGACAGCCTGTGGCAGCAGGACACTCAGCCAGCCCACGCTGCTGCCCTTGTACCAGTTGGGACCCACGGACTAAGAGATCCAGAGCTCAGAGGATCTGTGGCCATCAGAAAAATGCCCACCAGCAGGTTGCTCCGTGAGAAACTTGAAGCCTTAATCCGTTCATTGACAGGGATCCTCCGTTCTCTTTTCCACTGGATCTCAGCAGGACCAGGACATTAAAGCTTACTTGGGATTATATCCAGATGGTGTGGATCTATAAGTCCATGTAAATAGACTGATCTCAGAAAGAATCTGTTTTGCATCCCCCTCATCAGAATACATAGCCATCTGTTCTAAGATACTATGTCTCTACTATCTCACATACACCTATACTTAGGTGTAAAAGTATACAAACTCTGTGCGTCATGGCAGCAGAGCATCACACAAAGAAAGTCAAAGCACACAGCGAGCAATTCTGACCACACACTGCCCAATCACCCTGGGGATGTCTACATTATTTCTAAAGTTGTGATCTAGCAGCCATGTTGCTAGACTTTTTTTTTTTTTTTTTTTTTTGCGGTTCGCGGGCCTCTCACCGTTGTGGCGCACAGGCTCCGGACGCGCAGGCTCAGCGGCCATGGCTCATGGGCCCAGCCGCTCCGTGGCACGTGGGATCCTCCCGGACCGGGCACGAACCCGTGTCCTCTGGATCGGCAGGCGGAGTCCCAACCACTGCACCACCAGGGAAGCCCTGATAGACATTTTAAAGAACTCAATTTAGAACCCTTTTTGTTAGAGATTATTCTCCTTCATTACTTCCAAATTGCTAACATAGTACAGAAAGCAAGCCAAGGTCCAGCCTGCTCTGTGACATTTGTCAATGTTCTTTTATGTCAAGAAATAGAGTGAGGGCAGGCATCACTGCACCCACTCTTGAAAGATTAAGAAACTAAGGCTAGAATGACTTGTAATTGATCTAAACTCAAATTATAAGTGGTAAAGCTTAGTGTTTAGGCTTGAAAAAATAACATGCCATAAGCTTTCCTTATTTATAACCTACATTTTTCCAAAAAGGATTTAAGGAGGTGGGGAAATGTTATTTCTTTAATCTGGTTACCCCGAGGAACACATTCAATAGCTTACAGATAGTTTTATAGATAAGGTATCATTCAGCTGGAAGAAAAAATTGAAAGCCCTCATGAAGGGTTTTTAAGAATATAATGAACCCAAGGATATAGACAAAAGGAGTTGAAGCACAATAAAATTAGGCTAGGTATTGTTAAACATCAAGGGCTTTAAAACTCTAAAATGGGTTAACAAGGTTACTTTCTCTAGGATTTAAAAAAAATAAGGTAGCGTCTCATCTCTGGGAGGTGGTTGAAGTACAGCATACTAAGCACAGACCATGTGGTCGGCCTCCTTAAGTGTGCCTTTGAGCCTTATAATCTCTAAACACTTAGACTCCGTTATCACTTCTGCTTATTTACTTCAAAATAACAACTGACACTTTGCAATTTACAAAGTGCTTTCACACATAGCCTCTCATTTAATTCTCACAACAACCTCCTAATATATTATGCACATTTTTCAGAAGTAAATAACAAAACTGAAATTTGAACCAAGTTCTTCTTAATCTAAATATGATGCTCTTTTCCAAACATTCCATCTACCTCCCACTTGCACATGGTCAAGCTGTAGCTGGAGAACTGGTGAATTCACTGTCTTCTGCTTCAAACCTGCTTCTTCTCTTACAGTCCTGGTCTTGGTTCATGGGACCATTTTCTACCCAGTTGCCTGAGTCAGAGACCTAGGAGTCAAACTAAACTATTTATTCTTTCTCTCTCCCACTTCTGCTTAATCTGCTCAAGTCATGTTTAGCTCCTGAATATATCTCAGAATGTTACCTTCTCTCCACCCCACCACTACCTTGTTAGTTTTAAGGCTTCACCACCCTTTACCTGAATTACAAAAATAATTTTCCTCCTAGATTTTCCCCTTTCACCATTGCCTCCTGAAGTCCAACCTGGGACCAGAGTGAAGAGCTTATATGTAGGATCATAAAATGGGGAGATTCTCATGGAAATCCCTGGTCTAGAGCCCTTCAACACTCCCTCTCTCCCAGTGCAGTGCTTCCTAGATTTCAACATGTTTATAGTCCTTTCGTTTTGTTGCCATGTTCCTACACCATTAAAAGTGATATTCGGTGTACTGTTGAAAAGAATACATTGATACCCATAATATTCAATACTGGAGAATCCATGTGACCAACCCTTATCACGTGCTCTTTGCGACCTTCCAAAGAGCTGTGAAAGACGTTTCAGTTGTTAAAGGTCTGAAATGCTCCTGTCAGAACACTGGGCCTGAAATTTATGGGTCCAGGTAGAAACAATCACCAGAGCAATAACCATTTTTAGTCTATCCAAGGCATAAATATTCATGAAATCATGAGTTTGATGTGCTAGCTATGCTTTCCTGCAATATACATTAAAAAGCACATTTAACTATTAAAATTTTTTTTTCACATTTGTGTATTACCTAAAATTAGCTCCTTATATCAGTGATAAACGTAGTATACTTTTGGAAACTTCTCAGTGTGAAATAAAAGACTCTTTATGATTTGGCCTCTATTTCACTCTGCAACCTCATCTGTAGGGCGATTGTAGGGTGGCCATATAATTTATCAAACAAGCCAGCATACTTTTGAGTGTAAAGAGATATCCGCACTTAATTTAGTTGGAACATCAGGTATAAAACAGTACCATCCCAGGAAAATCTGGGCTTATAGCTGCCCTAATTCATCTGCTCACTCCCTAATTTCGATTTTATGCACTTGAGTGAAACTCAAGTATTTTCAGGTTCTTCTACCCACTATATGATTTCAATCCTCTGAGTTTTTGTAAATTCTGTTCCTTTAGCCTGGAAACCCTTTCTTACTTTTCTTCTGACACCTAACTAACTCCTAGGCATCAGCTTCTCCAGGAAGTCTTTCCAGATTCCAGACTGGACCAAATGACTGTATCTGGTATTTCCTGAGAACATACCTTTTTCTCATTTGTACATTAAGGCAATCTCTAGAGCAGGTACCATGGCTTACTGATTTTGTTCCGTGCAGCTCATACATACATATTCAAGGCACATATACGACTCACTATTGACAATCCAGTGCAGAGACCCCTGCTGTCCTCCTGTAGATAACACTGAAGTTAACACTACCTGATGATGCTACCACTACCTCAAAGTATTGCTCTGGAAACAGGTGCTTTTCTCCACTCTCTTTTCTATATTTACCTTCACCTTTGGTGCAGAAGCAGAATATCAGGATGCTTAAGACATGGCTTAGGGGTTGGACAGAACTGGTTTAGAATTCTTGCTTTGTACTTACTAGTTTTGTGACCATAGGCAAGTAATTCAACTTTCCTAGACATCAGTTTTCTTGCCTGTAAAATCTGGATGGAAATAAAACCCACCTCATGGGAATGTTATAGTGATTAAGTGCTATGATACATCTAAAAGGATGACTACAGCACCTGGCATGCAGTATGTGCTTAACAAATGTTTCAGAAAAGATCCATGGGTGGATGTGATGAGACTGTAAAGAAATTAATATCTTTCTTCTGCTGACTCATTAAGGAACCTTGGATTTTCAAGGCTGATTTGTTTGAAGCAAAGTTCAGGCATAATGTACCATCCATAGGCTCTGAAGAAGTATAGAATGAACACAGAGAATTAAGCCCTTACTTTGGGGAGCATGTGTTTCCTCTCATATAAAAATAAATCTTTTAAAAACTTAATGATTTTCTCTCACAATATAGCACTGAGATCATCAGCTGCTCCAGGTCTATTTGGAGCTCCTGGTGCCACACCTTCTGTGTACCCAAAAAAGTAGGTTGATAAGTCCCTAATGCCTTCTTCTCCAGCCCATGAACAACTTGGTTAATTAATCAATCATGCAATAATTAATTAATTGGTTAACCAGAGAGTTATGGCATGCCTATGACGTGGCGGGTGCTTTTCTAGGCTACTATTCTGTGTTAGGCATTGTAATATGTACTAGGGATAAAATGATGATAATGTAAGTATGTGGTCTTAGGAGCTCAAGTGAGTCAGACAAAGCTTTAATTACATAAGCTTCCCACATGAGGCAGTCAGGTCCCTGACAAAGCCATGCCCAGGTGCTGAGGGAGCGTGGAGGAATGGTACCTAATCTCCACAGGAGTGGGGATGGTGTGTCAAGAACAGCTTCTGTTCTGTTTCACGAAATTTTTCTTCAGTGGGGATTACTGATATGGATGATCAAATCATCCAATAATGAATGGCACAGGGCAAAAGCAAAGACCTTTTTCAGTGAGTCCTCTGACCCTCCCCATTGAAATGAGGCTCCCTCATTGTGTGAGGGAGTTCGGCAATTCCCGTGCACGCCTTTAGGGATTGAGCAACGCTCCCTGCCCTCAATCCCCAGTCCTCAATGCTGGAAATGGAGAGAATTGGGTACAGCAGGCAGGGAGGTAGTTTAGGCGACTTCTGCAATGCTAGATAAAAACACAGGTAGGAACCAGTGGAGTGGAAGAAATCTGAGCTTAAGCGGCAACAGGAGGGAGAGAGAGAGAGACAAGTTCTGATGACACCACAGTTTCAGCCTGGGTGACCTGATGATGGTGAATAGTATTACGAGTTAGGGAATCATAGGATGAAGAGGAGAAAGCTATAATGAGAGCTACATCCTATTTTTTAAAGGGTATAATTTTTAACAAGATCTAATCTTTCCAACTATAAATGGCAATTGTCTTCTGCCCAGTGTTTTCACATTTTCTTCAGGCTCCAAACAAAATGAACTCTTTCACACGTGTCCTGGTACTACCTAAACACACTTGGAACAGAGTACATTTGAACGATTAGAGAGACAGTACAATTCCAGGCTGTGCACAGCTCTGGTCAAGCTCTGTCAATTGTTAGCCAATGACTTCCAACAATTAATCAGCCATTTTTTGTGTCTCTATAGACATGTGTTTAAAAACAATGACAGAGATGAAAACTGGTGGCCGCTCACCAATACTTGGCTGCCATCCTGGACCAGCTTGGTAGGCTGTACATCCTTGAAATGTTCCTTTAACAATCCCAGTGTTGGCTACTTAAAATCAGCCTTGTCACATTGGCATACAGTGCAAAGATCGTGTCTGATTAAACTGCTCTAGTTTGGAGTAATTAGTAAAATGTCTGAACTGTGGGCTCTTCTAAAACAATTACGAATATCACAATCCTCGCTCTGCGTTGTGTCAGAAATTATGCCAATCGAGGTGTTGCTAGACAGCTGTCCTGCCCTAACACAGAAATAAAAAAAAAATATTTTATAGCTATTAAATCAAAGTTTCAGCATAAGCATTTAGATGATCACAAAGTTAGTATGAAAATGGGTGCTCCTGGGGTGGTTAAATGTTTTGTTCTATGACATAGCCAAACATCCTCTTTGAAAGCTCCCTTATACATTTCACTGTTCTGAAATGTTCTGTTCATCTCTATGAGTACAAAATTAAATTGTAGGCCATTTCTCAATTTGATTTCAATCTAATCTAGGTCTAAGAGATATAGCCTAGCTCCTGACCTCATGGAACTTTCATTTATTTTGGTGAGTGGGATGATGAGATAGGATATTTATTCTAACATTTTTATGTCACTACGTGCTATAAACACACTAAATAGGGAGTTAGAATAAAGAATTCCTAAGGGAATGGGGGCTACCTTAGTTAGAGTGTTAGGGAAAAGCTCTCTGAGGTGATTTGGTCTAAAATCTGAATGATGACAGAAAGACAGTCAAACTAATTTGTGGGAGGAAGAGGACACCAAGGCAGAGGAGAGAACATATGCGAAGACCTTGAGACATGATAGAAAATGATGTGTTGGAGGAACAGAAAGCAGGCCTGCTGTGGCTAGAATATATTAGGTGGGAGAGAAGGAGGAGAGGAGGTCAGCAGGAGATTCAGCGCTCCCTGATACCTTTACAATGGAAAGACAGTGGTGGGTGGTGTGATTTAATGTGAGCGTGGAGATCACTCTGGTGGCAGTGTGGAGCATGGTATTCGGGTGACCAAAAGGAAACAGGAAAACAGGAGGTAATGCATTAGTCTAAGTAAGAGCTAACTGAAGCTTTGGAAGTTGGAGGTGGAGACAAGTGGTTAGGCTGGGATAAATGTTGACAGTCATGTGTACAATACTTGCTGAAGGACTGAATGAAGGTTATATTAAAAAAAAGAAAAAATATAGAGGGTAACTTTAGAGTTTTAGTTTGAACAACTTCCTGGGTGGTGGTGCTGTTTACTGAGATAGAGACCATTGGGGAAAAAGGAAGTTTGGGGGAAAAAAACAAGAGCTAAGTTTAAGACGTTAAATTTGAGGTAGCTTTTTAGACATCCGAATAGACCTATCTCATAGGTAGTCATAAATATGTGTCTGTAGTTCATGCCAAGGTCAGGATTGGAGATACAGATTTGGAAATCATGAGGATAATGAAATGGTGGAGGGTTAATAGACTGAACATTCTTCTAGGGTCAAAGGGGAGGTGGATTGGGCAGACTGGAATAAGAGAGCTGGAGTAGTAGAAGGAGGAGTATTCAGAAGGTAAGATGAATTGGGAGTTTGTGTGTGTTACTGGCGAAAATGATGTCTAAGTTAGGAGCACAGGAAGGAGGGACTGAAGTGGAGGGTGGAGGATAATATGTCAGGGAATGGTGGTTGGTCCTCCCCTGGGATGGGAAGTCACTTAGAATGACTGCAAGAACAGAGATGGAGATGAAGACAGAGGCTCAGATGCTATAGCGGCCATGACTGAGGGGAAGGGACCTCAGTGTTGGTGGGTGGAAGCAATCAGGAAGGATGGCGAGGACCAAATTTTGATGACTTGCACTTTAAAGGTTCTGGGAGGAAGGAGAATAACATCTTTGGGGGCACATAGTGGAACAAGCAGGACATACTCTACCCCTATGTCTGAGATACAGGCCTAGGAGAGATGGGGGTGGGGAAACCATCTTCAGGAAAGTGCCAGGAAAGCAGTATCTTCAAGGGAAACCTTAGTTCCAGTTAGAGAATCCTCTTGGAGTCTTGTTAAAACACAGATTTCTGGGCCCTATCTCCAGAGTTTCCAGTTCTGTAAGTCTCGGTTAGGGCCTGAGAATTTGCATTTTTAATAAGTTCCCAGGTGATGCTGGTGCTGCTGGTCTACAGACCACACCCTGAGATCCACTGACTCAGAGCCAGAAAGTGAAGTCAAGTTTCAGAGAAGAGGTTGGGGAGATTGTTGATGACAGACTGAACACCAGAGGGTAACTGGAAAGTTTTGGAAGAACAGAAGGAGTGTGATAATAAATGAAAACGATCGGCTTGGCTATCTGCGGGTGCCTGGAGAAACCAGAGACGTGAGCTCTCCTGGGATCAGCCCTCGTTGTCTGTGGAAGGAAGGTAATCAGGGAAAACGTCATGGTCCGGGTCACTTCTATCGTTTAGAATGGTGTGTAGACCTGGAGGATGGCCAGGGGCTTCCTCAGGGGCAGCTCAACATCCAGGACAGCTCTGTGAGTGTGGAGCCAGTGAAGGGGCATCTTACTAGGAATGGGAGAAAATGTGACCTCCAGGCCACAGCTCTCTCCCCTGCAGAGAGGGGATGACTCAGCAGGAGGACAAGGGTGGTTGAAGAGCACCAGGTGGCCGAGGTCATGTGGCTCCAGCTATTGGGTCAGCTGGAACTAGCGGTAATTTAAAGACAAGTTAGCTTAAAAGATATTCAGCACCTGTTTTGCACAGTGAACACTGGTGGGCACCATTGTGGCAGGACAGGTTTTGCCCATTAGGATTTCAAAATTCTGGAGGTGCAGGAAGGAGAGGAAGTTGTTTATCCAGGACTCTTTCTCTTGCCAGTCCCTGAGTATGGCTGTTTCCAAGCACAGCTGGATCCAGGGGCTCAAGCTCTGTCATCTTGGAAACCACCCCCTGCCACTCTCTCCTTCCCTCTCCAATATTTCAGCTATGTTGGCTTCATTTACTGAATTGCTCTTTCTGGTGGCCATCAGCAACCCAAGCTTACACCTTCCCGCTCAGAAAACCCAGCGGAAAGAAATCTTCTCCTTCCTAATAGTCCCTCGTAAACTGAGGTGACTTACCAATCCTTGTACTGATCACTGTGGCCAGTGGGACAGAAGCTCTGATCTGACCTTACGTCATGTGCTCACCGCTGGAAAAGGAGGGGATGAATGGGGGCTTCTCTGTCACCTCCTTCTCAGCCACATGTGCTGAAAGGGAAGAAATTGATTTCCTAAAAGAAAATTAAGATATGTTAGGATATACACTACCATATATAAAATAGATAAAGAGCAAGGATTTACTGTATAGTACAGGGAACTATATTCAATACCTTGTAATAAACTATAGTGGAAAATAATTGAAAAAAGAATATAGATATATACATATATATGTGTGTAACCGAATCACATTGTTGTACACCTGAAACTAACACAATGCTGTAAATCAACTATACTTCGATCAACCAAAAGATATGTTCATATAAAAATGATAGTAATCATGTTTATTGAATGCCTACTCTTTGTAAGGTATGATGCTGAGAGTGCATCATTTCATTTGATTTTCACCAAGCCTGGTGATGTGTGATTTGTGAAATAAATAACAAAAAATTTTTTTTTCAAAAAAAATTTGTTTTTGAAAAAAACAAATTCATGTTACTTTTCCATGTTACTGAAGCGCTGAGAGGTGAAGTCGGTCTATAGGTTTCTGTGGCTTGTGTGTGGTGGGGCCGGACCTGGAATGAGTACTGGGTGGGGAGTAAGGACCAAGGGCAGTGTGTGTGTGTGTGTGTGTGTGTGTGTGTGTGTGTGAGGACGGGGTTCTGATTGAGGAGCCCGGAGAGAGCCATCCGGCGGTGGATGGAAGGAATGGGGCCCACACGTGAGACAGGACAGTGACAGGTGGCCATGGGGTGGGGGGGCGCATTCTCAGTGCAGGGGTGAGCAGCACAGTGACACAGCCATGCCAGAGAGCAAGGCATGCCAGGATGGGAAGAAGCTGAACACAGAAAACGTCAAATAAGTGATGATGGACTTAATGAGGCTTTCCTGCACTCAGCTGTTGCTGTCACGATCACTTACTCCCCCTGCAAACACATTAGAGCTGAGGTGGCACGAACGTTGAAGGAGAGAGAATTGGAGTCACGTGGATTATTGGTACCTCATTGACATGTTTGTGCAAATACTCATACATCTCCCATCTGCTTTTCAGTTTCGCATCACGAATCTGGAGTGCTTAGTTGCAGATCCACCCCCTTTTGCCCATAGGCAGAGTGGCGCTTAATTAGAATGAACCTGGGTAGAAAACATGTGAGTATGGCTCCGACTTCAGCCTTAAGAGAATGTTCATTTTGTTACCTCATACAACATGTTAAGTAAGAGTGTGGGAATGAGAGATTTACAAGGTATTTTCAGCGATCGTGAAGCTCACAAAACGATGCGCTGTTTCTTTTGCGGGTGCCCTGATGGAAAGCTCTTTGGTGAGAGAATCACCAGGATCACAGTGTGCCAGGTGCGATTAGGTCAACGTGATGGATTTCTAGCTGCCCTTGAGAGGCACCCCTTCCCTCTTCCGTGTAGATTTCCCTCTCTTTATTTGCCTTCAAT
This sequence comes from Orcinus orca, assembly GCF_937001465.1. Lineage (NCBI taxonomy): Eukaryota > Metazoa > Chordata > Mammalia > Artiodactyla > Delphinidae > Orcinus > Orcinus orca. Next base: position 145,914,841 of record NC_064559.1, read on the forward strand.
TGATCATAACAGCTGCAATAAAACCCACTTCAGCTTAATACAAATGAATCAGAGAGGCTCATTCTATGTATTCCAGCCTCACTCACCCAGTACTGATTATTGATCTGAAACATGCTGTGCCTTAGCCTGGTAACGTTTAGCTTTATTTTCCCATTCAAGTTTCAGTAACAGCCACCATTGCTGCAATGGAATTGCCCTAACAGAAAGATATTATAGCGGACAGGTCAGAAAATCTATCTTGGGTCAACAGTTCATCATAATGAAAATTGCAGATGCCCAAGCTTGTTCACTGAGCAGTTAGCGGTTAGCAGATAGAGCAACGCTTTCACCCCAATACACCATATACATAGGACTTGCTGACTCTCGTCAATAAACTCAATTTATTGTTTATTGAATTGTTCTCAATTTCTTCAGAACAGCTGATAATTATGGCATTAAAAAATTGATTTTGCATAACCAATAACCACATAACCAAAGCCGATTTGGCTGTCATTGCTGCGAAAGGGAAAATGACAGTGGTTTGCCACTGAATGTCCCCTGAAGAACTTTAAGGCAGGTGAAACCCAAAAGCATCTAAGTCTTTCCAGATGAGCCGTTTTGCCAGCTCCTCGTTGTGAACTGAGAAATAGATATCTTGGAAATGACAGCAAAATGATACCAAGGCCATGGCTACCTTTACTTTCATTTTGTGGTTTCCATCCTCTTCAAACCACAAAGCATACAGGTTGATGAGGTCATTTTGCCAAGGGCGAGAACCACAGAGCAGTTCCAAGATGGGAACATCAAGCTGTGTGTTCCGCCTCTTACTTTACTGTGAATGATAAACCCTGTAATATTCCATTCTATTCAGCAGAGGTTTATTGAGAGTCCACGTGTCTCAAGCTCTCTGCTAGAGCACAGGTTCGTGTGATTTGTGCGCACCTTGTTTCTGTTCATGTTTGAAAGTGCCACGGGGATGTTTCCTGGGGTAAGCACTTCACTGCCAGCCAGAATTTCTGCTCAACTCCATGGCTGTCGTGGCGTGCTATTGTGTCATCTACGTTCTCACACAAAGCTCACACTGAGGGGAGCAACTTAACGGTTGAAATTCCAGGTGCCATAACCTGCAAGTGGGGGAGGTGTGACGGGGCTCCGTGGAGGTGGCTGGACAGACTCAGTACAAATATTGGGAAGTAAGATCTGACCTGGTAATCCCATGCAAATGCATGATAATTGAAGAACCCAGAAATTACAGACAGTTTACAAAAAGAAGAGAATTGTTTATAGTCCCCTAGACATAACCAGTTATTATTTTTGCTACTTTAATAGTTACTCTGTACGCACACACAGAGGCAATACACTCATACTTACAGAAATGCAGATATAACTATTTGACAGCCTGTTTTTTTCCCATTAAAAAGATACTGTGAATATATATTCATTTATTTCGCATGTATTTACTAAGCATCTGTTATGTGCCAGGCACTGTTCCGGGCATGGAGATTTGTGAAGAAAAGAGGACATTCCAAACTTAGCGGAGGACTCGTTCTAGTAGGGGTTTGAAGAGAACAGAAAATAAAGACATAAGAAATTATGATGACCGCATAGCAGGCTGATGTGATAGATGGAGCTTGGGGGATGCTTTTGTTTGGTTAGGCAAAGGGGGCCTCCTTCAGAAAATGACATTAAGCAGTGAATCAAATGACAAAAGGGGCTGGGCATGGGAAGATTTAAGAAAGAGCATAGAGAGACCAGCTGAAAGCCAAGGGCTTAAAGAGGCACCCAGCTTGGCCGGCTGTGGGAACAAAGAGAAGGTCCTTGCAGCTGGGGTGGATGAGGGTGGGAAGACAAGGAAGAGATGGGGGTAGAGAGGGAGGCAGGGACCAACTCTTTTCTACGCAGTTATTTCTCTGTGTGATCAAAGCCATTGGAGGATTTTAACAGGAGAGCTACATGAATGCATTTGTATTAAACACACACATACACACACACACACACACACACACACACACACACACACATACACCCCGCCACCCAAAAACCCTCTAGCAGCTGAGTGAGAGTGGATTGCAGAGTGGGGTTGGGAAGACTGTAACTAGGGATGCCATTTAGGAGAGGTCATTAAAGTGGTTCTGGAGAGTGATGATAATGGTTTGAATCAGGGAGTTCAAGCCATTACCCTACAGGAAGCTTATTCATATCATCTAGTGGAATTAACTTATTCCAAACATAAGTAACATATGGGCAGAATCCCCCCAGTAGGCTCTTGGGGAAAAGAAAACACATGTGAATCATTGGATATTTTATTCAGGAACAAGAAAACTCTTTATCCTTGAGTGCCACTAGCAGGGTCGACATAGAAAGAGAGAGGGAGAGATGAGAAAGACCATGTGAGCAGAAAACAAGGAAGAGAAAGAAAGGAAAACACCAAGGAGAGAAATTAGAAAAATAGACATCAAGCGCTTGTGAGTGGTAAGGCCATAAAGAATTTCTGCTCACTGGACCTGCAGCAAAAATCATCTACCTCCTCCAACATGTGTCATTAGTAAAATTAGCTAATTGTTAGGAATTTGCAAAGAATGACGGAATCCAGTGGCTTATTCCCAGCTATAAGGGTTCTGTTGTCTGAACTGTGGTGGAATATTATTAAAATATGAAAATAAGCAGCACAGGGTCTCAGGCAGAAGCAGATATATAGAGTAACAAGATGACATCTCAGAATCTCGAAATCATTCTCCTGATAATTATACATTAAGAGCTTGATCTAGACTCTCTTTCATGCACTTAACTCCCAACTGAAGCAAATTATAAGTAGAGAACCTGACTTTCATACTTTATTATCACCTCCTTTCTTCTCATTGGTCCCTTTATCTCTTCTCATGTATTGTTGGCTAGTACCCTTCTCCAGGGTGGATGGAGAGGAGAGAGAGAGAGAGAGAGAGAGAAGGATTTTGAATTTAAATGACTTCATCTTGACTTAGAAGAATGTCTTCTATGTGGGCAGTGTGTGTGGAAATTTTGTTTTGCCTGAAATATCTGGGCAGTAATAGGGAAAGATCTATACTCACAGAATAATTGCTTAATGCAAAGAACAGCAAGAGTTGTAGAAAAAGCAGGCATTTGAGTGCTGGGGTGATAATGATTGGAACTCTGGGCTTGATATCTGTCCTGGGACCTTGTCAGTTTATGTAACCTCTCTTGGAGTCTTGGTTTTGTCATCTGCAAAATGGAGGTGGGATCACCTGTCATGCAGAGCCATTGCAAAGAATAGATATGATCACTGTGAAAAGTGCCCTACACCTAGCAAACAGTCCTTGTCTCCTCTTCATTGCTTTCTACTGCTTGGGCACACACCCAGTCTAGAACTCCTTCCTTGAAGCCTCCTTCTATGTGGACACATCTACACATGTACAGACAAAATACTTCCTTGCCTCTCTCTCAGTTGTCACTTGTCCTCTTGTCCACTAAATCCTGCTGCCATTCTTTGGTGAATGAAGCTTTGGGATTTCAAGCTGTCAGTTCATTGGACCACAGTTTGGACCTGTCAGCTTGGTTATGGGCCATGTAGTATGTAAATAATGACACCTCTTAAAATATTTTTAATCCTTCATCTTGATGGATGCTTTTGTGTTTCACGTTTGTCCTTTGAGTAAGAAGGAAACTAATAGTTCCTCTAGGTGACAGGGTAATTACACATCAAGAGCTATGTTATAGCCCCAAGATTATGCTGAGATGTCTTACTAAAGGACAGAGTTTTTCAAAATTCCACCCTTCCTCCTGATGGTGTTAAGAGAAGGGAGATGCACTTTTTTTGTGTGTGGTACGCAGGTCTCTCACTGTTGTGGCCTCTCCCGTTTGCGGAGCACAGGCTCCGGACGCGCAGGCTCAGCGGCCATGGCTCACGGGCCTAGCCGCTCCGCGGCATGTGGGATCTTCCCGGACCGGGGCACGAACCTGCGTCCCCTGCATCGGCAGGCGGACTCTCAACCACTGCGCCACCAGGGAAGCCCGAGATACACTTTTAATTACACTTAAAAACTGGATCATCAGGGAAGTAAATAGCTATTGATGATTCAGCCCATTTCAGAACTGCCCAGAAGTTGAGGCCTGAGAAAATGTCTTGGCCTCTGCATCAGGCTAAGCAAAGCCAGTTTGATGGTGTCTGGAACTGAATTCATGCCCCACATGCCCAGAAGTTCTCACAGCTAGACGATAAGATCTGGTTCATGGTCTTCGTTCTGTTTCCTTGTTTCTTCTCGGCATAATCTGATTTTAGTGAAATGATTCTGAGCCTCCCACATACTTACAGAGAGGGAAGGTGGCTGTAAAATTCCCCACAAAAAGGACCCATCTAGGTTAATCTGATGAAGTCGTGTAGTGTAATAATGTATAATAGTAAAAGCTAACATTTACTGAGCACTTACTATGTGCCAAGCACTTTCCATGCATGAATCCTCTCAAAAACTTCTTAGTTTCCCCATTTTACAGATGAGTAAGCCAATGCACCAAATAATTAAATGACTTCTCCGAGGTTATATAGGAGCTGACTCGAAATTGAACCTAGGCAGCCTAACTCTAAAATCTGTGCCATTAGCCACAATGTTGTATTGCCCAGTATAGACCCACATACACAGTAGAAGCCCAATAGACTCAGAGTCAGGAGATCTGGGCTTAAGTGCTGCCACATGCTTGCTGTGTGCTTACAGGCAAATCCCGTGCATTCTCTGATGTTTCGTAATAAGGATGATAATACTGCTTTCCCAATCTCAGAGGAAAAATAACTCTATGATTTATTAAGAATATACTATGTTCTGGCATTTTATATACAGTTTAAATATTCCTTTAAAGCACTTGAAAGGGAAGAACAATTATCTCCTGTTTGTGGCTTAAATTTTTAAATAATATACCCAAGACCTGTTAGATGAAAAGCTATCTGGATGCAAAGCTTACCTCTTGGGTGTGTAAATTTAGAGGGTAAATCTGAATACAAGACTCTGAAACTGAGAGGGTCACACTAGTCTGCACACACTCATAATGTTCCTCTTGACCAGCCCGCCAGCTGTTCTCTGTCCCCCACTAGCCGTTGCTGTTCCTTCACCTTGCCTCTTATTTGTACCATTTAGTGATTGCTCACTACGTGCCAAGAACTATGCAATGTGCTTTTCATCCTTTAGTACTCAAAATAACTCTATAAAATAGGATTTGAGGGCTCTTTTCTAGGTTGTTCACTTTTAACACAGAAAGGAAGAAAGGAAGGAATGACAAGAGCAAGAAGTAACATTTTATTGGCCACTTACTACGTGTTCGGCAGTGTTCTTAGAATTTTATGTAGGCACTACGATTCTTGCCTTTGTATAGATGAGAAAACCGAGGTACAGGGTGATGAACAGAAAGCCCACATCAGGCAGTCTCACTCCAGATCCAGTAGTCTCAGCCATGTCTCGTTCTCAAGGTGCCTCCTCGGGGTGGGTACTTTCATTCTAATTTGCCCATGCAAAGACTGAAGCTCAGAGGAGTTGACTTGTGACACGCACCTAGTATGAGTCAGAGCTGCAATTCAAACTGAGCTTCCCTGACTTCGAAAGGCCGTCATTTTCATATTGTGCCATGTTGCTTCACTGACCTGTCCTTCAGTCACTGAGGCCTGCACTGATTCCAGAACTTCAGTGTGAAAGGCACTCTGTGACACTTGAAGCCACATTTAAATAAATCCTCTGAATGTGACCCTAAGCCCTAGATGATGTCCCTTTGTGGCACCACAGCAGCTCTATAACTTTAGAGGCAAAGAAAGCTGTGGGATAAAGTAACCCAGTGGGTATCAGACTGAGATTCAACAGTATGATGTGGGACCCCTATTCCTTTGGTACAAATGGTCCCCCAGACCTGTGGTTACACCTTAAACGAGGTATGATCACCTGTGAATGTGTGAGAGATACTTGAACACACCCCAAAACAGAAGAGCTTTTCTTGCTTCTTAGGGAGAGTGGCCTCATCCTATGACATCTCAAACAAAATACCTTTCTGAATCAGATATCCACCCAAAATTTAGGAGCATAAAACAACAATTTTATTTAGTTCACAGTTCTGTTGGTAATTTGGACAGGGCTCAACTGGACGTTCTTCTGGTCTGGGTAGGGCTTGGCTATTTTCAGTTGGCCCCTTCACATATCTGGGGCCTCATCTGGGAGGGTTGGAACCACTGGGGCCCTCCTTCAAAGGGTCTCTCATCCTCCAAATGGCTAGCCTGAGCCTGTTCACATGGAGATGGAATGGCTCCTGGTCCAAGAGCAAACGCTGCAAGGTCTAGGCTGGAAATTTGCACAATGTCATTTCTAATACATTCTGCTCATGAAAACAAGTTATAAAGTCAACTAGTATTCATGGGGTGAAGAAGTAGATTCCACTTCCTGGTAGGTGCTTCAATGGCTGTATGGCTGTACTTGTAATCTATCACACTTTCCTTACTTGATTCCTTCCATATGGAAATTTCCCAATTCTTTTCTGCTCACCAGTCACCACAAATCTCATTCATTTCAGAGAGTCAATCTTACTTGAAGCCTTCCCAGTTACACAGACCATTTCTATTCCCTCTGGCTATGGTAAATAATTTAAATCATAATTATATATTATCTTCTTTAATTCTTTATGTTGAATTATTTTGTTTGAAGTGAATATTGCCACTCCTCCTTTCTTCTTGCTGGCCTTTGCCAAATAGAGCTTTGTTCTTCCCTTTATTTTCAACATTTCTATGTCATTTTATTTGAGGTATGTCTCTTGTAAATAGCACCTACCAGAATTTTGGTATCTTACCTAATCTCAGAATCTTTTAATGGGGCTATTTGATGCATTTGGGTTCATTATAATTCTTTTTTACTTTTACCTAGATTGCTTTTCTGGGTTCCTTTTTCCTCTGGAGTTTTGAAGTCATACATCTTATCTCTTTCCTCATAGGGGTTAACTTTATATTTTCTTACATGTATTTAATCTCTATACACTTCCTTAGTCTAACCAAGACATTTAGCATGCTTTACAACTCCCTTAGCTTCTCCCATACCTTACTGAAATAACTTGAGGTTCAGTTCTATATAGCTATTTGTCCCCGTTAATCCTGTATTCTCCTCGGAAAACAATTCTTTCTTAATTTTCACCATACATTTATATGCAACACTAGGGAAAATTGATAAATTAAGACAAAAAATTTTGTATACCTAGATACACTACTCAAAGTTCAAATTCCTATGGTTGGGATATTTGCAATTTTAATATATTATTTGTTTTAATGTTTATAATTAATTTTATCAAGGTACTTTTCACAGATAACAAAATTCACCAATTTTAAATACAGTGCAAAAAGTTTTTTTTAATTGAAGTACAGTTGATTTACAATAATGTATTATTTTCAGGTGTACAGCATAGTGATTCAGTATTTTTTTAACATTTTTATTGGAGTATGACTGTTTTACAATGGTGTGTTAGTTTCTGCTATATAACGAAGTGAATCAGCTATACATATACATATATGCCCATATCTCCTCCCTCTTGCGTCTCCCTTCCACACTCCCTATCCCACCCCTCTAGGTGGTCACAAAGCACCAAGCTGATCTCCCTGTGCTATGTGGCTGCTTCTCACTAGCTATCTATTTTACATTTGGTAGTGTATATATGTCCATGCCACTCCCTCACTTCGTCCCAGCTTACCCTTCCCCCTCCCTGTGTCCTCAAGTCCATTCTCTACGTCTGTGTCTTTATTCCTGTCCTGCTCCTAGGTTCTTCAGAACCATTTTGGGTTTTTTGTTGTTGTTGTTTTTTAGATTCCATATATATGTGTTAGCATATGGTATTTTGACTTACTTCACTCTGTAAGACAGTCTCTAGGTCCATCCACTTCAATACAAATAACTCAATTTCATTTCTTTTTATGACTGAGTAATATTCCATTGTATGTATGTGCCACATCTTCTTTAGCCATTCATCTGTCAATGGACACTTAGTTTGCTTCCATCCTGGCTATTGTAAATAGAGCTGCAGTGAACATTGTGGTACATGACTCTTTGATTTATGGTTTTCTCAGGATATATGCCCAGTAGTGGGATTGCTGTGTCATATGGTAGTTCTATTTTTAGTTTTTTAAAGAACCTCCATACTGTCCTCCATAGTGGCTGTATCAATTTACATTCCCACCAACAGTGCAAGAGGGTTCCCTTTTTTCCACACCCTCTCCAGCATTTATTGTTTGTAGACTTTTTGATGATGGCCATTCTGACAGGTGTGAGGTGAGACCTCATTGTAGTTTTGATTTGCATTTCTCTAATGATTAGTGGTGTTGATCATCCTTTCATGTGTTTGTTGGCAATCTGTATATCTTCTTTGCAGAAATGTCTATTCAAGCCTTCTGCCCATTTTTGGATTGGGTTATTTGTTTTTTTGATATTGAGCTGCTTGTATAATTTGGAGATTAATCCTTTGTCAGTTGCTTTGTTTGCAAATATTTTCTCCCATTCTGAGGGTTGTCTTTTGGTCTTGTTTATTGTTTCCTTTGCTGTGAAAAAGCTTTTAAGTTTCATTAGGTCCCATTTGTTTATTTTTGTTTTTATTTCCATTTATCTAGGAGGTGGGTCAAGAAGGATTTTGCTGTGATTTATGTCATAGAGTGTTCTGCCTATTTTTTCCTCTAAGAGTTTTATAGTGTCTGGCCTTACATTTAGATCTTTAATCCATTTTCAGTTTACTTCTGTGTATGGTGTTAGGGAGTGTTCTAATTTCATTCTTTTACATGTAGCTGTACAGTTTTCCCAGCACCAGTTATTGAAGAGGCTGTCTTTTCTCCATTGGATATTCTTGCCTCCTTTATCAAAGATAAAGTGACCATATGTTCGTGGGTTAATCTCTGGGCTTTCTATCCTGTTCCATTAATCTATATTTCTGTTTTTGTGTCAATACCATACTGTTTGATTACTGTAGCTTTGTAGTATAGTCTGAAGTCAGGGAGCCTGATTCCTCCAGCTCTGTTTTTCTTTCTCAAGATTGCTTTGGCTATTCAGGGTCTTTTGTGTTTCCATAGAAATTGTGAAATTTCTTGTTCTAGTTCTGTGAAAAATGCCATTGGTAGTTTGATAGGGATTGCACTGAATCTGCAGATTGCTTTGGGTAGTATAGTCATTTTCACAGTGTTGATTCTTCCAATCCAAGAACATGCTATAACTCTCCATCTGTTTGTACCATCTTTAATTTCCTTCATCAGTGTCTTATGGTTTTCTGCATATAGGTCTTTTTTTCTCCTTAGGTAGGTTTATTCCTAGGTATTTTACTCTTTTTGTTACAATGGTAAATGGGAGTGTTTCCTTAATTTCTCTTTCAGATGTCTCATCATTCGTGTGTAGGAGTGCAAGAGATTTCTGTGCATTAATTTTGTATCCTGCTACTTTATCAAATTCATTGATTAGATCTAGTAGTTTTCTGGTAGCATCTTTAGGATTCTCTATGTATAGTATCATGTGATCTGAAAACAGTGACAGTTTTACTTCTTCTTTTCTGATTTGGATTCCTTTTTCATCTCTGATTGCTGTGGCTAAAACTTCCAAAAGTATGTTGAATAATAGTGGTGAGAGTGGGCAACCTTGTCGTGTTCCTGATCTTAGTGGAAATGTTTTGAGTTTTTCACCATTGAGGACAATGTTGGCTGTGGGTTTGTCATATATGGCCTTTATTATGTTCAGAAAAGTTCCCTTTATGCCTGCTTTCTGGAGGGTTTTTATCATAAATTGGTGTTGAATTTTGTCAAAAGCTTTTTCTGCATCTATTGAGATGATCTTATGGTTTTTCTCCTTCAATTTGTTAATATGGTTTATCACATTGATTGATTTGCATATATTGAAGAATCCTTGCATTCCTGGGATAAAACCCACTTGCTCATGGTGTATGATCCTTTTAATGTGCTGTTGGATTCTGTTAGCCAGTATTTTGTTGATGATTTTGCATCTATGTTCAACAGTGATATTGGCTTGTAGTTTTATTTCTTTGTGACATCTTTGTCTGGTTTTGGTGTCACGGTGATGGTGGCCTCGTAGAATGAGTTTGGGAGTGTTTCTCCCTCTGCCATATTTTGGAAGAGTTTCAGAAGGATAGGTGTTAGACCTTCTGTAAATGTTTGATAAAATTCACCTGTGAAGCCATCTGGTCCTGGGCTTTTGTTTGTTGGAAGATTTTTAATCACAGTTTCAATTTCAGTGCTTGTGATTGGTCTGTTTATAGTTTCTATTTCTTCCTGGTTCAGTCTCGGAAGGTTGTGCTTTCCTAAGAATTTGTCCATTTCTTCCAGGTTGTCCATTTTATTGGCATATAGTCGCTTGCAGTAATCTCTCATGATCCTTTGTATTTCTGCAGCGTCAGTTGTTACTTCTCCTTTTTCATTTCTAATTCTATTGATTTGAGTCTTCTCCCTTTTTTTCTTGATGAGTCTGGCTAATGGTTTATCAATTTTTTTATCTTCTCAAAGAACCAGCTTTTAGTTTTATTGATGTTTGCTATCATTTCCGTCATTTCTTTTTCATTTATTTCTGATCTGATATTTATGATCTCTTTCTTTCTGCTAACTTTGGGGTTCTTTTTGTTCTTCTTTCTCTAATTGCTTTATGTGTAAGGTTAGGTTGTTTATTTGAGATGTTTCTTGTCTCTTCAGGTAGGATTGTATATAAACTTAGAACTGATTTTGCTGCATCCCAAAGGTGTTGGGTCGTCATGTTTTCATTGTCATTTGTTTCTAGGTATTTTCTGATTTCCTCTTTGATTTTTTCAGTGATCTCTTGGTTATTTAGTAGTGTATTCTTTAGCCTCCATGTGTTTGTATTTTTTACAGTTTTTTCTTGTAATTGATACTAGTCTCATAAAGTTGTGGTCAGAAAAGATACTTGATACGATTTCAATTTTCTTAAATTTACCAAGGCTTGATTTGTGACCCAAGATATGATCTATCCTGTAGAATGTACCATGAGTGCTTGAGAAGAAAGTGTATTCTGTTGTTTTTGGATGGAATGTCCTATAAATATCAATTAAGTCCATCTTGTTTAATGTATTATTTAAAACTTGTGTTTCCTTGTTTATTTCCATTTTGGATGATCTATGCATTGATGAAAGTGGGGTGTTAAAGTCACAACTATTATTTTGTTACTGCCAATTCCCCTTTTATGGCTGTTAGCATTTGCCTTATATATTGAGGTGCTCCTATGTTGGGTGCATAAATATTTACAATTGTTATATCTTCTTCTTGGATTGATCCCTTGATCATTATGTAGTGTCCTTCTTTGTCTCTTGTAATAGTCTTTATTTTAAAGTCTATTTTGTCTGATATGAGAATTACTACTCTTTCTTTTGATTTCCATTTGCATAGAATATCTTCTTTCAACCCCTCACTTTCAGTCTGTATGTGTCCCTAGGTCTGAAGTGGGTCTCTTGTAGACAGCATATATATGGGTCTTGTTTTTGTATCCATTCAGCCAGTCTACATCTTTTGGTTGGAGCATTTAATCCGTTTACACTTAAGGTAGTTATCTATATGTGTGTTCATATTACCATTTTCTTAATTGTTTTGGGTTTTTATTGTAGGTCTTTTCCTTCTCTTTTGTTTCCTGCCTAGAGAAGTTCCTTTAGCATTTGTTGTAAAGCTGGTTTGGTGGTGCTGAATTCTTTTAGCTTTTGCTTGTCTGTAAAGGTGTTAATTTCTCCATCAAATCTGAATGAGTTCCTTGTTGGGTAGAGTAATCTTGGCTGTAGGTTTTTCCCTTTCATCACTTTAAATATATCTTGCCACTCCCTTCTGGCCTGTAGAGTTTCTGCTGAAATATCAGCTGTTAATCTTATGGGGATTCCCTTGTATGTTTTTTGTTGCTTTTCCCTTGTTGCTTTTAATATTTTTTCTTTGTGTTTAATTTTTTTAGTTCGATTCATATGTGGCTCGGCATGTTTCTCCTAAGGTTTATCCTGTATGGGACTCTCTGTGCTTCCTGGACTTGTGTGGCTATTTCCTTTCCCATGTTGGGGAATTTTTCAACTATAATCTCTTCAAATATTTTCAGCTCCATTCTTTTTTTCTTCTTCTTCTGGGATGCCTATAATTTGAATGTTGGTGTGCTTAATATTGTCCCAGAGGTCTCTGAGACTGTCCTCAATTCTTTTCATTCTTTTTTCTTTATTCTGTTGTGCAGTAGTTTTTTCCACTATTTTATCTTCCAGGTCACTTCTCCATTTTTCTGCTTCAGTTATCTGCTATTGATCCCTTCTAGAGTATTTTTAATTTCATTTATTGTGCTGTTCATCATTGCTTGTTTCATCTTTAGTTCTTCTAGGTCCTTGTTAAATGTTTCTTGTTTTTTCTCCATTCGATTTCCAAGATCTTGGATCATCTTTACTATCATTACTCTGAATTCTTTTTCAGGTAGACTGCCTATTTCCTCTTCATTTGTTTGGTCTAGTGGGTTTTTACCTTGCTCCTTCATCTGCTGCATATTTCTTTGTATTCTCATTTTGTTTAATTTACTCTGTTTGGGGTCTCGTTTTCACAGGCTGCAGGTTCATAGTTCCCATTGTTTTTGGTGTTTGCCCCCAGTGGGTAAGGTTCGTTCAGTTGGTTTTGTAGGCTTCCTGGTGGAGGGGACTGGTGCCTGTGTTCTGATGGATGAGGCTGGATCTTGTCTTTCTGGTGGGCAGGACTGTGCCCGGTGGTGTGTTTTGGGTGTCTGTGAACTTAGTACGATTTTAGGCAGCCTCTCTGCTAATGGGTGGGGTTGTGTTCCTCTCTTGCTAGTCATTTGGCATAGGGTGTCCAGCACTGTAGCTTGCTGGTCGTTGAGTGGAGCTGGGTCTTAACTTTGAGATGGAGATCTCTGGGAGAGCTCTTGCCATTTGATATTATGTGGGACCAGAAGGTCTCTTGTGGACCAATGTCCTGAACTCAGCTCTCCCACCTTAGAGACTCAGGCCTGATACCTGGCCAGAGCACCAAGACCCTGTCAGCCACATGGCTCAGAAAAAAATGGAGAAAAAAAAAGATAGAAAGAAAGAAAGAAAAATAAAATAAAGTTATTAAAATTAAAAAATTAAAAAGTAATTAAAAAAAAGAAATAGGAGTGCATCCCAACCAAAAAACAAATCCACCGAGGATAGGAAGCACTAAGAAGTATATTAAAAAAAAAAAAAAAAAGAAAAAAAAAGGACGGACAGAACCCTAGGACAAATGGTAAAATCAAAGCTATACAGGCAAAATCACAAAGAAGCATACACACTCACAAAAAGGGAAAAAGGAAAAAAAAATCTATATTATATATTAAAAAAGGAAGAGAGCAACCAAATCAATAAACAAATCTACCAATGATAATAAGTTTTAAATACTAAACTAAGATAAACATAAAACCAGAAACCAATTAGATGCAGAAAGCTAGCCCCAAGTCTACAGTTGCTCCCAAAGTCCACTGCCTAAATTTTGGGATGATTCCTTGTCTATTCAGGTATTCCAGAGATGCAGGGTACATCAAGTTGATTGTGGAGATTTAATCCACTGTTCCTGAGGCTGCTGGGAGAAATTTCCCTTTCTCTTCTTTGTTTGCACAGCTCCTGGGGTTCAGCTTTGGATTTAGCCCCGCCTCTGCATGTAGGTCGCCTGAGGGTGTCTGTTCCCTGCCCAGTCAGGATGGGGTTAAAGTAGCAGCTGTTTAGGGGGCTCTGGCTTACTAAGCCTGGGGGAAGGAGCGGTATGGAATGCGGTGCGAGCCTGTGGTGGCAGAGGCCAGCATGACGCTGCAACAGCCTGAGGTGCGCCATGTGTTCACATGTTTTTTCCCAGGGAAGTTGTCCCTGGATCACCGTGATTCAGTATTTTTGCAGATTTTACTCCATTATAAGTTATTATAAGACAGTGGCTATAATTCCCAATATATCCTTGTTGCTTATCTATTTTGTATCTGTTAATCCCATACCTCTAATTTGTAATGCAATACATTTTGACAGATATAAATTGTTGTTAACCACAACCAAAATCAAGATGTGGGCATACCTGCCTCAGAGATATTATAGGTTTGGTTCCAGATCACCACAATAAAGCAAATATTGCAATAAAGAGAGTCACACAATGTTTTTGGTTTCCCAGTGCATATAAAAGTTATGTTTACATTATACTGTAGTTCTATTAAGTGCACAATAGCATTATGTCTAAAACACCAGTGTACAGAAAAACAAAATGTAAAAAACAAAACAAAACCAATGTGCATATCTTAATTTAAAAACACTTTATTGCTAAAATATGCGAACCATTATTTAAGCCTTCAGTGAGCTGTAATCTTTTTGCTGATGGAGGGTCCTGCTTCCATAATGATGGCTGCTGACTGATCAGGGTGGTAACTGCTGAAGGCTGGGGTGACCGTGACAGTTTCTTAAAGTAATACAACAGTGAAGTTTGCTGTTATCGATTGACACGTCCTTTCATGAATGATTTCATTGTAACATGAAGTAGTGTTTGATAGTATTTTACCCACAGTAGAACTTCTTTCAAAATTGAAGTCTAGCCTCTCAAATCCTGCTGTTGCTTTATCAACTAAGTTTTGTATTATTCTACATCCTGTGTTGTCATTTCAACACTCTTCAGAGCATCTTCACCAGGAGTAGATTTCATCTCAAGAAACCACTTTCTTTGCTCATCCGTAAGAAGCAGCTCCTCATGTCTTAGTTTTATCCTGACATTGTAACGATTCAGTCACGTCTTCAGGCTCCACTTCTAATTCCAGTTCTCTTGCTATTTCCACCTTATCTGCAGTTACTTCCTCCACTGAAGTCTTGAACCCTTCAAAGTCATCCATGAGGCTTGGAATCAACTTCTTCCAAACTCCTGTAAATGTTAATATTGTGATCTCTTCCCATGAATCACAAGTGTAATGATGAGTACTTTGCAGAAGGCTTTCAATTTACTTTGCCCAGATCCATCAGAGGGAGTCTCTGTCCATGGCAGCTATAGCCTTACCAAATGTGTTTCTTAAATAACAAGACTTGAAAGTAGAAATTACTCCTTGATCCATGGGCTGCAGAATGGATGTTGTGTTAGCAGGCATGTAAGCAACATTAGTATCATTGTACATCTCTACTGGAGCTCTTGGGTGACCAGGTGCGTTGTCAGTGAGCAGGAATATTTTGAAAGAAATCATTTTTTCTGAGCAGTAGGTCTCAACTGTGGGCTTAAAATATTCAATAAACCATATTGTAAACTGATGTGCTATCATCCAGGCATTATTTTATTTATTTATTTGGCTGCATTGGATCTTTGTTGCTGTGCGTGGGCTTTCTCTAGTTGTGGCGAGCAGGAGCTACTCTTCATTGCAGTGCACGGGCTTCTCATTGCGGTGGCTTCTCTTGTTGCAGAGCAGGGGCTCTAGGCGCACGGGCTTCGGTAGTTGTGGCTTGCAGGCTCGGTAGTTGTGGGTCACAGGCTCTAGAGCACAGGCTCAGTAGTCGTGGTGCACGGGCTTAGCTGCTCCGCAGCAAGTGGGATCTCCCCGGACCAGGGATCGAACTCGTGTCGCCTGAATTGGCAGGCGGATTCTTAACCACTGTGCCACCAGGGAAGTCTCATCCAGGTGTTATTGTTCCATTTAAAGAGCACAGTCAGAGTAGAGTTAGCATAATCCTTAAGGGGCCTAGGATTTAGGGGGATGGTAAATGAACACTGGCTTCAACTTAAAGTCACCAGCTGTGTTAGCCCCTAACAAGAGAGTCAGCCTGTCTTTTGAGACTTTGAAACCAGGCATTGACTTCTCCTTTCTAGCTATGAAAGTCCTAGATGATATCTTCTTCCAATATAAAGCTGTTTTGTCTACATTAAAAGTTTGTTGTTTAGTGTAGTCACCTTCATTAATTATCTTCGCTAGGTCTTCTGGATAACTTGCTTTAGCTTCTACATCAGCACTTTCTGCTTCACCTTGCACTTCTATGTAATGAAGATGGCTTCTTAAACCTCAAACCAAGCTCTGCTAGCTTCAAATTTTTCTTCTGTAGCTTCAGCATTTCTTTCAGCCTTAGAAGAATTGAAGAGGGTTAGGGCCTTCCTCTGGATGAGGTTTCGGCTTAAGGGAATGGTATATTTGGTTTGTTCTTCATTCGGACCACTAAAACTTCCTCCATATCAGCAATAAGGCTGTTTCACTTTCTTATCATTTGTGTGTTCACTGGAGTAACACTTAATTTTCTTCAAGAACTTTCCCCTTGCATTCACATCTTAGCTAGCTGTTTGGTGCAAGAGGCCTAGCTTTCAGCCTATCTCAGCTTTCAATATGCTTTCCTCACTAAGCCTAATCATTTATAGTTAGGCTTAAATGATTTAAAACAAGACACATGCGATTCTTCCTTTCACTGCAGCACTTAGAGGCTATTGTAAGGTTATTAACTGGTCTAATTTCAATATTGTTGTCTCTCAGGGAATAGGGAGGCCCAAGGAGAGGGAGACAGATGGGGAAAGGGCCAGTCAGTAGAACACACACATTTATTGACTAAGTTCACTGTCTTATACAGGCACAGTCCATGGAGTCCCAAAACAATTACAATAGTAACATCAAAGATCACTGATCTGATCACAGGTCACCATAACACATATAATAATAATGAAAATGTTTGAAATATTGTGAGAATTACTAAAATGTGCCACAGAGACACAGAGTGAGCAAATGCTGTTAGGAAAATGACACCAACAGATGCGCTTAACCAGGGTTGCCACAAACCTTCAATTTGTTAATTGTATCTGCAAAGTGCAATAAAGTGAAGTGCTATGAAAGAAAGTAAGCCTGTGTAGAACATGTCCATCACCCTGAAAGTTTTCTATGGAATGCACTGCAGTCAGTTCTCTCCATCTATCCTCCATCTCCCTATGGTAGCTTTATCAGAAACCAAGTGACTGGGAATTCCCTGGCAGTCCAGTGGTTAGGACTCCACGCTTCCACTGCAGGGGGCCCGGGTTCGACCCTTGGTCGGAGAACTAAGATCCTGCAAACCACACAGCATGGCCAAAAAAAAAAAAAAAATCACAAAGGAACCAAGTGACCACATATGCATGGGTCTAATATTGGACTTTCTATTCTGTTCCAATATCATGCTACATTGACTACTGTAGCTTTATAGTAAGTCTTGCAATCAGATTATATAAATCCTCCAACTTTGTGTCTGGCTCCTGAAATCTCTGTTCCATTAGCTTAGTAGTCAACTAGTGACTGGACAGAGATTTCCTCGAACTCTTGGAACCAATAAAGATTGCAGACTGTGCTGAGGGACTCTGCGTGCCTGTCGGGGCACGCCTTCAACACTCAGCTAGGAAGCTTATGGCTCCAACGTAGTCTTTAATTCCTGCTCTTGCAGCGCCTCAAGGTGAGAAGGAGATGAGACCTTGGGGCCTTCTGCTCTCCTGAGCACACACATAGCCCTGAGCATACACATGGCCTTTGAGGTTCCCATGAATATGTTGGAGCTTTTCAAAGCCCTAACAGACATCTCATTTTCTAGCTTTCACTTCCAAACTTTTTGTTTAGTATATTGCCTATTCCAACTGTACCTTAGGCAGCAGCAACTAAAACATCAGCCTGCAAAGGTTTTCAACAAAAGCCCCATGGGAAGCAGCTTTAGCATTGGACCAGGTGATAAAGACAAAACCTTTGAGCCTGTCTCCCAGGGAGCCACCAAAATCAGAACAAATAATTACAAGTCTCTTAAATGAGGCCCCTTTGCTCCCTCCGGTAAGGGGAATGAGAGCTGGTATCTTCATGGCTACTGCTAAGCTGAAAAGCAGGGGATGGGACTGGGGTAAGTTAAAATGCCACAGAGTCCTCTGTCCTGACTGAGAATCAGCTGTTTTTGTTGAGTAAGTGCTATCCAGACTGCTGCAAGGCTTTGGTTAATTTTCAGAGTTCTGAAAAAGTTGATTCTGAAAGTTTTTATCAGTTTTTTTTTCATTACTTTTATGCAAGAATGGAATTTAGATCTCCTGACTCCGCCATTTTTGCTGATTTCATTCCTCTAATGGATTTTTTTCTTGCTAAAGAGTTGCATTTTCTTGATTCTTTATATGCCTTATAATTTTTTATTAGAGCTTAGGCATTTTGAATTTTATAATGTTAGATGCTGGATTTTGCTGTATTTCTTTAGATATTGTTGGCCTTTGTGAAGGTGGGTCCAGAGCTGTCTTTATTCAGGGGCTAATTTTGCTCCATTACTAATTAATACTCTACTGAGGACTCTACCCAATGCTTTATATATTTGGTGGGTTTTCTACCCTTCCTGGTTTGAACACAGACTCGTCCCAGCCCTGTGGGAGCTCCAGGGTTTATTACATCTACTCCCTTCCAGTGCTTCTTCTCCAGATTTGGAAATATTTTTCTCCTGCATGTGCAGATTAGACGGAGATGTAAGGGGACCTCTCTGAGTTGTGTCTTTGTGCTGTTCCCTCATCCCTGGTATTCTGCCCTTTGATATCACTTTTGTCATTTGACATCTCTGTAATATGAAATAGCTCAGCTCAGCAACTGCTGAGATATTTGGCTTCTCTCTCTCTGCACTGAGGCCTGGAAACTCACCCCAAGCATTAAACTAAGAAACTGGCAGGACTGAACTTTTTGGGGGTTTTTGTTTGGTTTTTTACTTTCAGGCAGCACTATCCTGTACTGCCTGTTGTCCAATAAATGAAAACCAACATGTCGTCTCTTTTGACTGGTTGTCTAGTTGTTTAAAGTAGTACTGCTCATTCAGTCCCTGATACTCTGTCATGATCAGAAGCAGAAGCATTCGTTAACACCTAATTAACACAGATGTAAATAGTTCTTTGTCTTATTGGTCTTTTCATCACCGTTTTTTTCCTTACACCCGAAACTTTCCTTCTGCTTAGATTTATTTATTATTATTATTATTATTATTATTATTATTATTATTATTATTATTATTTTTGGTACGCATGCCTCTCACTGTTGTGGCCTCTCCCGTTGCGGAGCACAGGCTCCAGACGCGCAGGCTCAGCGGCCATGTCTCACGGGCCCAGCCGCTCCGCGGCACGTGGGATCTTCCTGGACCGGGGCACGAACCTGTGTCCCCTGCATCGGCAGGCGGACTCTCAACCACGGCGCCACCAGGGAAGCCCTAGATTTATTTTTTTTTGCAGAAGTATATTCTGGTAGAAGAGATTCTTGGGTGGTATGCCTTCTGAACCTTTGTGTGTCTAAAGCTATATTCCTTCGTTGGTTGGCTTGTCAAATAAATCTATGTTCAAAATCAATATAGCTTTAAGACATTGCCCTATTGTTTTCCAGAATCTAGTGGTTTATATAAGGTTTTGAATACCAATTTGTTGATTGTTTTTTTCTCTTTAGAAGCATTTCAAATTTTTTGATTTTCCTTGGAATTCAGAAATACCTGTGTTCCATGAGACATAAACTCAATTGCTTCGATAGTAGGAGGATATAGGAGGATATTTTAAAAATCTAGCACTATGGGAAAAAAGCGTGAAAAATGAGGCTTTCCCCTACAGATTTTTATGTGCTCCTGGTCACCTGTGCACTCTCTCTGATGCTTCAGTCTTGCTTTTCATTCCTGTCTGTGTCCTCCTTATTTCTTTGAACTTCCTCATCCAGTCTGCCAATGGCTCTCGCCTGCTTTTGTAGGATATTTTGGGTCCTGTGAACCAGGCCTATGCTACTTGTTTCGTTAACAGACATCCGCTTTGTGTAGAAACATAGTCTGAAAGTTTTATTACCCATATAAAAAAGCTCAGAGAATTATCTGCTAAAACTTAGAGATTTTTACAGTTCAGAATACAAATGTTCTGAAGTTAGGTGTATCAACTGTGCAGCTAGGTCTAAAAGAAAAATGTTTCAGGTAGAAATTCAAGTTCCAATATGAGGGTAACATATACTTGCTGGTAAATCTTATAGCCTGGGAAATTAATTTGAGGCTTAAATGGGCACAAAAGAATGATATTAGAGCTGGTAATGTGTTACAGGGAGCATTGAAATGCCCATTTTCATTTTGTGAATTGTTCTTTAATTATGTCACGTCATTAAAGTTGAAGCCAGCCCATGGAAGGCCATGGCTGTTGATTAAAAGCAGGAGAAAGAGTTTTGCTTTCACGTGTGTGTGTTTTTAACCTAGTGTATCTGCTACACAGGATAAAAAATGACTATCCCCTTCCCAAACATTCAGCAGAGAAGAGGAAAAAAAGGATGTAATCTGGGGTAGATGCTTTTTGTAAGAATATGGTTTCTGAAATGCAAGTTTCATATCATTGTACTATAGCATAGTCTGACAGAGGTTTGATAGACACTCGAAAGGTGAAAAAGGCTAAGTTACATTCTTTTGGGATTTTAACATGTGTACAATGAAATACGAGTTTAAATACTTCGATCAACAACATTTGTCAGTGTTCCTCTCTATGGCTGCAGCACAAACTGTTTTCAGTGCCCAGTATGTATCTTTATGGCTGAACTAGGTTCATGAAGGGTTTTGTTTCCTAAGGGGCTCTGGACAAGTTGCAGAGTCCAACTATACACTCTGGAAGGGGAGAATATGCAAAAAGAGGTTGGAAGAATAAAATACAAGATATGAGAGAATACACACTTAGGAGTTAACCTTAGAAAACAGAGTAAAATTGCCTCCAAATTTCTGGTGTTAATTTTTGTGTCTTCTCTACGCTCTCCCCAGCAGGTATGTGGACTTGCTGATGGGGTGTTTTGAGTGAGTCCCAGAATAGCTTGTGGAGGTCACCAGAATGCTATGGATGGGGCGCCCACTGGAACAAAGGAACCTAGGTCTGGGCTTACTTAATGCATCACTGTTCTAGTCTCTAACCTTCTTGTGCTTTGAAACGCAGATGGCAGAAAGTGACAATGACAGAATGTTAATTTCAAATAGGCCCTGCCCATGTTGAAAGACTGGTAGAAAAGAAGAGCTCTTTTGAAAAGAAATGCTTTAAAAAAATTTTTTAAAGGCCAAAACAGAAACAGGATGTTCTGAAGGCAGTGCAGAGAAAAGGTCAAGGTCCAAGATTTAGGCAGACATACAAGCATGCTATCCAATGTAGAAAGATCTACATTGGATTTGGTAATGAAGATCTTAAAAATATCTTCAAGAAACTACTGAGATATAGTTGGGTGAGATAGGAATCTTGGGCAATATGGACTTCTTATAACAAATGCCTGGTCTCAGAAAGGATGAGCTCCTGTTACAGAAGAAACAGCATGTGGTACAGAGGGAGAGCCTGCATGGCTCTCCATTAAGTTGTGCATAACTTTGGTGTGCAGTCAAACTAGTTGGTGAAGAAACTTTGGACAAGCCTGATTCAGGGAAGTTTTAATTTTTCAAAAAGAAAGAAAAGTAAAGAGTCAAGCATTTCTATCTTGGGGAAAGAACTTATGAGAGCAGAAATGATTAATCCCACAAACGCCAGCTGCTTACATTCAAATTGGCACTTTTGTACATTACTGGTGACAATTGTAAACTAGTATGATTCTCTTGAAAGCAATATGGCAACATAAAGGGAGAACTGTAGAGACAGTCATAGCTCTCAGCCCAGGAATCTCACCCTGGGGAATGGGTCCTAAGGAAATAATTCCACCCAAGCAAGACATCTACGTGCCAGAAAATATTCATTGTAGCAGCTTTATAATAACGACTAGAAAAATGCCTCTGAGAAACAATATATGTATAAAACAGTTGTGAAATTCTTTAGTAAATTATGCAACATTAAGTCTATGGAATATTATTCAGCCATTAAAATTATAATTATGAAGACCATGAATAACAAGGAAAAATGTTCACACTATGACGTTAAGAGCAAAAAAGCTGACTTAAAACACAACGTACATTATGATAGCATCTGTTTAAAAATATGTATGTGAGTGGAAAGAAAGTGTGCACGACAATATAGTTACGTTAGTTTGATGGACTTATGGATGATTTATTTTCTTTTTTCAAAATTGGTTTTAATATATGATACATTTTAATAAAGTACAGTGGAAATAGAACTGATAAAAATAGTAAATAATGGAGTAAAACTGGCAAAGAGGATATATAAGGCAATGCTATATGATGCTTGTGGAAATTTTGTTGCTTTAGTTCAGTAGAGGAAAATCACTATAAATGTGTGCAGTATAATTTACCTTTCATGATCAAAATGGCCATGCAGGTGAAGTGAGTCCAATGGAGCTGTTCTAAGCCTTGGCGTTATGTGTATGGTTTTCTTTCCACGATCACCAGTTAATGGAGATGGAGTGTAAGCAAAACGGACCAAACCACTAGCTTATAAGAAACAGATTTGCCGACTCCCGATTCCCCATCCCCAGTGACTACTGCCACTGTCCACTCCCACCAAAACTTACCTCCATGTGTTTAATATATCCAAGTGAATATGTAATATGAATGTATCCTTGTGTTTGCGTGTATGTGTTTACTTATAACTTTTAGAAAGCATGTACTATTTTATACATACAGAAAAATATATGAAACCTATAATCATGAAGTGAATCCTTGTATAACCACCATCTAGATTGGAAACTGGAATGTTGACAGTACCTTAGAGACATCCAGTCATGGCCCCTTCCCTCACTAACCAGTGGTAGCCAAGGTCAGGAAGTACTACCCTGATTTTGGGGGGATAATTGTTCCCTGCTTTTTCTCATGGGTTCCAGGTGCACAGAATTGTGTTAGTCATAGTTGTTGGTTCATGACACACTGTTATGATCGGTGTATGCAGAGGTAGCTATTTTCATTCCATTTCATAATAATATGATGAACATGAATTCATTACCTAACAAGCACTAGAACATTACCACTAACTTACAGCTTCCTAAGTGCTCCTCAACTATCCCATTCCATTGCCTCCTTCCCAGAGATACACAGGATCCAGAGCTGTGTATTATTCTTTCCTTGCTTTTTCTTAGAAATAGTTTAATACCTATACATGTGTCTTCCCCCTCCTCTTCCTCATAACATTTAATTATGTCTGGTTTTGAATTTACATGGATGGAGTTATACTGCACATATTATTCAGGGATTTGCTTCTTTCCCTAAAATTACGTTTGTAAGATTTATCCCTATTAATGTGCTATCTCTAGTTTGTTTATTTTCACCTCTAAGTAGTATCTGATTCTATAGATGTACTGCATTTTATTTATTCAATTTAATGTTGGTAGGCATTTGTGTTTCCAATTTTAAAATTATGAACAGTGCTGCTGTAAACAGTTTTGAACATGTTTCTGGATGCACAGATTCTGGTGTCTCTCTAAGTTATATTCTGAAAGTACACCAAATGTACATTTCAGCAAGGTTTGGAAATCAATATTCAACCAAAGTTGAGGTCAAATGTTAATGCCATACTAATAGAATCAATTCTGTTGCATAAGAATAAAATCTGAAATTTTACTAAAATGTAATTATAGTCTAAATGTTGAAATTTTTAGTAAGCAAGTTTAAAACATTTGAAATGACACACTGTTTCTCAGTGCTGTTGATCATTATCAGTTCTGTTGGTGAAACTATGATCACCATAATGCATTTTTTTTTTACTTTTTTTTTTTTTTTTTTTTTGCGGTAACTGGGCCTCTCACTGTTGTGGCCTCTCCCGTTGCGGAGCACAGGCTCCGGGCGCACCGGCTCAGCGGCCATGGCTCACGGGCCTAGCCGCTCCGCAGCATGTGGGATTTTCCCGGACCGGGGCACGAACCCGTGTCCCCTGCATCGGCAGGCAGACTCTTAACCACTGCGCCACCAGGGAAGCCCCATAATGCATTTTTACAATAGATACTTACTTTGAATGAGAGTCAGGGGAGAAACAAGGTATCATCACCCACTCTGCCAAGATAGGGTTCTATGAGGAAGATGTTGGCACCAGTGCTTATTATGCATTCCTTTCTTTCTAGGGGTAACAGGCTAGCTTCACTAAACTAGTTAGGTAAAAGGCACAGCTCCACTTCAACTCAGGAACTTGAAAATTTGGTCTATTGTGATGATGCAATTTTACTGAAGCAAAGCAAAGCTATGGGTATTTCTTGAAGAAGATCAATATCTATTTTCTGAAGTATATTTAAGCTATTAATAATAGCCTCACACATTTTTATTTCTAATATTTTTCCCTTCAATTTTTTTCCTACACCCATAAAATTGAGGAAAAAATTGTTTTTAAACCTCGAATTTAGAAATGAAGCAATGCAACAATGTGGTTATATTTCAAGATTTTGTTTTAAAAGTCGTGAAAATTTCCATCTGCATCTCAGCTTTCTCTACATGCACAATAATTTCAAATTCTTCTTTTGAGTAGAATGATGGGAGACATTTTTTTTCAGCAGGTGTCAGGTAAGAAGTACTTGCATTTTCAAGGCACGTGAGTTTGGTTGCTTCTTCAGCAGCTTCTAGCAAATACATTATTTCATGTGTTCTAGCACATCCTGCTTTATTGATATTGTTCACTGCAATGTATAGTATTATGGTTTTTGTTGTTTTTCTTTTAACACACAGAGGCTGCTTTTCTGATTTTTAAAAAAACATCCTGTGTAAGTACAATACAAGAGTGTTCCAAAATCTCTTGTATGTCATGTAGGTTGACTTTGGTGAGAGAAAAATAACTGAAATGGCCCAACATCATTCTTTTTTTTATTGAGGTATAGTTGATTTACAGTGTTGTGTTAATTTCTGCTCTACAGCAAAGCGACTCAGTTGTACATATATACACATTCATTTTTATATTCTTTTCCATTATGCAGGACATTGAATATAGTTCCCTGTGCTATACAACAGGACCTTGTTGTCCATCCATTCTAAATGTAATAGTTAACATCTACTAACCCCAAACTCCCAGTCCATCCCTCTCCCTCTCTTTCTCCCTCCCCCTTGGCAATCACAGGTCTGTTTTCTGTTTGTGAGTCTAATTCTATTTGGTCAATAAGTTCATTGGTGTCATTTTCGATTCCACATATAAGTGATATCATATGGTATTTGTCTTTCTCTTTCTGACTTACTTCACTTAGTATGATAATCTCTCAGTCCGTCCATGTAACTGCTAATGGCATTGTTTTGTTCTTTTTCATGGCTGAGTAATATTCCATTTATATTATATGGTATATTATATATACCTCATCTTTGTCCATTCATCTGTTGATTCTTTATTCATTCATTCATTTAGGTAGTTTCCATGTCTTGGCTACTGTGAATAGTGCTGCTATAAACATAAGGGTGCATGTATCTTTCTGAATTACAGTTTTGTCTGGATATATGCCCAGGAGTGGGATTGCTGGATCATATAGTAATTCTACTTTTAGTTTTCTGAGGAACCTCCATACTGTTTTCCAGAGTGGTTGTACCAACTTACATTCCCACCACCTGTGTAGAAGGGTTCCTTCTTCTCCACAACCTCTCCAGCATTTGTTATTTATAGACTTTTTAATGATGGCCATTCTGACTGGTGTGAGGCGGTACCTCATTGTAGTTTTGATTTGTATTTCTCTAATAATTAGCAATGTTGATCATCTTTTCATGTGCCTATTAACCAGCCATCTGTATATCTTCTTTGGAGAAATGTGTTTTAGTCTTCTGCCCATTTTTCAATTGGGTTTTTGTTGTTGTTGTTGAATATATGAGCTGTTTATATATTTTGGAAATTAAGCCCTTGCTGTTCGCATCATTTGCAAATATTTTCTTCCAATCCGTAGGTTGTCTTTTCATTCTGTTTATGGTCTCCTTTGCTGTGCAAAAGCTTGTAAGTTTGATTAGGTCCCATTTGTTTATTTTTGTTTTTATTGCTATTGCCATGGGAGATTGACCTAAGGAAATACTGGTAAGATTTATATCAGAAATATTTTGCCTATGTTCTCTTCTAGGAGTTTTATGATGTCTTGTCTTATACTTAAGTCTTTAAGCCATTTTGAGTTTATTTTTGTGCATGGTGTGAGGGTGTGTTCTAACTTCATTGATTTACATGCAGCTGTCCAACTTTCCCAGCACCACTTGCTGAAGAGATTGTCTTTTTCCCATTTTATATTCTTGTCTCCTTTGTCAAAGATTAATTGACTGTAGGTGTGTGAGTTTTTTTCTGGGCTCTGTATTCTGTTCCATTGATCCATGTATCTGATTTTGTGCCAATACCACACTGTTTGGGTTACAGTAGCTTTGTAGTATTGTCTGAAGTCTGGGAGGGTTTGTCCTTTGTTCTTTTTCCTCAGGAGTGCTTTGGCAATTTTGGGTCTTTTATGGTTCCATATAAATTTTAGGATTATTTGTCCTAATTCTATGAAAAATGTTATGCATAACTTGATAGGGATCACATTAAATCTGTATATTGCTTTGGATAGTATTGCCATTTTAACAATATTAATTCTTCCAATCCAAGAGCGTGAGATATCTTTCCATTTCTTTGAGTCATCTTTAGTTTCCTTTATTAACGTTTTATAGTTCTCAGCATATAAATCTTTCACCTCCTCAGTCACATTTATTCCTAGGTATTTTATTTTTTTCATGAAATTTTAAAAGGTTTTTTTTTTTACATTCCCTTTCTGATATTTCCTTGTTAGTGTAAAGAAATGCAACTGATTTCTGTATGTTAATCTTGTATCCTGTTACCTTGCTGAATTCATTTATCAGTTTTAGTAGGTTTTGTGTGGCATCTTTAGGGTTTTCTATGTATAGTATCATGTCATCTGCATATAACGACAATTTTACCTCTTCCTTTCCAATTTGGATACATTTTATTTCTTTTTCTTGTCTGATTGCTGTAGCTAGGACTTCCAATACTACATTGAAGAGAAGTGGTGAGAGTGGGCATCTTTGTCTTGTTCCAGATTTTATCAGGAAAGCTTTCAGCTTTTCACCATTGGGTATTATATTGGCTGTGGGTTTGTCATAAATAGCTTTTATTATGTTGAGGTACGTTTCCTCTATACCCACTTTGGTAAGAGTTTTTACCATGAATCGATGTTGAATTTTGTCAAATGTTTTGCTGCATCTATTAAGATGATCGTTTGGTTTTTGTCTTTTCTTTGGTTGATGTGGTATATCACATTGATTGATTTGTGTATATTGAACCATCCTTGTGAACTTGGGATGAATCCCACGTGCTCATGGTGTATGATCTTTTATATATGTTGTTGGATTTGGTTTGCTAATATTTTGTTGAGAATTTTTACATCTGTATTCATCAAAGATATTGGCCTGTAATTTTCTTTTTTGGTGATATCTTTTCTGGTTTGGGTATCAGGGTGATGGTGGCTTCATAGCATATCTTTGGGAGTGTTCCCCCCTCTTCAACTTTTTGGAAGAATTTGAGAGGGATCAGTAGAAGTTCTTCTTTTTATGTTTGGTAGAATTCACCTGTGATGTCATCTGGTCCTGGACTTTTTGTGGGTTTTTTTTTTTAATTATATAGTCTATTTCATTTCTAGTGATAGGTCTGTTCAAATTATCTATTTCTTCTTCTTTTTTTTAATTTTATTTTTAATCTATTTATTTAATTTAATTAATTAATTTGTTTGGCTGCATTGGGTCTTTGCTGCTGTGTGCGGGCTTTCTTTGGTTGTGGTGAGCGGGAGCTACTCTTCGTTGCATTGCGTGGGTGTCTCATTGCGGTGGCTTCTCTTGCTGCGGAACATGGGCTCTAGGCACATGGGCTTCAGTAGTTGTGGTGTGCGGGTTCAGTACTTGTGGCTCGCGGGCTCTAGAGCACAGGCTCAGTAGCTGTGATGCACAGGCTTAGTTGCTCCGCGGCATGTGGGATCTTCCTGGACAAGGGCTCAAACCCATGTCCCTTGCATTTGCAGGTGGATTCCCAACCACTGCACCACTAGGGAAGCCCTCTATTTCTTCCTGATTCAATTTTGGTGGGCTGTGTTTTCTAGAAATTTTTCCATTTCTTCTAGGTTGTCGAATTTGTTGGCAAATAATTGTTCTTAGTATTCTCTTATGTTTTTTTTGTATTTCTGCAGTATTGGTTGATATTTTTCCTTTTTCATATCTTATTTTGTTTATTTGGGTTCTCGCTCTTTTTTTCTTGGTAAGCCTAGCCAGAGGTTTGTCATTTTTATTTACCCTTTCAAAGAACTAACTCTTGGTTTTATTGATTTTTTCTATTGTTTTTTAATCTCTATTTTATTTATTTCCTCTCTAATCTTTATTATTTCCTTCCTCTGCTGACTTTAGGTTTTGTTTGTTCTTCTTTTTCTAGTTCTTTTAGGGGATATGTTTAGTTGTTTATTTGAGATTTTTCTTGCTTTTTGAGGAAGGCCTATATCACTATGAACTTCCCTCTAACTGCTTTTGCTGCATCCCAGAAATTTTGTATGATTGTGTGTTTTCATTGTCATTTGTTTCAAGGTATTTTTATATTTCTTTTTGATTTCTTTGTTGACCTTTTGGGTTTTTTAGTACCATGTGTTTCATTTCCACGTAATTGTTTTTTTCATTTCTTTTTCTGTGGTTGATTTCTAGCTTCATGCCACTGGTCAGAGAAGATGCTTGAAATAATTTCTATACACTTAAATTTGTTGAGGTTTGTTTTGTGCCTTAGTATGTGGTCAATTCTAGAGAATGTTCCATGTGCACTTGAAAACAATGTGTATTCTGCTTTTTTGAGGGCATAGTGTCCTGAAAATATCAATTAAGTCTAACTGTTCCATTGTATCATTTACGATCTCTGTTGCCTTATTGGTTTTCTGTCTAGAAGATCTGTCATTGTTGTGAATGGGTGTTAAAGTCTCCTACTATTATTATATTCCCATCAATTTCTCCCTTTACGTCTGTTAGTATTTGTTTTATGTATTTGGGTACTCCAATATTAGGTGCATACATGTTGACAAGTGTAAAATTCTCCTCTTGCATTGAACCTTTTATCATTAGGTAGTGTCCTTCTTTATCTTCCTTAATGGCCTTTGTTTTAAAGTCTATTTTGTCTGATATGAGTATTGCAACCCCCACTTTCTTGTCATTTCCTTTTGCATGAAGTATCTTTTTCCATTCCCTCACTTTCAATGTATGTATATCCTTTGCCCTAAAGTGGGTCTCTTGTAGGCAGCATGTTGTAGGCTCTTGTTTTTTATCCAGTCTGCCGCTCTATGCCTTTTGATTGGAGGATTTGGTTTGTTGACATTTAAGGTAATTATTGATAAATATGTATTTATTACCATTTTAAACCTTGTTTTCCAGTTGATTCTATGTTTCTCCTTTATTCCTTTTTCTTTTTCTTTTTGTGGTTTGATGATTTCCTTTTATTTTTTGCTTGTGCTCTCTTCTTTTTGGTTTTTGTGAATCTGTTGTATGTTTCTGATTTGTGGTTACCCTGTTTTTCAAGTGTGTTAACCCCTTTCTATACCTGCTTGTTTTAGACTGATAGTCATAAAAGCTCAAACACATTCTAAAAAAAAAAAGAACCTACATTTTCTTACTCTCCTCCCCAACATTTTATGATTTTGATGTCCTCTTTTACATTTTCATCCAACATCATTCTTTTTATGGCCAGTAATTCTGCAACATTAGTGTTGAAGATTTGAACACACCACCTGAGTGTATGAACAATATGTCATATGTGCATAATTTCTAAACTACTTGTAGTCCTTGTCATATAGTTTCATTATTAAATGACAATTGCATTACACTTATAATGTTTTGTTTTGGGTGGGAATTAAGTAATATGATTAACAAAATTCATGCAATGGACACATACAGAACTTTGCATCCAACAACTACATAGAATGTATTTCATTCTATTCAAACACATGCAAAATTTGAACATTTTCTGGCTCATAAAACATATCTCCACAAATATCTAAAGATTGGAATCATATAGACACATCTTCTGACCACAATACAATTAACTTAAGAATCAATAATTTTAAAATTATATATGGAAATTTTAAAATATACATTTGTAAAGTCAACCAATGGATCAGAAAAGAAGTCACATTGGAAATTAGAAAACACTTTAGAACTGACAAGAATTAAAATGCTACATATCAAATATTTTGGGATTCAACAAAAACTAGAGGGAATTTCATAGCCATATAGTGTAAAATGGCTGACACTGAAAGGTAAGAAAAATTTTTAAAAAATTAATAAGGTACTCATCCAAACTAGATTTAGAAAACAACTGTGGAATAAACTCAGAAAACAACAAAAAAGAAATAAAAATAATTAGTAATTAATGAATAGAATTAAAATGTAAAATATAGAGAATTTAAAAAGACAAACTGTTCTTTGAAAAGGCTAATATAATTTACAAACTGATGACTGAGAGTGAAGAAACAAAAAAAATGACACAAACTATATTAAGAATGTAAAAGTGTAGAAGCTGCAGACATTAAAGATAATAAAGTATTATTTATTTATAGGCAGTTTCATGGAAATAAATTAGAATATACAGATGAGATAGGTTATAATCTGGTACAATATAAAAATATAAATATAATAGACTATGTTCTTTAATAGGTTATATGCACCATTCTGCTCTAGAAGAAATAGGAAAACTGATGGAGCTATAAACATTAAAGAAATTGTATTAGTAGTCAAAATTCTTCTCATAATGTAAGCTCCAGGGCCAGATGGCTTCACTGGCAAGTTTCACCAAGCATTAAAGGAAAAGTTACTTCTAATCCTCAGCAAATGATTCAAGAGGGATGAAAAAGAAGGAATGCTTTCAAACGCACATTATGAGACTAGTTTAATCTTGATACTAAGAATTGAAAAGGATTATTCAAGAAAGGAAGAATACAGGTCACTTATAAATGTAGATCCAAAAACTACAAACAAAATGTATTAAATTAAATCCAGCAATATATGAGGGATAATAATACATTATGGTCACTTCAGGTTTAACCCAAGAATTCAAGATTGATTTAATACTAGAAAAATTAATAAATGTAAGTTATCACATCAACAGGTGAAAGGAATAAAACCCACATGATTATCTCCATAGATGCAGAAAAATTATTTGACAAAACTTAACATCTATTCATGATTGAAACTCTAGGCAAACTAGGGAAGTTTCTTTTTTAAATTAATTTTTATTTGAGTATAGTTGATTTACAATGTTGTATTAGTTTCTGCTGTACAGCAAAGTGAATCAGTTATATATATATATATATATATATATATATATATATATATATCTCCCCTCTTTTTTAGATTCTTTCCCTGTATAGATCATTACAGAGTATTGAGTAGAGTTCCCTTTGCTATACAGTAGGTTCTTATTAGTTATCTATTTTATATATAGCATTGTGTATATGTCATTCCCAATTGGGAAATTTCTTAACCCATGAAGGTATTTACAACAATTTTTTTAAACCTCATGTTTGAAATAAAATTCTTAAGGCTTTGCCTTTAAAATCAGTAAAAGACAAAAGGCTTCCACCTTCCCTTCTTTTAGTTATTTGTTGGAGATCCCAGCCAGCACAATAAAGCAGGAAAAATAAATAAAAGAATTACAAAGAAACTCAGCTGTCATTTTTCTACTATGATAATGAGTATTATTAGAATTCATATTATTTTACATTGAGCCTTTAATTTTTTCTCAGTTGTTAAGACTCATCATTATTTTCTACTAAGAAAGAAAAAAAATGATACCAATTAAATTCTGACATTGCCTTAACAATAGTCCTGCATACTGCATGAATTAGTCTTTATTTCTACAGAAGGATTTGTCAGTCCTTTCAGAGTTTAGGGAAGTTCTGCTCTCAGTTCATTGCTTGATTTATGGCAGATAATTATTTTGCACTAATTAGGGCAAAAACCTGTCACACAACTTTATCTGCTTATGGACATTTTCCTTTTTTTGTCTTCTGTATAGCACTTTATTGTTTTGCAAATAAATATAATATTTTCCTCACATATGATATGATTATACCTCTCATAATGAATATTTACTACCTTAATATCTAGTTTATGCTCTGTTGCTCTGTTTCTGTGTCTTTTTGTGTACTCAATAATTTTTCTTTCAAAAACTTACTAATAGGGAGTTCCCTGGTGGTCTAGTGGTTAGGATTCAGCACTTTCATTTCCCTGGCCTGGATTCAGTCCCTGATCAGGAAATTGAAATCCTGCAAGCTGCATGACATGGTCAAAAAAAACCCACTTAATAACAGTGTAATTGCTTTAAAGACACTTTAATTGATAGTTACACACAGCATATGTATTAATAACTATATACACAATTCAACTGAAAAGATGACAATAGCTAAGACCAAGTTCACTATTCACAGGCTATGATGACTACTATCTACAAAATAATGATCATAAATTTGAGTATAAGATACATTTTAATTTCAGAAGTGTTCAAATGTGTAAAAGGATACACTCTGGAATTACTTAAATATAAGACAGGTTAGCAGGTTTGCAGGATACAAGATCAATATAGAAGAAAGATTCCATTTCTGTACCAGTAGTAGACAAAACACCCAGTTAGTTGGGTTGGAGTTGCTGAATTTTTGCTCTAGGTAGGGCAGTATAAGGTGGAACAAAGTACACTGTAAGAAAACTTTCCCCTACCTCCCTGCTCCTCTTCTACTCTAGGTGCTTTCCTGCCCCCTTCCAGCCCCAGCACACACTTCTGTTTCTCCAGGGGGTTCTTGCACTGCTCTTGTAATGTTTTGGCACCACGAATCTTTCTATGGCTTCTGGATCGGATTAGATTTGGAAAGTGGAATTACATCTGGGTTAGTTTTCCATCTAATAGAGAGATTCAGTTTAGACTTTTCTAAACTTATCTCATATTTATGGGTGTATTTTTTTTCTGTTAACAAACAAGGATATGAGAGGGTTTTAAGTCATTCAATGTTTCTGTAGAACAGGGAAAAAAAAAATCACCATTTGATCTCTTTCTCTGTTTCACCATTTATAATTTTCATACATGTATATCTGAAAAATGTAATTTTTAAAAAATTTTGATATTTTAAAATATATTTATTTGCTTGTTTGTTTACTTATTTATTTTTGGCTGCATTAGGTCTTCGCTGCTGCATGCAGGCTTTCTCTAGCTGTGGCAAGTGGGGGCTACTCTTCGTTGTGGTGCGTGGGCTTCTCATTGTGACGGCTTCTCTTGTTGTGGAGCACGGGCTCTTGGTGCACGGGCTTTGGTAGCCGTGGCACACGGGCTCAGTAGTTGTAGCTCGCGGGCTCTAGAGCACAGGCTCAGTAGTTGTAGTGCACGAGCTTAGTTGCTCTGCAGCATGTAGGAACTTCCCAGACCAGGGCTCGAACCCATGTCCCCTGCATTGGCTGGCAGATTTTTAATCATTATGCCAACAGGGAAGCCCCTGAAAAATGTAATTTTTATCAAACCCTGTAATTTATTATAATTAATTTAAATAAATGAGTACAGTGTTTGTTATTGGAGCTAGCTCTCAAAGATCTGACAAAAGCTTTAAAATATAATAGAGAGATGGATCTTGTATGTATTTTCTTTATGTCAAATCTTTGTGAATCTCAAATCTAAAGAGAATTTGAGCAGAAAACACACACTTTTTAAAAAACCACTTTATCCTCAATCCTTTCAGAAAGCTTCTAAGAGTTGATCAGCCAGTTTTATCATGCACTAAATAAACTCTAATGATAGACATTTTATGATTGGCAAATCTTTTATGACTTCTGTGTCTTGTAGCTGACCATTTTCTAAAATACAATACCGTGAAAAGGTCACCTGCCTTATGAGACAGGTAAGAAACCTGTTTTCAGACATGGGGATGCTTACCTTTTTACTCTCTCTCCAATTATTCCTGCAGCCATTGTAGCCATTCTCCTTGGGTGATGCCTTTGACTTCATCAAGTAATGTGCCTCTTTTTGTTAATTACACAGTATGGCTTTCTTATCGACCCAAATCTATGCTGTGCTCTTTCTTTTTCCATCTTGGCCATTGTGTTGTGAATAAATGAGCAAAATAAGGTACGTTTACTGTATTGCTTTGGAAGAAAGTGATTGTCAAAATAATACCATCCCACTCCATATATCTCTTCCCCAAGTGACACAGCTGACTGCTTTATTGACAACAACAAATGTTCTCTTTTGCAATGTTGCAAAGCCAGTGTAGCCAGGGAAGAGAAAAAGAAGCGTCATCTAGTTTCTGTCATCAGCAATCAAATTATATCTAAAGTCTTACTACAAAATGTATATTAACAGTATGTGAAAGACAGGAATGCCTGGACACTTTTGATAGAGTTTTAGGATGAACACATCTATGTTAAATATGTTATACCTGTATCTGTTTTTTTCTTTGTAGGAAAGTTAGTGGGACTGTAAGCTATAAGTTGCTCTCAGGTCAATTTTACAGTTACTTTTGTTAGTCTATTCTGTGAGCAGGCTTATTGTGGAGGAGAACAGAGGGTGGAAGAATTCTGTCTTGGGTGTCTCTTTTGCCCTGTAACTTTTAACAAGTTCCCAAACCGTCTGCCTAGGGAGGTGGCAGAATTCTCAAGAATTATTTACCATTTGCTGCTTCATCAATACGATTAAGTTCTTTTCACTGTTTATAGCAATACTCCCTTAATAATTATGTTGAGTAGAAGTAAATAGTGTGGGCTCTGCACTCAGTTATTAGCTATAACTTTGTGCAAGTTGTTTAACCTCTCTAGTCTCAGTTTCTTCATCTGTAAAATGAGAATAATAAATGTATTTACCTCATAGGGATTAAGTGAGAAAATGTGTATGATCATATAATACAGAGACAGGATGAGAGTAAATGCTCAACAAATGTAGTTATTAATTTTTTGCTAATATCAAGGCAAATGAGCAAAGGAAGTGGATGTGTGGATAAAAGTGTTTATGGTGTAAGGGGTATAACCACATCTGATATCATGAACCATGTTATCAAAAAGGCTTCTGTTGTTTTTACCAAAACTCAAAATGTACTCTAAATCATAGAAGATTCCTGAAAGAACATAGAGCTGAAATGAGTTGGAAAAAATTACAATGCTAACCCATGGGCTGTAAAAATTATTTTCAGCTTCTGAAGGAAATAAAAGCTAATGCAATGAATGGAAGTGAAATAAAATTACCTTGAAAAGGATGATTAACTGATGAATAGATGATTAGAAAAGTCTTTAAAAATGAAATGTGACTTAGATCAAAGCTTTTGGATAATATTTGAGTATTTAAGAAATACAAGATGTCTTATAAAAGAACCTTCCGCCCTATACTGAAAACCCAAAGCAAATAAACAAAACAAACAAACAAAGCCAAACAAATCAGGAGAGTCTGAACTGTATGATTAAGTGATTAAGTGAAAATGTCTAACCATTTCGCTATCCATTTTCATCAGCATAACTTCCCAAAGTAACGCAGTCTATTGCATCAGATGGAATAGGTGAGCCTAGACCCGAGGATGTGACACATCCAGAAATGTCAAGCAATAAAGGGAAGACATTTGCTTTATTACCATGAACGTTGTGGACCAGGGGTTAACAATCACATAACCTCTGACCAACGTGTCTTTCATTTGATGAAAAAGCCTCACAAATTTAATATGATGAGAGATAAATCAGAGCTCTTGGAAAACCATTAAGTGTTCATTTCCGTAGTGAAATCTTTGCTTCTTTACCTTGTTATACATGAATCACGTTATTAAAGTGAAAAAGTGGTGCTCATAGATATTGAGGGCTCAGCTTTATTTCTCCTGGTCCTCAAACTTCTAGTAAAATATAACAATTTCTAAGAGCCTATTTAGAAAGTCTAAAAAAGGGAAGAGGTCATGTGGCAGGGTGCGGGGGATACCTGAACAAATGAAAAATGAAGACATATTTCAAAGAGATCTCAGTGACTTTTAGAAATACTTTGAACAACAGCCATGGCCACTGGGGTGCTGTAATGACATGCCCCATTTTAAAATGTAACACTAAGTAAACGTAGGAGTGGAAATTTAACAATTGAACATTTAATGGCTGCAATTATGGCAAAAGAATAATGAACCTATTAGACAGAAGAACTGGCAATTACTCTATAGCTTATTGGAATACAGCTGTGAAAAAGTAATACAGCAGCATACTTAAGAATGGTTACTAAAAGAAGATAATGCATTCTGTTTACACTGACAGAAGCAATTTTTCTTTTGAAATGAAATGGGGCTTTTTGGCTATCAGACATATGAACTCAGATATGATGAATCCTACTATTTAAAGGTAATGCATTTTCCAGTTATGCTTCTCTAGCTGTAAATGATGCCTCCACTCAGATGGTAAGGGTGAGATTATTTTGGTGGAAGAAATGGAAGAAGATGTCAAAATGGACTTAGAAACACAACATAAATCACCTGGCGAAAAGTGGGCTAAATCTTAAATGATCCAAATAGCTGTAATAAATGAAACAGCTACAAGTTCAAAGATGAAGGTTGTTAAGAGAGGGTGTTCAGAACAATTACATGATCTATAAAATCATCATTTTGGTGTCCAGGAGTGATGGATGTGTCCCATGAAGTTTTTAAATGTATATACTTCTAAGTACAATTTATATGGCCTTCTCCA
The DNA here is from genome assembly GCF_937001465.1 of Orcinus orca. NCBI lineage: Eukaryota > Metazoa > Chordata > Mammalia > Artiodactyla > Delphinidae > Orcinus > Orcinus orca. Next base: position 145,951,306 of record NC_064559.1, read on the forward strand.
TTTTCAGATATAACCTTCCAAATGTGGTTATCAGAACCCTGGGAGTCAGCCAAACATCAGGCTGGCTGAAAACAATAATCTAGACAAAGGGTCAGGCACTGAAATTCAGTTGAAGTGTAAGAAAAGTGCCCTACTTATGTGTGTTTGACAGAATGGAGCGAGGGCTCAGCCCTTCAACACCCAGACACCTGCCTGGAGACAGATTTTGGAGGGGAAGATGCATTCTAGTAACAAGATGTCATTTCTGGCCATTTTCAAGGTAGATGGGAGGAATGTAAAGTGAAGTCTCAACTTCACAGAATGCTGGAAATTCAGAGATCCTTGGGGGATGTCCTCTGATCCATCCCTCTGCCTACTAGCAGGACCATAGTTAAGCCATTTAAAACAGAGAGACTCTTCCACTTTGTCTTTCATGGAGGAAGCCTCAAAGTCTTGGTATTTATAATGAGAAAAAATGCGTAACTCCCTCTTTGTGGGGAAAGTCTGCATGAAACTCAAACTCAGATCCCTTTTCCTATTCCTCTCCTATAATTTTATAGGACAGGATTAAAGCATGGTAACCAGGAATTGAAACTCAACTCTCCTGGAAAACTGATGTGTATACATGCCCTACCCACTCCAGTCCAAATTTTGCAACAATCCAGTCAGGTCACAGCCTGGAGCTTCAAGCCAGCTGTGCTCATTATGCCTTAGATAACAAGCTTATGTGGCAAGAGACTGTTTTTAATGGTATATTCTGTCTGCAACAGGACCATTTTGATGTCTGACACATGTAAAAAGAACAAAGTAAATTATCTGTTGACCTGGAAGCAAGTTGCTTAGGGCAGGGAATGAATGTGAAGCTATAAAACAACAAGATATTTTTATAGTTTTAGGGTCACAGACCTGTTTTGAGGATCTAAGGGAATCTGTAGACAATCACCCCAGGAAAATGCACATACATACTAGTTTTGCATGAAATCTCAGGGCTAGAAACCTAGTAGGAAGCTGGCAGTCCTAGATTGACTTATACATACGAAGTGGCCATTATCAATTTATGCAACACTTTATCCAGGTAAAACTTATGCAACTGCCAGTTCTCAAACATTTGATTTAATAAGGTCAATGATAGTGGTGAAACAAAAACCATGTAATTAAAAAAAAAAGAAAATGATTATACCTAAATGGTTTTCCTAGGCCTCCTGCCAAGGCAGATTCTAACTGATTTGGACTTTGCCCTCTCTTTCTTCCCATGTTTAAGCTGGTAGAGGGGCAATGGCGAGCAAATGTCTAGTGTGTGGACAAAGAAAGAGAATTTTAGATGACCAGCTCCTGAGTAATGAAAGTTGACTACTAGTTTTGAGATAGGGAAGAAGTGAAAGATTAGAGGATGGCTTTGTCCATATTTTCCTGCCAACTCTGGTCTCACCAGTGAACCAAACTTCTCCCCATTCAGGTTCAAGATGATGGGAAGATTTCCATGCTGACATTTTAAGTCTGATGCCAGAGAGACCAATGAAAATGGACTGAAGAGGCCAGTCCCTTTGTGGAGTTTGCACAGCAAACTCCAGTGTCTCACCTGCCTTGCTCTAATTTCAGTCTCTGCCCTCCTTGGCCCACACCTTGGCCCATCATTCAAATTTCAAGTTGGGGTTTGCATCTGGTCTCAAAATAAAGTCATGCTTATCCCATTTACTTTTTGACTTGATTTGTTCTTAGATTTTATTCCCTCACAATAGCTATTGGTGTTTCCTTGAGTGAACTCCTTTTTTTGGTATGCAGCTGCCCAACTAATCCCCACCTTCCCAACTCTGCAGCCCAGAGAGAGGGCCTGAGAGTGGTCCTGAATTTGTGCTTCCTGACAACGCTCTGCCGTGTGTGGGTACAGGCAACAGGAAAAAGGGAAACTGTTAAGTGATTATTAATTATATGGTGATTATTAAGGTGGGATAGAAGCAGGGAAGAGAGAGGAGGGTACTTGGTTGACATGTACACAAAAGTCCTCAAATTTAAACTTCTGGCTTCTCTCATCAGATAACTTAGAAAGAAGTTAGAAACACAGGTTAAAATGAGGGTAGCCTTCCTACGATTTTAAGCTCGTGCATCATTTCAGATCACAGCAACTATTGTGCAGTGAAATATTTCTTTAAAAATATAATTATCTTATGAATAGTGCAATTATATTGCTTTGTGTGTGTGTCAAAATTGTCCATTTGTTAAGTGAAAACATTTAATGTATGTTCTAGATTTGTCATTTTTAAAATTTTATGTACTTAGAGTCTCAAAGAAAGAAAGAAAATATCCTAAACCTGGGAAGCCCTGGAGAAAGAAAGGAGAGGGGAAGGAGGAGGAGGGGAAATTGGGAATAGAGAAAAGGAAAACAGTACTGGACTCAGTCTGGGTGCAGAAGAAACTTAGTCTACCTTTTACCATGATCCATTTGCTGTTCCCTCCATTTCTTCCCAGGAAAATTGAAATGTCCCTTTTCCTCTCCCTCTCTATTGCCTGACGTGTACTCATGAATATATGCAAATTAAAATATGCAGAGGACATGGTGTGGCTTCCATGAGAATAACCTGAAGGATTTTATTAGATGCTAAAAAAGGAAGTGCAAAAATTCCCTGATTCTGTGACTTCACGTAGTGGGGTCTCCATAAACATTTGTCATATTGAATTCAAGTGAGTACGTTTTGCAATCAGTACATTTTCAAGTTCCTCTGCAATGTCTGTAGCAAATCAATGAATAACTTTGCCTGCAGGTATCACCATGGATCACTTGGGTAGTGAATTGTCCTCCATTCACTCATGACTTGTCTGGTCAATCCTCTGCATTGTATGTGCAAAAGAAATGTTTGACTATTTGAAAGACCTAAATCTGTCTTTGACTAGCTGTGTGATGTTGAATAAGTCACTTTATCCTTCTGAGCTCTGTTTCCTTTTCTGAAAATAGAGGCATTAAATGATGACAGTGTAAGAGATGTTTTCCAGATCTAAATGTTTGTGATTCTGTGATTTTATGCTGTTTGTGATGCTGTTTGTGCTATATGACACAAAAACTCAATCCTACATATTTTGTCGTCTGAGAACACTGTATCAATATTTCTCAAGCAAACTACTATTTCTACCCATGTATACAACCATGGAGCCTTTGTTTTTCTGAATACATCAACAGCTTATTTTCATTCAGTATGTCAATACAGAGGTAATAGAAACTTGGTCTGAGGGACGATTGGAGAAATAAGGCTTGTGATTATTAAGGAACTTATGCAAATTTCTCCACAGAACCCAGTCCCTTCCTCGATTGCCATGATGAGATTTTTAGTCTGATGCCAGCCTTAGCCTACCTCTGGTGATTATGATTACATGTTTTAAACACGTCTTATCGTATCACAGTGGGAGCTGGTTGAAAGCACCAACCATACGTACTTTCTTGCCACGCATTAATGGCAACAAACTATTTTCTTTAGGAAGTGCATTTTACTGATTAGAAAATACAAAAATAAAGCCAAAGTCTGGCAAACAAGGAGCTCAGAAAGGTGATTAATAAGAAAGAACATATCTTTATGAATGTGTACTCTCTGTAGCTAATATCTGAGGCAAATATTTTGGATTTTGAATTGGCTCATAAATGCAACTGTCAACAGAGTGATAGCAGCATAATTCTTAGAGATTACATGTATTGCTTAAAGAATAAACATAACTCTTTCTTAATAAGTAGTGAAGTTTTGTTGATTATCGGCAGAAAAAAATTGAAAAGCAGTAAGGGAAAATTTTCAGAAGAAACACTTCCAGCTTATGTCACTATAGGTAAATTGTATTTTACAGAAAAGAGAAGCACAGAAACTTGTTTTATTAGTATGTAGCATCATCTCTTCAATATTTTCGTTGCTAGCATTCAGTGTTCATGGTAAAGAAAGCAGCTGTTTACATCCAATGTACTCTTTTCTTGGCTTCCTTCTCTTTAGCAGACTTTGGAAAAGGAACATACTTCTTTTACAAATGCAATACAAAAATTCCTGCACTAGGGAATAGCTCTACCCTCTCAAATCTACAAATTGATGCAAAGCTTTTATTGTTTTCTTATTTATTCTCCCTGTAGCAGATCAGTGCACATATCACTATTGGTGTATTAATAATATTTAATGATAATCACGTTAGCAACATTAAAGTATTTTAATTCTCTTTCCCAGTTAAATCAATTCCCTTGTGCTAGAATGAAATCATTAGTAATTCCACATCGATTCACAAAATTTTCCAATTTTTTTAATGCTGTATTTTCAGATTTCCACAGAAATGTGGTAAATAAATAAGGCCTTCGTGTGTAACATTTCAGGTCTTCCATTTCAGCTTCTACATGTGGCATTTTTGTGACCAGTCATGGGGAAAGGAAGAGCAAGCTCCTGAGGTGTTAGAAGGGGCTGGGATTTGGCACCTTCATTTGCCAGTTTCAACAAGAGGCTTCTTCAGTAATATACAGGTGAGATTGAGATTGTACTTTTTTCCTTGGTTTCCTTTCTAATCTTTCAATAAATTGTGTTCATCTTTTACTGTTTTCCTTTGTCTTAATCTATAGCACAGTCTTTTCTATTTGTAAGGAATCAGCTCATTAAATAAAGCCCTAAGTCTTGTTAGGTTAATGCAATCAATGTTTATTTCTTACTCATGGCACAGGGCAATGCAGGCCATGTGGCAATCCTGCATGGCTCTCATCCTAGCGATGACTTGGGGACCAGGCTATTTCCATCTTGCAAGTTGGGAATCCCAGAATCCTTTGCTTTTAACCTCTTTGTTGGAAGACAAAGTGTGTGGAGAAGGCACATCCACTCTTCTCTGCCCCAGATTAGAAAGGATGCAGACTTGCTTTAACTTTTCACCAGCAGGAACTAGTCACATGCACCCACCTAGATACATGAGGACAGAGAAATACGGTGAAGCACATTTTGTGAGTGAGGATATTTTTGGAGTACCAACACTCTCAGCCATATCTTTAAAAAATTAGAATTATTTCTATTGAGAAGAGGGAAAAGGAAAATTCAAGGTGTATCTAAACAAAACAAAGAAATTGTCCTTCCTCTCAAGAGTGTGGAGGGGTTTGAGGATTAATGAATTCTAGACATCCAATAATATCAATAATTCCAACATTAGTAATGCTGGGCATTTCCACTTTGTAAGGCACTTTTACAATACTGTATCCTCAGAACTTTTACAGTTTCCAACACATAATAGTTGCTCAATAAATATTTGTTGAATCCACGAATATGTGTCAATTCAATTCAAACCTTTCATAATCTTGCATCTTATCACTGGTTGGCTGATTAGCCACTGGTAATAATACAACTTTGGTTACAGATGACTTTGCCAGTTCATAAAGATCATTGGGCAGCAAATGAGCAAAGTTACCTCTTCCTTCATTAGACTTTGCCCAGCCAGCTGGTGTATATGGAAGTGCTCTGGATCTGTTCTCTAGAGAGAAGAAAAAGGTATCCAATTGCAGCCTCATTCTCCTTTTGTTCTTCCCTTAACTAGCTTTCCTGACATTGGTTAGGGTAAATTCTAATGGCTGTTACAGATAAACCCCAACATCTTTGGGGTCTATATCTATATCGCTGAAGTTTATTCCTTACTCATGGCATGCAGTGCAGATACTCCTGGTCAAGTAAGCCTGTTTGCAAGTTATGTCACAGTGACTAAGGCTCCTTCCATCTTAAAGCTCCACTGCCTTCCACTTGCGTCTCCAGGTTACACTGTGGGGTCACCTCCGTTCAAGCCAGCTGGAAGGGGAATATATCACAGAAGGTCTTACCTGGGAGGTTTTTATGGTAGAATTTTCATAGGCCTAGAAGTTGTGTACATCACTTCCACCTATATTCTACCAACCGCCATTCAGTCTTATGACCAGATCGAGCTGCAAGGGAGACTGGGAAATGTTTTTGAACAATTACTCTAGGAGGAGAAAAGCAGACAGTCTCTGTCACAGTAATCAACACAGATTAAGTAGATGTGGTATTTATAAGCTATTAATTCCCAGAAAACATAAGATACTTATGTTAAGAGGACTAAAAGTTTTACTCACACTCTACACAGATATATATTTTATCTCTTAGCTCTTCACTCTTTTTCACAAGCTGCCACCCACTGGTAAAAGAAAAAGAAAAGCAACTAGATTTTAGTTTAATTGACTGGTATAATACCACAGAAGCCTTCTTATCTGGTGTTCTCATTATCCATATTTGGTTGGCTATTTGAAAAAGCTTAGCAAGGCAGGAAATCACAAAAATAGATTCATAAATACATTAAAGATTTCAACTTGAAGCATAAATAGGCATTGTTTTGCCTAGCTTTTAATATAAGTTCCAAGACTTTCATTTGTGTATGAATTATTAATTCAAGTGAATCTTATCTTTTTTGCATAAGCTACATCCACTGTGTTTTCTGCAGTTTTAAGTTTCAATTTTCTTAAAAAGGAGCAAATTTCCAGCTTCCTCTTTTACAGTTGTCTCTCCCACAGCTAATTGGATAGTCATTTTAAATGTGACCTATCTTTAACAAGATTTTCCAAGACATTATATTCATTTTTTTAATATAAATTTACTTATTTTATTTATTTTTGGCTGCGTTGGGTCTTCGTTGCTGTGCGCGGGCTTTCTCTAGTTGCGGCGAGCGGGGGCTACTCTTCATTGCGGTGCGCGGGCTTCTCATTGCAGTGGCTTCTCTTGCTACGGAGCATGGGCTCTAGGCGCACGGGCTTCAGTAGTTGTGGCTCGCGGGCTCTAGAGCGCAGGCTCAGTAGTTGTGGTGCACCGGCTTAGTTGCTCTGCGGCTTGTGGGATCTTCCAGGACCAGGGCTCGAACCCATGTCCCCTGCATTGGCAGGCGGATTCTTAACTGCTGTGCCACCAGAGAAGCCCTATATTCATTTTTTATGGTGAAATGCATCAAACAAATCAAAATATATGTCTCTACAATTTTAGAATGTATCTACCACTCAGCTTTAGAAATATAGCATTACTTGTATCCTAGAAGCCTTACTGGGTTCCCCTCCCCAACAGGATACTCACTCTTCTTCTGCTTCTTAGGTAAACTTTACCTTGAATTTTGTGTTAATCAGTTCCTTTGCTTCTGGCATAGTTTTATTAGATGTGTAAATATTCCTGAAAATATGTCTTTTTTTAATTTTGCTATTGTTTGCACTTTATATATGTGTAATCATAAAGCCTATCAATGACTTACTTTTTTTCATTCAAAATTATCTTTTAAAAAGCATCCATGCTCATGTGTATTTCTACTGTTCACTCATTTTAATTATTTCATATTTCAAATACATCACAATTTATCCATTCTACTGTTGATGGAGAGTGGATTGTTTCTAGGTTTTACTATTATAAACATTCTTGTACATGTCTCCTCACACACATATACAATATTTCCTTGGCTATGTGTAGGAAATACTGGGTCGTAGATAGTGGGCATGTTCAAATTCCTAATGTAATGTCAAACAGTTTTCCAAAGAGGCTGGGCCAATTTACAATCCTACCAGCCATAGAATCATGATCATCAACACTTGATATTTTCCTACTGTTTATGTGGGATGCTAATCCATTATTGGATAAATGTAATAAGCATCTTTTTGCCAGCTTTTGGATTTTCATATCTCTCTTCCTTGTATCTTTTAGTGAACAAGCATTTTTAAAAATTTCATGTGATAAGATGTATTGTTTTTAGTTTATAAATTGAAGTTTATGTCCTGTTTAAGAAATCTTTATTATCCTAAGGTCATAGATGAATTCTCTTATATTCTGTTTTAAATGTTTCATAATTTTCCTTTCACATATAAGTAGCTAAACTATTTGGAGTTGATTTTTGTGTCTGGCATTAGGTAAGAATCTAATTTCATTTTTTGTTCAGTGAAGAACCAATTGTCTCAGTGCATTTTATTAAATAATCTGTCATTGCCCCACTAATCTGCAATGCTGGTTTTCTCATATATTCTGTTTCTATGTTAAATGGGTTCAATTCTAGGCTCTTGCTGTTGTATTGGGTTATTTATCAACCCCTGAGCCAATGCAAAGCTGATAATTGCTATAGCTTTATAAATTTTTTTTATATTGTAGGAAACTTTCCCTAATTTCCCTTTGTGGAAAAATAGACAACTGTATGATATTGTAGTCTCATATTCATGATCATGATAAAGTTCTCCATTTATTTAACATTTTAATATCTTTCAATAAGAGTTTATAATTTTATCCTTGAAAGTCTTTTATATTTTTTAAAAATTTATTACTGGGGAACCCTCTTGCACTGTTGGTGAGAATGTAAATTGATACAGCCACTATGGAGAACAGTAAGGAGATTCCTTAAAAAACTAGAAATAGAATTACCATATGACCCAGCAATGCCACTACTGGGCATATACTCTGAGAAAACCATAATTCAAAAAGAGTCACATACCAAAATATTCATTGCAGCTCTATTTACAATAGCCAGGACATGGAAGCAACCTAAGTGTCCATCAACAGATGAATGGATAAAGAAGATGTGGCACATATATACAATGGAATATTATTCAGCCATAAAAAGAAACGAAATTGAGTTATTTGTAGTGAGATGGATGGACGTAGAGTCTGTCATACAGAGAGAAGTCAGAAAGAGAAAAACGAATACCGTATGCTAACACATATATATGGAATCTAAGGAAAAAAAAAGGTCATGATGAACCTAGGGTCAAGGTGGGAATAAAGACACAGACCTACTAGAGAATGGACTTGAGGATATGGGAAGGGGAAGGGGAAGCTGTGACAAAGTGAGAGAGTGGCATGGACATATATACACTACCAAACGTAAAATAGATAGCTAGTGGGAAGCAACTGCATAGTACAGGGAGATCAGCTCGATGTTTTGTGACCACCTAGAGGGGTGGGATAAGGAGGGTGGGAGGCAGGAGATGCAAGAGGGAAGAGATATGGGAATATATGTATAACAGATTCACTTTTTTATAAAGCAGAAACTAACACACCATTGTAAAGCAATTATACTCCAATAAAGGTGTTAAAAAATAATTAAAAAATAATAAATTTGGATTTCTATTAAAAAAATTTATTACTGGATAGTTTATATATTTCTTGATATTATAAATGTATATTTAAAATTATATTTTCTAACTAACTTTTTCTTTTATAGCTTAGTAAGATCTTTTGGGATGTCTATAAACATAATAATGTTATTGTCAAATAAGAGTAATTTTGTTTCTTGCTTTATTGAACCTCATCAAAGTAATTTTTCTGTAGTCATTGAGATGTTCATATCATTTTTCGTCTTTTATCTCTTAGTGAATTACATTTATTGATTTTCCAATGTTAATTCAATTTTGAATTTCTGAGATAAATGCAACTTGGTCAACCATGTTTGGATTTGGTTGGCTAATAATTTAACACTTCTACAATTATGTTCATAAGAAACATTGGACTGTAACTTTTCCCTTTTGTGCTATCATTATCAAATTTTGATATCCAAGTTGTGTCAACCTCAATAAATTAAAAAGGGAACGTACTCTTTCTTCTCTACTCTGGGGATACTTTGTGTGAGATTAGAATAATAATTGGTCTCTTAATATTTTATGGAAATATCAGTAAAACCAGCAAAAAAAACCCCTCTGGTTTGTTTTCACTAATGGTTATGGGACTACTCAGTTTTCTTATTTATCTGTGAGTCAATTTTGTTAATTATAAGTATTTAGGAATTTGCCTAATTCATTTCAGATTTTTTGGCGTGAAGTTGATCTAAATATTTTCTTTTTATTTCTTATTCTCCCTTCTATGTGTAGTTATACCACCTGATGCCTTCTTAAAGTTATTCATTTGTCACTTTTTTCTGTTTATTCTTTCCATATTTTTGCCTATTTTTAAGAAACTTATCTTTCTTAAAGAACAGATATTTGATTTGTTCATACTGTTTAGAGTAGCCTTTATTCTCCTCCATTTCATTGATGTTTACTCTTATCCCTATTATTTCCTTCCTTCTGCTATTTTAAGGGTTACCTTGTGTTCTGTTTCTAACTTAATTCATTAATTTTCAGTTGTTCTTATTTTCTAATAAGACATTTAAGACTATAAGTTCTCCTCTAGGTAACATATTAGCTGCACACCACAAGTTTTGATAAATATTGTTTCAAAATTGTTCAGTTATAAATATTTCCTAATTTCCTCTGCAATTTTTTTTACTAGGAATTGTTTTGAAGTATAATATAAAATTTCCATGCATTTATGGTTTCTTTAGTTTTTATTTTTTGTCATTATTGTTGTTAATTTCTAACTATATGCATTATAATCAGGAAATAAGCTGTGTTTGGTACTAATCCTTTAAAACATATTGAGGCTGTCTTTATGGCCTAGCTCATCATTAGTTTTCATGAATATTCCAAGTGTACCAAAGAAGAATGTGTATTCTGGAGTTTTAGGGTACAATGCTCTTACTAGTACAAAAACATTCATTGTGCTGTTTAAATTTCATCTATCCTCACTCAATTTTGACTGCATATTCTATCAGCTATTGAGAACCTTGTGTTTAAGTGCCCTATTATGATAGTAAATTGTCAATATCCAATTTTAGTGTAAAGATAGACTTCCCAATAAACTCTTGAGTAAGCAGATGCATATACAAGTATGGAGTTCAGAGGAGAGGTCCAATGTGGAAATGCAAATCTAGAAATCCTTGCGTGTAGATGATCTTTCAGGCCCAGGGGCTAGATGAGATCACACAAAGAGTGGAAACAAGACAGAAGAATAAATGTCTGAGGATTGAGCCATGGGCCACTCCAGTGTTTATGGGATAGGGAGATGGGGAAGAACAGGCAAAAATGACTGAAAAAAGGAAGAAGCTAGTGAAATAGGGAAGAAAAAAAACAAAAACCCAGAGAGAGTGACATGCTGAAAGCTCAGTGAACAAAGCTGTTCAAGGAGCAGGGGCTGCTTAACTGTGTCACATGTTGCCAAGTTAGATGAGGATTAAGACTTGATCCCAAAGGATCTAGTGATTGTGTATTTCAACTGATGGGAGCAGATGTCTGTGGATGAGTGGGGCCAAGAGCTGCTATTGCTAGCTGCCAGAATTCAGGGCACTGGGGTCCTGTCCTTGTTGTCAAGGAGCCAAGGAGAAGGGGAGTCTGATAAGAGCACTCAGGCTGCCCCTCTCTGCTAACCTTGCTGCCCAGCCGTAGTGGGGCAGTCCCCACTGTGGTTGGCACAAGCCTGTGAGGTAGCCTCCTCTAGATTCCTGTAAAGAGAGAGGGACAGGAGTCTTTGTACCTTCAGAGTTCTGGTCCATAATCCAAAGCCTTTCCTTTTCCTTTCAGGGTGGAGCTCATAGCACAACAGTCTCACTGCCAACACTCCTCCTTCCTCTGGTAAACTCCTGTCCACCCTTCCTGGCAGCCAGAAGAAACAGGGCTTTTTCTTTGCCTACCTGATAGTCTTTTACTCCCTCTCCCTTCTCAATGGTAAAAGGTGGTAGGTATTCTTCTGTGCACTGGTGGAGAAGCACAGGGCGAACTATGATCTAAAGAACTTCGGAAAGGGTTTAATGTTTGATAATTAATAATCCATTATGTTGGGCCTGTAAGAAAGGTGAATTTTCCAACTCACTCTTCTGTACCACACATACACATACAAACTGGCTGTTGACTCTGGCTTGGAGGAAGATGGCTGCAATAGATAGGCCTTTAAGGGAGAAATTTAAATGTAACAGTTGAACGAAGGAGCCATCTTATTGGAAACTTTGGGAATATCAGCATAAAAAACCCTCAGTTCTAACCATCAGTGCTGTCCCTAGAAGGGTAAAAGACTCAAGATAACTCAACCACTGCAAGATGGCGGGGCGGGGAATACTGCCTTTGGTTCTAGTTAGGAGATCCCCACCCCTAACCCCTATATCCTGCACTTTAGGGAACCTAACTTTGGCCCTTATCTAGCCCGGCTCTTTCCTACTGGGGTAGAAGTGCCCATTTCCCTACAGAGGTAAGGGAACAGGTCTACCAGGAACCTGCATCTCCCCAAATCTCAACTTCTAGGCTGCATTTTGGGTACTCATCATCCATGTCTCAAAGCCCACTACTAAGGCTTATGCAGAATTCTTCCCTGACATTATGTCCTCCCAAGAGTGGACCAAACCTCAAATGAACATCCCTCTAGGCCATGGGTATGATCAGTGAGTTGTTGGTCGTGGTTGGAGAGAGGGATGAGATGGAGCTCGTCAATGGACAGAGGTATCCAGATACATTTGAACATCCCACAGTGTGGGATGGAGTCAAGAATGGGAAGAGTGAGCAGGGGGCTATCGAGGAGATTTTCCCAAACAATCAAATTCCAGCATAGAACTGGGAGGGTTCCAGGAACTCTTAAATTCAAAACTGATCTTCCAGGTTGTTATGAAGATATATTTGTCAAGGTAGAAAGACAGAACAGTTTTCATTTGACATTTTGTTACATTGATTTATGAATTATAAATATTTATACATATTGTATATCTTGGTCTGCATCCTATAGATGTTAGGGTTGGTGTACAAGGGGTAGAAAGACATTGTTAAGGCTGGTGTATATATAAAATAATGTCACAAAACAATGCAAGTATTAAAATAAAAGTCATGAAAAATAAATACTTTAGGTGTCTCTTTTAGTAAGGCACAGCATCTTGCTGCAAGGCTTCCCAACACAGGGGTCTAGCAACACTGTAACTGCTGAAGCCACAAGGTGGTCCTGCATATCAGGCTGGCTTCCTCACTCCTCTGCAGTGCAGTCCTCCTCCAAATAAAAAGCCCCTTCCTTCCCCAGTCTGTGTACCTTACCACGCTCCTATATTTCTCTTTTCCTCCTGCTGAGCTGAATTGTGCCGTCTTACCAGCTCCTTTTTGCTCCGCCTATAGTAAAACCCTACCCCTCTTTCCAAGCCTAACAAAAAGCCCAACCATGGTGGTTTCTGATCATCCGCTTATGTTTCTGTCTCTCAGTAGCATTCGAGCCCCTGAGGTCGGGGAGCATATCTGATTCATCTTTGTTTCTCCAGGCGTCCTCTAGAATCCTACACATGCAGGCATTCACTGGATGTCTTTAGGATAAATGAATAAATTATGTAATTCTTATAGCATATGTATCTAGCATGATGGATTCAGTCCTCGAAGATTCACTGAATATATCAGCAGGAGGGCTGTTTCTTCTCTGTATAGTCTGCCTTACCAACTGATTTAAAATTCTGAAAATTATACTGTAGTTATCTTTCAATGAATCTTTCAGAGTAACTAGCATAGATGTAAGATCATAGCTGGTTTCTGGTAATACCTTGTTAGGTTGATTAAAGAAGAAAGGATGTGAAGAGCATGATTTGAGATGGAAATGGAGACCGGTACCTCTAGAATGATGGTGAGGAATGTCCTATGTCCACAGATGTATCTTGGTACGGGGAAAGGGATAGAAAAATTGGAAAAGATTAGAAATTATCTCAAGATCCTGCAGTGAGAATTCTATTTTTTTCTTCCCTTATCACTGTCCTTATTTTTAGGATTCAAAGTGATATTTGAGGTGATTTCCACTGTTACTACACCCTTCCCTCTCAGTACAGGCTGTCATACCACTTGACAATTGCATATTTCTATCTGGATTATACAACTTACAAATACCTTCCTAAGCGTCATGCTGTCTTGAAAAAATAATGCTGGCAGTTTTGACTTTGTATGATCGCTTAGACCAATAATAGAGCTTTAAAAACCCTCCTGCTTATTCGCATTGGTCTTTGGAATAATGTTTTTCTGAACATTATTAGTTCAGCAGTGAATTAACTTCATTATGGCTTTAATTAAGTTTTTTTAAAAACCATCATCACAGATAATACAGTTGAGATGGCTAAAAAGAGTCACTATCAAGCCAAAAGGTACACTATGATTAGGCATTATATCAGGACAACATCTTTTCTCACAATTCAAGTCAAATAAAAATGAGGAACAGAGAGTGAGGTAGATGCTGAAACAAGGCAATCCTCGGCAGCCATGTCCCTTTCACATTAGTGGGAAGACCAGGGGTTGAGCAGGAGGTAAGTCAGAAACAGATGCAGTGAAAAGCAGATCTGGTAGCAAGAGCAAGCAACTGGATTTGCATGCATTTTTAAGTTAGAGAGAACTGGGTGCAAATTCCATTTCCTAAAACCTTGGGCAGCTTAATCTCTCTGAGCTTTGATTTCTTCGTGTTTTAGTAATTATTTCCATGAAACCAGCAGTAGATCTCAATAGGTTGCCGCATATAGGCTCAATCTTGAAAGAAATTTAATAAGGAAATATAAAGTTCTACTCTTGTGATTTAAAAAAATTACATCACCCAACACACAAATGCAGTAGTAATTAAACACACACTCAGAGTGGGACCAACAGAACTTGTAAAAGAAAAAAAGACACCAGCTTTTAACTGCCACACACAGAAACTTTACAGAGAACTGACGTAGGCATTTTAAGTCATGGAGGGCAAATTTGAATTCCCAGGAAAAGATTTTTGGCAACAGACATATTAAACATTCTTATTACTCCAGAGGGCTCAATGGGTGGAAATATCAGAGAAGAAAATATGTATATGAAGAGCTGATTCACTTTGCTGTACAGTAGAAACTAACACAACATAGTAAAGCAACTATACTCTAATAAAAATTAAAAAGAAAAGAAAAGAAAACTTTAGGTCATTGGAAGAATGTCCAAGCGCCAGAACGGACAAGAATGAAGTAGGCTGTTTCTGGGGCTAGTGAACTCCCCATGCCTGGAAGTAGTCAAGCAAAACCTGCACTGAAGGCAGGAGAGTGTAATGGGTAAGGGAACATTCTAGAGACAGATTGACTGGGTTCAAGTCCCCAGCTCTGTCGCTTACAAGCTGTGCCTTTTTGTGCCTCAGTGTAAAATGGAGATAAAAACAATGCCTGCCTCATATGGTTGTTGTGAGGATTAAATAATTAACAAATGTAAAGCACATTAGTGCTTTGTAAGCTTTAGACATTATTAGTTTAATATTTCAGACATAATTGGTCTATTAGTGGTAGCATTTCTTGGAGGGATTGTTGTAGAAGAAATTCATGCTTTGGATGAGTTTCACTGGATAATCAATAAGGTATCTGTCTCTTCTGAGGTCCCAGGATTCCGTGTTTCTATATTCCCTGCCTTTAAGGGTTTAAAATTGCCAATCAATTGAGCACCGGCTGAGATATTTTTGAAAAACAAAACAACAACAAAATCTCATGATTCTCTAAAAAAAGTTTGACCACCTTTTTTTGAATAGTAATGAGTAGTATGTTTGAACAATCAGTCATATAATTATTTTATGACTCCCAAAAGAAAATAGCTTCCCTCAAACCAGCACTTGGGTACCGAGGAGCATCAGGGATACAGATGGAAAGAGGAGAGGAATGGGAATCAAAATTAAATTCATTTCAAAAGAGACCAGTCTATACAATGACTCTTTACAGTGTGATGGATACAAAATGAAGGATGATTACCTTGGGCCATGGTGAATACATCCCTTTGCTGTGAATACCAAGCTTTGTTGGGGGTCAGGATGACAGCCCTAATGTGTGTCCCCACCTCAAAGTAATGTGATAATTCCCTATTGCATTGCAGCTTCCTCACTGTTCACACTGTGTTAGACTTCCCTGTCTCCAGTCCACTTGTGTACTATTGCCTGAATGTTCCTTCTAAAATGACAATTCATCTCTACCTAACGCCTCTCATGGGCTTCCCTCACATCTACGCTATGACATGTAAATTTTTTGTCTAGTGACTCATCAACCACAGTGAAGTCTCCACACCTTATGCCTGTTTTCCAACTGAGGCTGCTGACCACCCATGATGTTTGTTAAAATATAGCTCCCTAGGCTCCACCCAGATGTACTAAATCAGGATCTCTGCAGAGGAACCCAGAGGTTAATAAACTCAACCCAACCGTCCATCCACATTTGATCTGGCTACCATTACATGGGGGGAGGGGTCTCTTTTAATTGCAATTTCAATGGAATGAGGTTGGGCCCCAGCCCTCACATACACCTCCCTATCAACAGCAGCAGCAGCAAGGACTTAACAAAGCTCCTATTGATGCAAATAGCCAAAGACAGTTTAGCCCTTTTCTCCAGCACTGTGTCTTCCAGCTGAACCAGAGATATAATTCACAGCAGCAAACCTGCAACTGCAACTCTTGACATATTAATTCCATAACAAAAATCAATCATGGCACTTGTTGCCAGCATACATAATATTTTGAGCTTCCTGTCTAGCACCACCGAGAAGCAGACCTCCTTGACCTTGACTACATTAAATGAATGCACTGATACATTAATGCAATCAGCTGATCATGCGTGTGCCGTCATCCAGGTCTGCATAACGGTGATCCGCCTTGAGCTCTTGTTTCCTGTGGCACCTCCTAACCCAACCAAATTGCCATCCTTACAAGCAGAAAGAATGTCTATTCTGGCTGAAAATAGTAGTTATAGCAACATCCTGAGGTCTTAGTTTTTGACTGGTCACCTCGGGCGATATGGCAGCTGATTTGCCTGCTAGTTTTTCCCTGAGCAAATACAAGCCAGCCAAGGGGAAAAAAAAAACAGCTCACACTTGAAATCCCAGTTTGACTACAGATAAAATACACTCTTCTTTAGAAAACACCCTTGTTCACTCCTAGGGCCAAAGAGGCTAGACGGAAAGGAAACATGGGCAGGCGGCTGGCTGAGCACATCACCTTCTAAGGAGGCAAATGCAAATGCTGGAGGGATGACAAGGTGGATGGAGTGGAGGGAGGGAAAATAAGTTCATTAAGATTATAGCAGTTCCCTTTTCTCCACATCCTCTCCAGCATTTATTGTTTGTACATTTTTTGATGATGGCCACTCTGACTGGTGTGAGGTGATACCTCATTGTAGTTTTGATTTGCATTTCTCTAATAATTAGTGATGTTGAGCATCCTTTCATGTGTTTGTTGCCAGTCTGTATATCTTCTCTGGAGAAATGTCTATTTAGGTCTTCTGCCCACTTTTGGATTGGGTTGTTTGTTTTTTTGATATTGAGCTGCATGAGCTGCTTGTAAATTTTGGAGATTAATCCTTTGTCAGTTGCTTCATTTGCAAATGTTTTCTCCCATTCTGAGGCTGTCTTTTTGTCTTGTTTATGGTTTCCTTTGCTGTGCAAATGCTTTTAAGTTACAGTAGCCAGGATATGGAAGCAACCTAAGTGTCCATCGACAGATGAATGGATAAAGAAGATGTGGCACATATATACAATGGAATATTACTCCGCCATAAAAAGAAACGAAATTGAGTTATTCGTAGTGAGGTGGATGGACCTGGAAACTGTCATACAGAGTGAAGTAAGTCAGAAAGAGAAAATAATACTGTATGCTAACACATTTATATGGAATCTAGAAAAAAAAAAGTTCTGAAGAACCTAGGGGCAGGAGAGGAATAAAGAGGCAGACGTAGACAATGGACTTGAGGACACGGGGAGGGGGAAGGGTAAGCTGAGACGAAGTGAGAGAGTGGCATGGACGTATATACACTACCAAATGTAAAATAGCTAGCTAGTGGGAAGCAGCCACATAGCACAGGGAGATCAACTCGGTGCTTTGTGACAACCTAGTGGGGTGGAATAGGGAGGGTGGGAGGGAGACACAAGAGGGAGGAGATATGGGGATACATGTATATGTATAGCTGATTCACTTTGTTATACAGCAGAAACTAACACACCATTGTAAAGCAATTATACTCCAATAAAGATGTTTAAATAAATAAATAAATAAAAATAAAAATAAGACTCAAACTGGAAAAAAAAAAAGATTAGAGCAGTTGACTGACTAGATTATACCTGACAATGTGAATTGCATTGGGGAGCAGTAGAACCCTCAGAAGAGCCATCGACTCTCCAACTGCATTGCTCATCATAGTGTGGTCAAGATGGGTGAAGACTTTTGCTGTCGATGTCATTGGAGAGACAAAGCTTCTAAGTAGCCTAGAGTGAACTTCACTGGAAGTACTTTCCCAGAAACCAGGATGACTCTCCCTGATTTTCCCCAGTTGGTCATTTACAGATAAATCAAGTGATATTTGGGGTCCTCAGGAAGTAGAGCTGGTGTGGCCAACATCGCCAGAAACCCATGCCTGTAGAGAAGCCTGTGTCCTGTGTTGAACCAGGAGCAACCCTGCATGATTATTTCAATTAGACAAAGATGGCTAAAGGACACACCTGGACTTCAATACCTTTGTGCCACATAGAGATGTCTCATTTTCAAAGCTCTTAATTTACTGTTTTATAAAATGATTCTGTGGCAAAAAGAAAGAGCTAATTAAGCATTTCATTAACTGACAGATATAACAAAGCACACAGTGACGGTGAAAAAAAAATCAGCATTGGGAAACATCTGTCCTACTCGAATGCTGAGAATTTCACAGCCTAGGACAGCATGTGCAGATGGAGGTTTTTAAAAATTGAAATAGAGGAATCTTCAAATAGCATGTTATAGAAATACCTACAGGGAATAAACTCCAGGTAAAGTTTGCTCTTCAAACCTGTACATAGAAGTTACCATTCTTAGAATTGATAGTACACCCTCTGTACTAAGGAAATCATGTTCACATTGGCAGTGATTTAATGAATACAAGGAAATTATACTGGAATTTACAGTGTTTTGTCTCTCTCATGCTCAAGACTTTCCAAAGTGTCTTACTAACAAGCAATTAAAATATGAGGGACCAGGGATGGGCAATGGTAAAATGTCTGCTCTTCCCCCAGTAGCTTACAAATTGCCTAGAATATCTCTTTGGTTACTGGAGGAATGTTGATTGCTGATGTCATAGCTGTCCCTGCAGTTGTTTGAACAGGCAATGAGATCTGAGATTCTCTCTAGTTAGTGGAATTTAAGAAAAAACTTGTAGCCTCTTCCATGGCTACTGTAGTAAACCAGTATGAACATAGGGCTATGCATTTATCCTGAAAATGCACTTCCCAAAGACAGCCACTAAAGCACATCAACAAATAAAAGCTCTCAGCTTAATTATTTTTAATATAAAATTAATAAGTGACTAGTACAGAAACACAGAAAACACAGACAAGCAAAAAGAGGAAATAAAATCAATTTATAACCTCTCTCCAGGGAGAGTTAATAGGCACAATGCCTGGTGCATAGTAGGCACTTCAGAAATACTGGCTAGATAAACATTTCCTCTCATTTTTCTCTAATGAAAATATATACATTACTTAAATAACACTTAGATAATATTGTAACTATTTTTCTGAAAGCCCTGATTGTAAAAATTTTACCACTAGGTCATAAATAGCTTTCCAAGTCATTAAATATTGTAACTGTTTACATGACTGCTTGGTATTACCTTTGGGGACATATTTAGAGAAAAAATTAGACAACATTTAGTATCATCTTCTCATTCTTTCATCCATTCAATAAATATATGTATTTTTAAATTTTTAAATTTTATTTAATTTATTTTTTTTATACAGCAGGTCCTTCTTAGTCATCATTTTTTTACACATCAGTGTATACATGTCAATCCCAATTGCACAATTCATCACACCACACCCCCCACACCCCCACCGCTTTCCCCCCTTGGTGTCCATAAGTTTGTTCTCTACATCTGTGTCTCAATTTCTGCCCTGCAAACCGGTTCATCTGTACCATTTTTCTGGGTTCCACATATATGCATTAATATACAATATTTGTTTTTCTCTTTCTGACTTACTTCACTCTGTATGTCAGTCTCTAGATCCATCCACGTCTCTACAAATGACCAAATTTCATTCCTTCGTATGGCTGAGTAATATTCTATTGTATATATGTACAACATCTTCTTTATCCATTCATCTGTCGATGGGCATTTAGGTTGCTTCCATGACCTGGCTATTGTAAATAGTGCTGCAATGAATATTGGGGTGCATGTGTCTTTTCGAATTATGGTTTTCTCTGGGTATATGCCCAGTAGTGGGAATGCTAGATCATATGGTAATTTTATTCTTAGTTTTTTAAGGAACCTCCATATTGTTCTCCATAGTGGCTGTATCAATTTATATGCCCACCAACAGTGCAAGAGGGTTCCCTTTTCTCCACATCCTCTCCAGCATTTGTTGTTTGTAGATTTTCTGATGATGCCCATTCTAACGTGTATGAGTTGGTACCTCATTGTAGCTTTGATTTGCATTTCTCTAATAATTAGTGAGGTTGAGCAGCTTTCCATGTGCTTCTTGGCCATCTGTATGTCTTCTATGGAGAAATGTCTTTTTAAGTCTTCTGCCCATTTTTGGATTGGGTTGTTTGTTTTTTTAATATTGAGCTGCATGAGCTATTTATATATTTTGGAGATTAATCCTCTGTCCATTGATTCATCTGAAAATATTTTCTCCCATTCTGAGGGTTGTCTTTTCAACTTGTTTATGGTTTCCTTTGCTGTGCAAAAGCTTTGAAGTTTCATTAGGTCCCCTTTGTTTATTTTTGTTTTTATTTCCATTACTTTAAGAGGTGGATCAAAAAAAGATCTTGCTGTGATTTATGTCAAAGAGTGTTCTTCCTATGTTTTCCTCTAAGAGTTTTATAGTGTCCAGTCTTACATTTGGGTCTCTAATCCAATTTGAGTTTATTTTTGTGTATGGTGGTAGGGAGTGTTCTAATTTCATTCTTTTACATGTAGCTGTCCAGTATTCCCAGCACCACTTATTGAAGAGACTGTCTTTTCTCCATTGTATATCCTTGCCTCCTTTATCATACATTAGTTGACCATAAATGCATGGGTTTATCTCCGGGCTTTTCATCTTGTTCCATTGATCATCTCTGTTTTTGTGTCAGTACCATATTGTCTTGATTACTGTAGCTTTGTAGTATAGTCTGAAGACATGGAGTCTGATTCATCCTGCTCCGTTTTTCTCCTTTAAGTCTGCCTTGGCTATTCGGGGTCTTTTGTATCTCCATACAAATTTTGAGATCTTTTGTTCTAGTTCTGTAAAAAATGCCATTGGTAATTTGATAGGGATTGCATTGAATCTGTAGATTGCTTTGGGTAGTATAGTCATTTTCACAGTATTGATTCTTCCGATCCAAGAACATGGTATAACTCTCCATCTGTTGGTGTCATCTTTAATTTCTTTCATCAGTGTCATAGTTTTCTGCATATAGGTCTTTTGTCTCCCTAGGTAGGTTTTTTCCTAGGTATTTTATCCTTTTTGTTGCGATGGTAAATGGGAGCGTTTCCTTAATTTCTCTTTCAGATTTTTCATCATTCGTGTATAGGAATGCAAGAGATTTCTGTGCATTAATTTTATATCCTGCAACTTTACCAACTTCATTGATTAGCTCTAGTAGTTTTCTGGTGACATCTTTAGGATTCTCTATGTATAGTATCATGTCATCTGCAAACAGTGACAGTTTTACTTGTTCTTTTCCAATTTGTATTCCTTTTATTTCTTTTTCTTCTCTGATTGCCGTGGCTAGGACTTCCAAAACCCTGTTGAATAATAGTGGTGGAACTTGTCTCGTTCCTGATCTCAGAGGAAAGGCTTTCAGTTTTTCACCATTGAGAATGATGTTTGCTGTGGGTTTGTCATATATGGCCTTTATTATGTTGAGGTAGGTTCCCTCTATGCCCACTTTCTGGAGAGTTTTTATCATAAATGGGTGTTGAATTTTGTCAGAAGCTTTTTCTGCATCTATTGAGGTGATCATATGGGTTTCATTCTTCAATTTGTTATTATGGTTTATCACATTGATTGATTTATGTATATTGAAGAATCCTTGCATCCCTGGGATAAATCCCACTTGATCATGGTATATGATCCTTTTAATGTGTTGTTGGATTCTGTTTGCTAGTATTTCGTTGAGGATTTTTGTCTCTATATTCATCAGAGATATTGGTCTGTAATTTTCTATTTTTGTTCGGTCTTTGTCTGGTTTTGGTATCAGGGTGATGGTGGCCTCATAGAATGAGTTTGGGAGTGTTCCTTCCTCTGCAATTTTTTGGAAGAGTTTGAGGAGGACGGGTGTTAGCTCTTCTCTAAATGTTTGATAGAATTCACCTGTGAAGCCATCTGGTCCTGGACTTCTGTTTGTTGGAAGATTTTTAATCACAGTTTCAATTTCATTACTTGTGATTGGTCTGTCCATATTTTCTATTTCCTCCTGGTTCAGTCTTAAAAGGTTATACCTTTCTAAGAATTTGTCCATTTCTTCCAGGTTGTCCTTTTTATTGGCACAGAGTTGCTTGTAGTAGTCTCTTAGGATGCTTTGTATTTCTGCGATGTCTGTTGTAACTTCTTTTTCATTTCTAATTTTGTTGATTTGAGTCCTCTCCCTATTTTTCTTGATGAGTCTGGCTAATGGTTTATCAATTTTGTTTATCTTCTCAAAGAACCAGCTTTTAATTTTATTGATCTTTGCTATTTTTTTCTTTGTTTCTATTTCATTTATTTCTGCTCTTATCTTTATGATTTCTTTCCTTCTGCTAACTTTGGGATTTGTCTGTTCTTCTTTCTCTAGTTCCTTTAGGTGTAAGGTTAGATTGTTTACTTAGGATTTTTCTTGTTTCTTGAGGTAGGCTTGCATAGCTATAAACTTCCCTCTTAGAACTGCTTTTGCTTCATCCCATAGGTTTTGGAGCGTCGTGTTTTCATTGTCATTTGTCTCTAGGTATTTTTTGATTTCTTCAGTCATCTCTTGGTTATTTGGTAATGTATTGTTTAGCCTCCATGTGTTTGTGTTTTTTACGTTTTCTCCCCATAATTCATTTCTAATCTCATAGCGTTGTGGTCACAAAAGATGCTGGATATGATTTTAATTTTCTTAAACTTACTGTGGCTTGATTTGTGACCCAAGATGTGACCTATCCTGGACAATGTTCCATGCGCATTTGAGAAGAAAGTGTAATTTGCTGTTTTTGGATGGAATGTCCTATAAATATCAATTAAATGTATCTGGTCTATTGTGTCATTTAAAGCTTCTGTTTCTTTCTTTATTTTCTTTTTGTATGATCTGTCCATTGGTGTAAGTGAGGTGTTAAAGTCCTCCACTATTATTGTGTTACTGTCGATTTCCTCTTTGAGAGCTGTTAGCAGTTGCCTTATGTATTGTGGTGTTCCAATGTTGGGTGTATATATATTTATAATTGTTATATCTTCTTCTTGGATTGATCCCTTGATCATTATGTAGCCTCCTTCCTTGTCTCTTGTAACATTCTTTATTTTAAAGTCTATTTTATCTGATATGGGTATTGCTACTCCAGCTTTCTTTTGATTTCCATTTGCATGGAATATCTTTTTCCATCCCCTCACTTTCAGTCTGTATGTGTCCCTAGGTCTGAAGTGGGCCTCTTGTAAGCAGCATATAGGTGGGTCTTGTTTTTGTATCCATTCAGCAAGCCTGTGTCTTTTGGTTGGAACATTTAATCCATTCACGTTTAAGGTAATTATCAATATGGATGTTCCTATGACAATTTTCTTAATTGTTTTGGGTTTGCTTTTGTAGGTCCTTTTCTTCTCTTGTGTTTCCCACTTAGAGAAGTTCCTTTAACATTTGTTGTAGAGCTGGTTTGGTGGTGCTGAATTCTCTTAGCTTTTGCTTGTCTGTAAAGTTTTGATTTCTCCATCGAATCTGAATGAGATCCTTGCTGGGTAGAGTAATCTTGGTTGTAGGTTCTTCCCTTTAATCACTTTAAGTATATAATACCACTCCCTTCTGACTTGTAGAGTTTCTGCTGAGAAATCAGCTGTTAACCTTATGGGAATTCCCTTGTATGTTATTGGTTGTTTTTCCCTTGCTGCTTTCAATAATTTTTCTTTGTCTTTAATTTTTCCAGTTTGATTACTATGTGTCTCGGCATGTTTCTCCTTGGATTTATCCTGTATGTGACTCACTGCGTTTCCTAGACTTGTGTGGCTATTTCCTTTCCCATGTTAGGGAAGTTTTGGACAATAATCTCTTCTAATATTTTCTCAGGTCCTTTCTCTCTGTCTTCTCCTTCTGGGACCCCTATAATGCAAATGTTGTTGCATTTAATGTTGTCCCAGTGGTCTCTTAGATTGTCTTCATTTCTTTTCATTCTTTTTTCTTTATTCTGTTTTGCGGGAGTGAATTCCACCATTCTGTCTTCCAGGTCACTTATCTGTTCTTCTGCCTCAGTTGTTCTACTATTTATTCCTCTAGAGTAGTTTTCATTTCAGCTATTGTATTGCTCATCTCTGTTTGTTTGTTCTTTAATTCTTCTAGGTCTTTGTTAAACATTTCTTGCATCTTCCCTATCTTTGCCTCCATTCTTTTTCCAAGGTCCCAGATCATCTTCATTATCATTATTCTGATTCTTTTTCTGGAAGGTTGCCTCTCTCCACTTCATTTAGTTGTTTTTCTGGGGTTTTATCTTGTTCCTTCATCTCATACATAACCCTCTGCTTTTTGTCTTGTCTATCTTTCTGTGAATGTAGTTTTTGTTCCACAGGCTGCAGGACTGTAATTCTTGCTTCTGCTGTCTTCCTTCTGGTGGATGAGGCTAGCTAAGAGGCTTGTGCAAGTTTCCTAATGGGAGGGACTGGTCGTGGATAGAGCTGGCTGTTGCTCTGGTGGGCAGAGGTCAGTAAAACTTTAATCTGCTTGACTGCTGATAAGTGGGACTGACTTCCCTCCCTGTTGGTTCTTTGGCCTGAGGCAACCCAACCACTGGAGCCTACCTGGGATCTTTGATGGGGCTAATGGCAGACTCTGGGAGGTTTCACACCAAGGAGTACTTCTCAGAACTTCTGCTTCCAGTGTCCTTGTCCCCACGGTGAGCCACAGCCACTGCCCACATGTGCAGGATACCCTCCAACACTAGCAGGTAGGTCTGGTTCAGTCTCCCCTGGGGTCACTGCTCCTTCCCCTGTGTCCCGATGCACACACTACTTTTTGTGTGCCCTCCAAGAGTGGAGTCTCTGTTTCCCCCAATCCTGTTGAAGTCCTGCAATCAAACCTCACTAGCCTTCAAAGTCTGATTCTCTAGGAATTCCTCCTCCAGTTGCCAGACCCGCAGGTTGGGAACCTGACGTGTGGCTCAGAACCTTCACTCCAGTGGGTGGACTTTTGTGGTATAAGTGTTCTCCAGTCTGTGCGTCACCCACGCAGAAGTTATGGAATTTGATTTTATTGTGATTGTACCCCTCCTATCGTCTCATTTTGGCTTCTCCTTTGTATTTGGAGGTGGGGTATCTTTTCTGGTGAGTTCCAGTGTCTTCCTGTTGATCATTTTCCAGCAGCTAGTTGTGATTCTGGTGTTCTTGCAAGAGAGAGTGAGAGCACATCCTTCTACTCCGCCATCTTGTTCCCTAATCTCCAATAAATATTTTTTGAACACTAAATATGTTCATGATTCTATTCCATAAACTTTGATTTCATTAGGGAAGAGACAAAACTGTTGCCTTCAAGGAGCTTAAACTGTAGTTGGGGATGACAGACCACCAAATTAAGCATAATATCTAAATGTTTGAGGATGATCAGCACCGTGTAAATATTGTCCAAAATCTTGGAAATAGAATGGACAAAATGCAAGAAACATTTAACAAGGACCTAGAAGAACTAAAGATGAAACAAACAATGATGAACAACACAATAAATGAAATTTAAAATTCTCTAGAAGGAATCAACAGCAGAATAACTGAGGCAGAAGAATGGATAAGTGACATGGAAGATAAAATAGTGGAAATAACTACTGCACCACAGAACAAAGAAAAAAGAATGAAAAGAATTGAGGACAGTCTCAGAGACCTCTGGGACAACATTAAATGCACCAACACTCGAATTATACGGGTCCCAGAAAAAGAAGAGAAAAAGACAGGGTCTGAGAAAATCTTTGAAGAGACTATAGTCGAAAACTTCCCTTATATGGGAAAGGAAATAGTCAATCAAGTTCAGGAAGTGCAGAGAGTCCCATACAGGATAAATCCAAGGAGAAACAAACCAAGACACATAATAATCAAACTATCAAAAATTAAATACAAAGAAAAAGTATTAAAAGCAGCAACGGAAAAACAACAAATAACATACAAAGGAATCCCAATAAGGTTAACAGTTCATCTTTCAGCAGAAAGTCTGCAAGCCAGAAGGGAGTGGCAGGACATATTTAAAGTGATGAAAGGGAACAGTCTACAACCAAGATTACTCTACCCAGCAAGGATCTCATTCAGATTCGACAGAGAAATTAAAACCATTACAGACAAGCAAAAGGTAAGAGAATTCAGCACCACAAAATCAGCTTTACAACAAATGCTAAAGTAACTTCTTTAGGCAGGAAACACAAGAGTAGGAAAAGACCTACTATAACAAACCAAAAACAATGAAGAAAATGGTAATAGGAACATACATATCGAAAATTACCTTAAACATAAGTGGATTAAATGCTCTAAAGAAAAGACATAGAATGGCTGAATGGATACAGAAACAAGACCCGTATATATGCTATATACAAATGACCTACTTCAGACCTATGGACACACACATACTGAAAGTGAGGGGACAGAAAAAGACATTCCAAGCAAATGGAAATCAAAAGAAAGCTGGAGGGCTTCCCTGGTGGCGCAGTGGTTGAGAGTCCGCCTACCAATGCAGGGGAGATGGGTTCGTGCCCTGGTCTGGGAAGATCCCACATGCCACGGAGTGGCTGGGCCCATGAGTCATGGCTGCTGAGCCTGCACTTCCAGAGCCTGTGCTCTGCAATGGAAGAGTCCACAACAGTGAGAGGCCTGCGTACCGCAAAAAAAAAAAGAAAGCTGGAGTAGCAATTCTTGTATCAGACAAATTAGACTTTAAAATAAAGACTATTGGGCTTCCCTGGTGGTGCAGTTGTTGAGAGTCCACCTGCCGATGCAGGGGACATGGGTTCGTGCCCCGGTCTAGGGAGATCCCACATGCCACAGAGCAGCTAAGCCCGTGAGCCATGGCCGCTGAGCCTGCACGTCCGGAGCCTGTGCTCTGCAGCAGGAGAGGCCACAATAGTGGGAAGCCTGTGTACTGCAAAAAAAATAAATTCATTAAAAAAATAAGACTATTACAAGAGACAAAGAAGGACACTACATAATGATCAAGGGATCAATCCAAGAGGAAGATATAACAATTGTAAATATTTATGCACCCAACATAGGTGCACTGCAAAACATAAGGCTAATGCTAACAGCCATAAAAAGGGAAATCGACAGTAACACAATAATAGTAGGGGACTTTAACACCCTACTTTCACCATGGACACATCAACCAAAATGAAAATAAATAAGGAAACACAAGCTTTAAATGATGCATTAAACAAGATGGACTTACTTGATATTTATAGGACATTCCATCCAAAAAAAAAAAAACAGAATACACGTTCTTCTAAAGTTCTCATGGAACATTCTCCAGGATAGATCATATCTTGGGTCACAAATCAAGCCTTGGTAAATTTAAGAAAATTGAAATGATATAATGTATCTTTTCTGACCACAATGCTACAAGATTAGATATCAATTACAGGAAAAAAACTGTAAAAAATACAAACACATGGAGGCTAAACAATACACTATATAATAACCAAGAGATAACTGAAGAAATCAAAGAATACTTAGACAATGAAAACACGATGACCCAAAACCTATGGGATGCAGCAAAAGCAGTTCTAAGAGGGAAGTTTATAGCAATACAATCCTACCTCAAGAAACAAGAAACATTTCAAATAAACAAACTTACTCCTAAAGAAGTTAGAGAAAGAAAAACAAAAAAACCCTGAAGTTAGCAGAAGGAAAGAAATCATAAAGCTAAGAGGAGAAATAAATGAAAAATAAATGAAGGAAATGACAGCAAAGCTCAATAAAACTAAAAGCTGGTTCTTTAAGAAGATAAACAAAATTGATAAACCATTAACCAGGTTCATCAAGAAAAAAAGGGAGAAGATTCAGATCAATAGAAATGAAAAAAGGAGAAGTAACAAATGACACTGCAGAAATACAAAGGATCATAAGAGATTACTACAAGCAACTTCATGCCAATAAAATGGACAACCTGGAAGAAATGGACAAATTCTTAGAAAAGCACAACCTTCAGAGATTGAACCAGGAAGAAATAGAAAATATAAACAGGCCAATAACAAGCACTGAAATTGAAACTGATTAAAAATCTTCCAACAAACAAAAGCCCAGGAGCAGATGGCTTCACAGGCGAATTTTATCAAACATTTACAGAAGATCTAACACCTATCCTTCTGAAACTCTTCCAAAATATGGCAGAGGGAGAAACAATCCCAAACTCATTCTATGAGGCCACCATCACCCTGATACCAAAACCAAAGATGTTACAAAAAAAGAACACTACAGGCCAATATTACTGATGAACATAGTTGTAAAAATCCTCAACTAAATGCTAGCAAACAGAATCCAACAGGACATTAAGAGGATCATATACTATGATCAAATGGGGTTTATCCCAGGGATGCAAGGATTCTTCAACATATGCAAATCAACCTATGTGATACACCATATTAACAAATTGAAGAATAAAAACCATACGATCATTTCAAGAGATGCAGAAAAAGCTTTTGACAAAATTCAACACCCATTTATGAAAAAAACCCTCCAGAAAGTAGCCATAGAGGGAACTTACCTCAACATACTAAAGGCCATATATGACAAACACACAGCCAAGCTCATTCTCAATGGTGAAAAACTGAAACCATTTCCACTAAGGTCAGGAACAAGACAAGGTTGCCCACTCTCACCACTATTATTCAGCATATTTTTGGAAGTTTTAGCCACAGCAATCAGAGACAGCAAAGAAATAAAAGGAATCCAAATCAGAAAAGAAGAAGTAAAACTGTCACTGTTTTCAGGTGACCTGATACTATACATAGAGAATCCTAAAGATGCCACCCAAAAGCTACTAGAGCTATTCAATGAATTTGGTAAAGTAGCAGGATATAAAATTAATGCACAGAAATCTCTTGCATTCCTATACACTAATGATGAAAAATCTGAAAGAGAAATTAAGGAAACACTCCCATGTACCATTGCAACAAAGAGAATAAAATACCTAGGAATAAACCTACCTAAGGAGACAAAAGGCTTGTATGCAGAAAACTATAAGACACTGATGAAAGAAATTAAAGATGATACAGATGGAAAGATATACCATGTTCTTGGATTGGAAGAATCAACATTGTGAAAATGACTATACTACCCAAAGCAATCTACAGATTCAATGCAATCCCTATCAAACTACCAATGGCATTTCTCACAGAACTAGAACAAAAAAATCCACAATTTGTATGGAAACACAGAAGACCCCGAATAGCCAAAGCCATCTTGAGAAAGAAAAATGGAGCTGGAGGAATCATGATCCCAGACTTCAGACTATACTACAAAGCTACAGTAATCAAGACAGTATGGTACTGACACAAAAACAGAAATATAGATCAATGGAACAGGATAGAAAGCCCAGAGATAAACCCATGCACATATGGTCACCTCATCTTTGATAAAGGAGTCAAGAACATATAATAGGGAAAAGACAGCCTCTTCAATAAGTGGTGTTGGGAAAACTGGACAGCTACATGTAAAAGAAAGAAATTAGAACACTCCCGAACACTGTATACAAAAATAAACTCAAAATGGATTAAAGACCTAAGTGTAAAGCCAGACACTATAAAACTCTTAGAGGAAAACATAGGCAGAACACTCTATGTCATAAATCACAGCAAAATCCTTTTTTACCCACCTCCTAGAGAAATGGAAATAAAAACAAAAATAAGCAAATGGGACGTAATGAAACTTAAAAGCTTTTGCACAGCAAAGGAAACCATAAACAAGATGAAAAGAGAACCCTCAGAATGGGAGAAAATATTTGCAAATTAAGCAACTGACAAAGGATTAATCTCCAAAATATACAAGCAGCTCATGCAGCTCAATATCGAAAAAACAAACCACCCAATCCAAAAATGGGCAGAAGACCTAAATAGACCTTTCTCCAAAGAAGATATACAGATCACCAACAAACACATGAAAGGATGCTCAACATCATTAATCATTAGAGAAATGCAAATCAAAACTACAATGAGGTATCACCTCACACTGGTCAGAACGGCCATCATTAAAAAATCTACAAACAATAAATGCTGGAGAGGGTGTGGAGAAAAGGGAACCCTCTTTCACTGTTGGTGGGAATGTTAATTGATACAGCCACTATGGAGAACAGTATGGAGGTTCCTTAAAAAGCTACAAATAGACCTACCATATGACCCAGCAATCCCACTACTGGGCATGTACCCTGAGAAAACCATAATTCAAAAAGAATCATGTACTACAATGTTCATTGCAGCACTATTTACAATAAGCAGGACATGGAAGCAACCTAAGTGTCCATCGACAGATGAATGGATAAAGAAAATGTGACACATATATGCAATGGAATATTACTCAGCCATAAAAAGAAACAAAATTGAGTTATCTGTAGTGAGGTAGATGGACCTAGGATCTGTCATACAGAGTGAAGTAAGTCAGAAAGAGAAAAACAAATACTGTATGCTAACACATATATATACGGAATCTAAAAAAAACAAAAAAAATCTGAAGAATCTAGGAGCAGGACAGGAATAAAGACGCCACGTAGACAGTGGAGTTGAGGGCATGGGGAGGGGGAAGGGTAAGCTGGCATGAAGTGAGAGAGTGGCATGGACATATATACACTACCAAATGTAAAATAGATAAGTAGTGGGAAGCAGCCGCATAGCACAAGGAGATCTGCTCGGTGCTTTTTGACCACCTAGAGGGGTGGGCCAGGAATGGTGGGAGGGAGACGCAAGAGGGAGGAGATATGGGGATATATGTATATGTATAGCTGATTCACTTTGTTATAAAGCAGAAACTAACACACCATTGTAAAGCAATTATACTCAAATAAAGATTAAAAAAATAAAAACATGAATGTTAAGGGATTAAGAGAGAATGAGAACAGAGAAAGTGGAAACAGTGAATCTTCTCCTGTTTGGAGGAGGTTTGGTGCAAAGAGGAGCAAAGGGAGGCATGGGGGTCGAGAGAAATGGAAGAAATAGCACTGTGCTAATGGGAGCAACATATAGCACCATCCTCTCTTGCGTCTACCACTACAGTGGCTTTCTCACTTGTTTTCTTACGTCTGCATCCTACAGTCTTTTCTCCAAAAACCCCTGCTAGTGGTCCTCTTAAATCATAAAGCAAATAATGTCATGCTCTCTTCCTATCACACTTTAGATAAAATGCAAAGGCTCTACCATTACTTGTCTGACCCTGCCTGGCTCATCCTCCTCCCTCATTTCCTACTGCTCATCCCCTCAGATACACAGCTCCAGCCACATCAGCCTCCTTGTTATTCTTCAGATGCACCAAGTATTCTCCTGGCACAGGGCTTTGCACTTGCTGTTCCTTCTGCTGGAACTCTTCCCCACATTTTCACAGGCCTTGCTTCCGCACCAAATGTCACTTCCTCAGTCCTTGCCTGACTCCCTTATGATCTCCCTGTCACTTGCTGTTTTTTTTTTCCATAGCACTTATCGCTACGTGACTCTATGTAATTCCTTATTACTGTCTACCTCCCCTCCAAAATGCAAGTTTTGTGAAGATAGGGACTTTGTGTCACGTTATTCATGTTTCCCCCTAGTTGGTAAAGTAATGTCTGGCATATAGCAGGCACTCACTAAGTACATTTTAAATAAATGAACAATTGGAAGAATACAACGAACACCAGGAACACTTTAATGCTTTTTAACACATTGGCAATTGAGGGTCATGGCTTTGAGTTCTGTCGACCATTGCAGATGAGCAGAGGAAGTCCAGTGTGTACTTTTCTTTTCAGCATACATGTGTGCCCCAAAGATATTCTGTCCAAAGGCAAAGGACTTTTGATTCAACCTAATTATACTATTTACAGTACTAATTTAATGGGAAAACTCTGGTAGAAAAAAAAAATAGAGATGTCCTCTGCTGTGGCAGAAAAGACAGCGGACATGCATCAGAAGGCTTGGATTCAAGACTCGGCTCTGCTACTTGCCAGTGCTGTGTGACTTTCTGTAAGTTACTATCTCTCTCTTTGCTGTAGGTCCCTAATTTTATATTTGTGAGAAATACTACCTCATGTACTTCCATCACCTCATTGCTTGAGGACCAAATGAGATATTTGGGATAGTGCTAAACAAATGGCTATAAATATTTTCTCTGAATTAAAAAGAAGTGTTTGAAGCTAATCTGAGGGGGTGGGGGAGAGAACACAGAGAGTTCTGCTGCAGCCTATGTACCTCCTGGCTCTTTAAAATGTGTCCTCAGGAAGAAAAATGAGACTATTGTCAAGACTGCAGTAAAGAATCATTTCAAAAGTGAGAGTTTCCAGCTCTGATAAGTCTGTGATCAAACAATCAGTTTCTGGGGTAAAAACCACTACTTTCCACCGACTGACCTGGATGCAGGTACCATATATTTAATGTCAAGAGTGTGCAACCATAAGCAGTTTCTGCCTGTGAAGAAGGGAAAACAAAGTCGTGTCGTGTAAGAGACTGGACACCCCATCTAGCTGGAAACTGAAAGAGAAATGTGCCTCCATGGACCTCCCCCATGCGCCACCTGGCAAATGCCAGCCTGTCCCTGGAGTGACCAGAAGGGTATTTTAAATTCAGCATTTGTGTGAGCTAGTGGCAAGAAGAGAGGAGTTGCCTGAAAGGACGTGCAAGCCAGGAACAGCAGGGAGGAGAGCTCAGGGCTACCTTCTACTTGATCTCTCCCTCCCAACAGCATTTTTTTCCTCTCTTGCCTGCTCTGGGCCCCTCTTCCACTGTCACCTTCCTTTGCTTACTCATATTTCTGCCCCCATTACCTCAGACTATGCATGTCCCACTAGGGTTGCCCTGAACCTGTGTCATTCTATTTGTGGTGGCCCACATAACAAAAAGAGCCTCTCAGCCTTCCAGTTCCAAATATTTATAGAGAAACCTTATTGGTCCAGCTCACCTAAACATTTTGATCCTGGCCATATAAATCTTGGGTCACTGCTGTCTTTGCTGTGGACTCCCCTTGGGAGAGATGCTGACCCTGGGCTGAAGCTGTGGCCGGAGAGAGGTCAGGTGGTACAGAGTTTGGCTGGGCCCATTGACAGAGAGTGTGGGCTTGGGCAGATTCCCTCAGAAGGGATTGGTGTGGCACAGGCATTTTAAACGATACCTGGTGTAGGCGAGGGCATGTTATGTGTGTGGGCTGCCCCAGAGTCTCTTTCAGAATCATTGTTTATTCAAAGAGTAGAAGGCTGTTACTCAGAGAGACAGGTTGAGTAGGTTGCTGAATCTTCCACTTGGAATCTTTCTTTTCATCCTGTCTATCAATCTAAAATATTTTTTGTCAGCCTAATTCATTTTCGAGGCTAACAAACTAGTTTCTAATGGGCCAAAAAGAGGCCTAGACACTAAGCCCCATTAAGTTGTAAGAGCTGTTTCATGATACACACTTTACTAGGTAGCCTTAGGCTGCCCAATGTATAAACCCACACAACATCGAACAACCTGGGATTTTACTCCACTACACCCCTCCTTTGGGGACCACGTACCCAACTCTGATTCAGTTCTTCAAGAGGCTCTTCCTGGTTCCTACTGGTGAGAACTGGACCTCAAACCATGACCTCATATTCCCAGGAACATCCTTTGGGCTGTGCAAACCCAAGCAAGCGATCACTATAACCTAGGAAATGCTATAACCTTTTCACCTGCCATATTGAAAGTAGAGGATTCATTGGCCAGATGGGGGTGATCAGGGCTCCCTACTCCGACCATCAATGCCCCTGATACCATCTCTCTGGAAAAATGAATTTCTGTGTCATCGGCATAGAGATGGGAACTGAAAATGCCCTGCCTCTTAGCACTGAGCTGCCAGCACCACCTGAGTGTGGTCAGCACCCCTGATGGTCCAGGGCTTGGACAATCACATGGCCTCCCGACAGAGGTTCTCAGAATGAGAGTGGGCTTCCTCCCAGAATCTGAAGCACAGTGCCCCCCACCGCTCACCAATACAGCCAGAGGATTGAGGCTCTCAGGACTGTCTTGAAGTGGAGGCACCTATGGCTTTCTTTGTCAACAGCCAGTGCCCAGCCCAGTTGTGTTTATTAAAAGAAGAATGAGGAGCTCTGGCTCTGCTGGATTAATGAGTCTGATTGTGTAAGGTTGCTATGACTCCCTCTCATTCCTAAATATCTGCACTGGTTGTGAGAGACATTCACACAGATAGACTTCTAGTGGGCAGACAGCCTTTCCATGTTTGAGAGATCATTGGTGAGAGATAGCATTTCTCATCTCACCCAGGCAGTCTGACTACCCACAAAGGGTGTTGGAGAGCCTGAACGGAGAATCTCCCAACCAAGTTCTTTCTGACCAGATGTCCAGATGAGAATGAGGATGAGAATGAAGATAACATCAGTAAGACCCATGGATACCTGGGGACATTAAGTGACTTGGGTAGGGTCACATATATGGTAAATGGCTCCAGTACTAGAGAGACAGGTTTCCCACTAAGGATAAACGCAAATGATCAAGAGTTTCACATATGCAGAGACTGGTTCACTCTCAATTTATCCAGCCCCATTGCTTTTCTGACTAACTTTTAAAAGGGGGAATATTAGACAAATACCGTATGATATCACTTAGATGTGGAATCTAAAAAGTAGTACAAATAAATGTATATGTTAAAAAGAAACAGGCTCACAGATATGGAAGACAAACTTGTGGTTACTAAAGGGGAGAGGGAAGCAGAGATGGACAAATTAGGGGTATGGGATTAACAGATACAACCTACAATATAAAAAATAGATAAGCAACAAGGATATATTGTATAGCACAGGGAGCTAGAGCCATTAACTTGTAGTAACTTACAATGGAATATAATCTACAAAAACATTGAATCACTATGCTGTACACTAGAAACTAATATACTATTGTAAATCAACTATACTTCAATAAAAAATAAATAAAGGGGGGAATACTCACCTGGACTTTAGACATTTAGTGGCTAAAAGGATTCCACACTATTTCCATCTTGAGCCACCTCTATGTGTTTACAGATGTACTGGGGGTTTTGGAAGATTCACTAGCAGGAAATGCCCTTGAGGACTGTGCCTGTGTTTGTTTTTCAGACATGGAACAATGGCAAAAGAACGCACACATCTATGTAGGAAGGATGGCATTGGAGGTTCTGAGACTGGGCTGCCATGTACAGTTGGGCAGTTGGGCACTGTAAAAGGGGTCTGGCCTAAATGAAGCAGGGGTGTATTAAATAACATGTCCAGGTCATGGGAGTGGAAAGTGACAGAACCTCTAGCACAGTGCCTGAAAAACAGTAGGCTGTCAGTAAATAGTTACTGAATGAATGAAAGACAGACTCCAAACCCAACTTTCCATTCCAAGGACAGTGTCATTTCCATTTGGACAGTGTCTGATTCCATCTTAAAAGTCCTTCATTAATTAGCATTGAGAGAAAAGGCATTCTTAATTTTCCATGTTATCTCTGAAACAGAAACGTCATGTTTTGATATTGAATAATCACATCAGAGCCATGCTAGTATGAAGATGGCAGGAAGTTCGGTACTCTGACCCCCTTCCTTGTCGTGGGTAAACAGCAGGCCACAGTGGGCCTGGAATTGCCTTTGTGTTTGGCAATGAAATACCTACCAAGTGAGTGTAAAATGAGTTTCAACAAATATTGGAAGAAAAGAATCCTGCTTGAAATGATTGTGTTGCCGTGAATATGATGTATGGACAAAGGTGTCAGTCTCCACTGCTAAGAAGAGCAGTGTCATCAGATGGGGAAACACAATGACTCATAACTGAGTGGGACCATTCCTGAGATTCATTAGGTAAGTTAATCCAGGACTGCTTCATATTTTAAAGGCTAGTTATCACCGTGGAATATCACTCTAATGCAACCTGCCACAGCTTAGAGTTTAGCATAAAGTTAAGTAACCTCTCCAAGGATGTTATCTTAAACAAGTAGCATAAAAGAACTTGTCCACTAGTAAGGCGGGCCCATAGTGTGGGTGGAGATAGCACTGGATGAGCACTCTCCTTAGAGTTTAACAGGGAGAAAATGGCTTGATAAGGTCTCTTTTGGATTTTAAAGTCTGAGGAATTCTCTCTCTCTCTCCCTCTTTCTCTGTCTTACTCTCACTCTCTCCCGCTCCCACCCTTTATTCCTCTCCTCCTCTTGTTTCCTTTCTTGAGCTCACTGGGTCAGTGATGTATGTTCACTCCACCAAATTTCTTACCCACTATAACTGTGTCAGTGAAGCTCTCTCTCACTGCAACTCTTGGTGCAAGAAATGGTGTCATTGTGCCATTTAAAGCTTATAAAATAACTTCTTCCCCCTGGATTGCCCCAACAGCAATCTCTCTTCTCATCATCCTCTTGAACCACAGAGTAAATTTCGATTATGTTTCTTATGAGTGTAAACAAATGCTTCACTTATGGCCTGCTTGTCTTCTAGCTTGCCTGTGGATGCTGGGAATTGAGATGGGGAGAACTCTGGCAGAGGGCATATGAATGGGCAGAGGTGGAGAGTGCCAGAGACATGACCAGAATCTATGTTTCTGCATCCTGGGCCAGAGCTGATTTATTAAACCATGTAGGTATGCAAGAGGCCATCACTGCTCTAAAGTGGTCTGTTTATCCTTGCCGGTGAGAGAAGGGTTTACTCTGGTTCCACTTCTGTTTCCTTCCATCTTCCTTTCATTATGGTATCACATAACCAAGAGTAGGCACACGTGGATGGAAGACAGGATCAAGTGAAGCACAGTTCACAGCAGACCTGTACCCATGAAGACACTCGTCACAGAGCCAGTGGTCTGGTCCAGACTGGAATTAGATTTTCAGCTTCTCGAGCCTTAGCAAACCCTCTTCTTCAAAATGGAGAAATTGGTCTAAAGTGTTAAATGATCTCCAAGATCTTTCTAGCTCTTCAAAAACCTATTGACTGTATCAATTTACATTCCCACCAACATTGCAAGAGGGTTCCCTTTTCTCCACACCCTCTCCAGCATTTATTGTTTGTTGATTTTTTTTAACATCTTTATTGGAGTATAATTGCTTTACAATGGTGTGTTAGTTTCTGCTTTATAACAAAGCGAATCAGTTATACATATACATATGTTCTCATATATCTTCCCTCTTGCATCTCCCTGCCTCCCACCCTCCCTATCCTACCCCTCTAGGTGGTCACAAAGCACTGAGTTGACCTGCCTGTGCTATGCGGCTGCTTCCCACTAGCTATCGATTTTACATTTGGTAGTGTATATATGTCCATGCCACTCTCTTACTTTGTCACAGCTTACCCTTCCCCCTCCCCGTATCCTCAAGTCCATTCTCTAGTAGGTCTGTGTCTTTATTCCTATCCTACCCCTAGGTTCTTCATGACATTTTTTTTTCCCTTAGATTCCATATATATGTGTTAGCATACAGTATTTGATTTTCTCTTTCTGACTTACTTCACTCTGTATGTTTGAGATTTTTTGATGATGGCCATTCTGACTGGTGTGAGGTGATACCTCATTGTAGTTTTGATTTGCATTTCTCTAATGATTAGTGATGTTGAGCAACCTTTCATGTGTTTGTTGGCGATCTGTATATCTTCTTTTGAGAAAGGTCTATTTAGGTCTTCTGCCCATTTTTGGATTGGGTTGTTTGTTTTTTTGATATTGAGCTGCACAAGTTGCTTGTGTATTTTGGAGATTAATCCTTCATTAGTTGCTTTGTTTAACAGATGAATGGATAAAGAAGATGTGACACATATACAATGGAATATTACTCCTCCATAAAAAGAAACGAGATTGAGTTATTTGTAGTGAGGTGGATGGACCTAGGGTCTGTCATACAGAGTGAAGTAAGTCAGAAAGAGAAAAACAAATACCGTAGGCTAACACATATATATGGAATCTAAAAAACAACAACAACAAAAAACCCAAAATTGTTCTGAAGAACCTAGGAGCAGGACAGGAATAAAGACACAGACGTAGAGAATGGACTTGAGGACACAGGGAGGGGGAAGGGTAAGCTGAGACAAAGTGAGAGAGTTGCATGGACATATATACACTACCAAACGTAAAATAGATAGCTAGTGGGAAGCAGCCGCATAGCACAGGGAGATCAGCTTGGTGCTTTGTGACCACCTAGAGGGGTGCAATAAGGAGGGTGGGAGGGAGAAGCAAGAGGGAGGGGATATATGTAAACATATAGCTGATTCACTTTGTTATACAGCAGCAACTAACACAACAATGTAAAGCAATTATACTCCAATAAAGATGTTAAAAAAAAAAAAAGCCTATTGAGCCTGAAGTATGATTTTAATTATTCTGCTCACCTAGTGTCCATCGCCAGCCAGCACCTCTGATTTTCCCCTGGATATATTTATTGTCTTAAAGCCCCCCTCCACCCACAAGTTTTAGCAACTTAAAGTGGAATAAGGGTTGTCACATATCACATTTGAACAGTGTCTTTGTCATACAAAAGCACACAGTTCTCTCAAAGGAATATGATGGAGAATAATTCCTTAATTAGTTTAGGTTGTGGTTGTATGTGGGGGGTTGTGAAGTGGGTGAAGGGAGATAGACAGAGAGAAGTGTTATAAAAAATTCTTAATTTAAGCAAAAAAAATGTTTCTGGCAAGGGATTTATTTCTTAAGATTGTCACTTTTTTAGCAGTTGAGTAAATGTTATAAAATATAGATCTCAAAATGATGATTCAATAGTCACGTTCAGGTAGTCTTCTTTGGTAAATGAAGTTGGGGGCTAGGTGAAAACTAGATTCACCCTGGAACCAGGCAGAAGTGTCCCTGTTAACCCCGCAGCTTGTAGGGGATTCATTTCAGCCATGTCCCACATCAGCAAGTCGTGTGGAAAAAATATCATCTTGGTTAGAGCGAAGCTGCATAGTTTAAACAACAATCGTGCAGCCCAGAGATTACCTGTGGGGCGTAAGGTCAGTGAAGAGAATACCAGTCTAGAGAACCTTACGTATCTGGAGAAAATTACCTTCCGCTGCACAAAAAGCATTATGAATTTCAAGAAGTATCATTCTTATTTTTAGAATTCTATGACTAATGTGCTACTTAACCTTGAGATGCAGATATTACAGGAGCTACGGTGTGGTCCACCATTGGCATATATAATGACAAAGCTGCTTTGTCAGAGACAGATTTATGTGAGGGCTATTATGTTATTCTGATATTAAGATTAAAAACGAAAAATATACGTAGGCGGGTAAGCAAATCGAGCTTCGTATTTTGATCTGAGAGAGATTGAAAGACATTTTCTAAGGCAAAGAATTCTTCTAAGTTCCTTTTGTTTGAATGAATTGTCTTCCTCCTACACTTCTGAAGCCTATTTCGGGTGCTGATTATAAGTTTAGGGAAACTTTTTAGTGGTATGGTTTTTATTTGATGAGATTGATTTCTGCAACCAACTTTTTCCCTTTGGTTTTTGCTTCTGACACACTTGTATGGCCTTTCAGCTTAAGTTTTACAAACTTTTAAAATAAAGCCTTGTCTGGGATACACACAAAGGCGTGCCGCCTCCAGCTGGGAGCGAGTGGTTCTCTGGCCTTGCTCCGAATAGCTGAACCAGGTTAGAACTCACATTTAGAGTCAGTGTCAGGAGAGTGCTTGTGTAATATCGAGACCATGAAGGAAGGTGTTATAGCTGGAAATTACTTATTTGCGGTACAGTAACTTGGAGTTTTAGGCTGTTAATATCTCTAGGTGCTTATTCCTC
The DNA here is from genome assembly GCF_937001465.1 of Orcinus orca. Taxonomy (NCBI): domain Eukaryota; kingdom Metazoa; phylum Chordata; class Mammalia; order Artiodactyla; family Delphinidae; genus Orcinus; species Orcinus orca. The sequence goes on from NC_064559.1 coordinate 145,991,078, forward strand.
CTCTTCTCCTCCCTCCCTTAAAGGAGGAACATAAAAACTGGCAATGCCTCTACTACCCACATGGGATCCCCTGAGAACTCCTCCAGGTCCTTTGAGACACCTCTTCTCTCCCATTCCAGCTCTTCCCAGGCCCTCACTATCAGACTAAGGAAATCAGAAAGAAGATTGGCGGTGTTCAGGGTCATTTCCAAGTATAGAAAATGTGACTCTCCAGCAGGATAAAGGAGACCAAAAGATAAAGAGCATAGACCCAGGGAGACAGTGGAAAACAACAGAGTTAAACAAAGGCTGGCTGGAGGCATGAGGAAGTAGAACATTTAGACAAAAAAAAAAAGAAAGAAATCTCTAAGAGAATTCTTATGTTAGGGATGGTTTCCAGATGTACCGCTCCTGTGTTTGGTGAAAACTGCATTACATCATCATTACTCCCCAGACTGTTACGAGAAACCTTTAGGGAATTAAACACTGCTTTTACATAATTGCCGTTTACTTAACCTTTCATTGTTTTGATGGTGGTAAAATATATGTAATATAGAATTTGATTTTTTAATCATTCTTAAGGTACAATTCCATTCAGTGGTATTAATTACATTCACAGGGTTGTGTAACCATCACCACCATCGATTTCTAAAATGTTTCATCACCCTAAAGAGAATCTCTGTAACCAATAAGCAATAACTCACCATCCTTCCTGTCACCCCAGTCTCTCTTAACCTCTAATCTACTCTCTGTGTCTATGAATTCGCTTATTCTAAATATTTCATGGAAGTGAAACTATACATCTGTCCTTTTGTGTCTGGCTAATTTCACTAACTGTAATGTTTTCACGGTTCATCATTATGGTAGCATGTATCAGAACTTCATTCTTTTTTATGGTGAAATAATATTCCATTGCATGTATATGCCACATGCTATTCATCTATTCTTCTGTGGTGAACATTCGGGTTGTTTCTACCTCTTGACTCTTGTGAATAATTCCACTATTAGCTAGCCTTTTAAAACTTATGATAGGGGATTTCCCTAGTGGCGCAGTGGTTAAGAATCTGCCTGCCAATGCAGGGCACACGGGTTTGAGCCCTGGTCTGGGAAGATCCCACATGCTGCGGAGCAACTAAGCCCGCGAGCCACAACTTCTGAGCCTGCGCGCCCTAGAGCCCGTGCTCCACAACAAGAGAAGCCACCTCAATGAGAAGCCCACGCACCGCAACGAAGAGTAGCCCCCGCTCGCCGCAACTAGAGAAAGCCCGTACGCAGCAACGAAGACCCAGCACAGCCAAAAAAACCTAGAAACTTAGGATAGCCATTTGCTGATGAGTAGTTCTTCCTTGCAAGGTTATTTCTTTAAGGGACAGTTTTAAAATATCTTTTCTGGGGAAAAGAATTTCCAGATCCATCCTGACTGCTTAGTATGGTGGGAACCACATTCTTGCTTTAATATTAAGGCAGCAAAATCACTTCTGACGCTGTCCTAGTTCCACCAAGATGAACTAATGGGTATCACACAGTGAGATTACTACCTAGGGCCCTGAATGAAACTGGATGATAAACAGTGCTCAGCACTGAGCCCAAAAATAGAAGAGAAGTGAGATTCTAAGAAATGAATAAGTGGCTGAATTATAGCTGAGAGAGTTAGCTGGGTGAGCTATGTGGCTTTAGAGCTAATAATGAGTCAGTTAGAGATTCATACTGGAGACAGATCATTCTAAATACTTAAAGCAAGAAGGAATTTAAGATGGAGAATTGGTTGCTTTCAAAATTCTCAGAAGGACTGATGGAGTGGGTGCTAGGAGGTTCTAGAGGGCTCTCAAACCCATTCTTCACTGACCCGTAGGGGAGCTACCGTCTGAAACCATCACTGGAGGTAAGAATTCAAGAACATGCTCTTGTACATGTGATCCAGGATTCTGGAACCTGGAATCATTGCAGTTGGTGCTGCTTCTGCCTTGGCCACCTCCGTGGCACTGGAGTTGCAACACCTAGAAAGTTGGAAAATGGACTGTGGGTAATATCTGTAGGAATGTCTCACATTCTACAACTTTGCTTGCCAGCAGAAGTAGCAAAATGGGCAGGAAAAGGCCATCTAACGTACTTTCACCTGATTTCCCTTTACTCTGATCTCAGGAGCATTTGCTTTCCAACATAGTAGAACAAACTTAGATAACATTGCACTTTTTTCTCCCCAAATTAGTTTCATGAACACCAAAGACAATGTAGGCTGAATCAAAAGTCATGTATCACCTGATGTGGTTTTCTTTCTTTTTCAAGTAGAATAAAAATAGAGATAGACTGGGAGTTCCCTGGTGGCCTAGTGGTTAGGATTCCGGGCTTTCACTGCCGTGGCCCAGGTTGGGGAACTGAGATCCTGCAAGCTATGCTGTGTGACCCAAAAAAAAAAAAAAAAAGAAAGAAAGAAATAGAGCTACATTGTCTAGGGCTGTTCATTGTTATTTGAAGTTTGTTTGGAAAGGAAATTGAAAATTTAGAAAGAGAACTCATCACTTTGTAAATAATTTTTTAAATTAGAAACTTAGAGATGGTGATGAAAAGTAGCATTTCCATGGTAGTGAATTGAAAATGAGTGTCTGGGTCTGTGCAGCAGATAGAGAACTCTGTGATTTTGGACAGGAGTTTTTCCTGGGGAAAGGGATGGAGTTTCCACTATAGAAGACCTAGCATTTCAATCAGAGCCCAGCAAGGTCTGGAATGACCCTCACAGTTTCTGAGGATGAGGCTCTAAGTCAAGGGCTCTGAACACAGTTCTGCCTCTTTCTAACAGGATGCAATTGGTCAAATTTTCCTCAAGTGTCAAATGGGCTTGAAAGTACCCCTTCTACTTAATTTTCTCAAAGGATGTTGAAACGACCAGGTGAAGTAAGAGCTTTGAAAGTGTTTTATAAAAACAAGCAAGAGCTATCCATATATAAGGTACTGTTGTTATTGTTAATCATTCTTTGGATTTCATCAAGTGCCTTGCAATGCAGAATGCTCTATATAGGAAGCTGTTCAAGAAACTGCATTGATTTGATTACCTCAAACACAAATTAATTGTTCTATGAAATACAAATTAATTGTTCTATGTGTCAAGACATTATGTCAGGGCTGGGGAGGCAGAGGTAGTTTTTGTCCTCAAAGAACTTTTCATCCAAAAGACTCATAAGCAGTATGTCCACTAGGTACATAAACAGAGCATTTCAATGCCAAGTGGAAAGAGCAATAATTGAGGTGGACACTGGGAACTGTGGGAGCACAGAACAGTTCCCTAACTTGGACTGGGGAGCTAAGAAATGTTTGCTAGAGGAGGTGAGACATAGAGAATGAGGGACAGTAAAAGTATGAAGACACCTTTTGGCAGTGGTGACCAACACTTTCATTTTTTTCTTTCAGTAAGGAGGTCTGTCCACAGAGAAATAAAAATATTTATAGGTCATGTTAAAAATGATTTAAAAATGGGAAACGTAGTGCTTTGTGTCAAAGCAGTCTTTCCATAACTGAAAGACTTTGGTTTCAGGATAAAGTTTTAGAAATTCTATCTAGCATACTTCACAGTATCTAGTTGTAACTAACATCTCTGCAGACATTGCACAGAAGTTGAGATCTGTTAGTGGCGTGATGACACTGAGAGATTAGAAGAGAGTGATGGTTGTGTGAACTGTCAGTAAGGATATATTGTCTAAGAATATTCTAACGCTGGAAAATCCCAGGAATAAGCTGCCTTAACCTGTCATAATAATGCTTCAGAAAAGAGTGTAGATAGGAGGGCATATATCCATTATTAGTACTGGAGAAATAAAATGTTTGAATTAGTGATGGGGAATATATATACAAAAAAAGGAAGACACTGATGGATTGTCATCCAAATTCAGCCACAGAACAAGAATGGCACAGGCAGCCCCAATAGGAGGTTCCTAGGTACAAGGAAAGCAGGAGGGGAGCTGACATTAGGTAAGGCGGGTCTAGGTGGGCTAGAAAGTCTCTGAGTCAGCAAGAAATGAAAGGCGGATAAATTCAAAATGCCATGTGCATCATGAACTTGTGTTCTCTATTGCCTGTTTATAAGATAGCAGTCTTTCTGCAGCACTTCTGGAAAGGGGGGTTGGTCTACTGTGCGTGTTGTGAGTGCGGGTGGGAAGGAAGCGGGTCCCCTGCTTCCTTCCTTGGGGACTTCTGCTGGCGTCTCACTGCTTAGTGAGTTTAGGAGGAGTAGGGGAGGCACGACGTAGCACTTTCTCTCGCTCTCTCTTTGGGAGCTGGCTTCCCTTAGGAAGCATACAGTCTGCTCTGTTCCTTCGTGTTTGGTGTTTGTAGTTTTGCAGGGGAGAGGTAAGAGCTTTAAGTGTTCAGTGCAGCCCACCATTCCTTGGGACTTTAATCTGCGAAGTTCAATTTCTCCTTGGGAATTTCACAAAGGAAGATGGCTTTAGTTCAATTATGTGGCAGTCTTTGTTACTGGAGAGTCTTTAGGTTGTCACGTAATCTCATTGCAGAAGCAGTAATGAGCTAAATCAGACATTGTGATGGACATGATTTAGGTTGGGGAACCAAATGGCAGAGCAAATTTTCAGCCTTGAGTATAGAATGAACTTGTACTGTTCTCTCCTGTACTGTCTAACCAACTTCAAAGTTTTCTGGGGCAAAATCTAAACTTCCCACTAGTGCTTGGTAAAGGGTGATTTCTTCCTTCCATGGAATAACCACAGCCCTGAGCGACCCTTAGGTTAGGGAATATCTGGGGAGAAACTAGTTTCTCCAGCTTCAGGTTTCCATATGATGAAACCTCAATTAATTGATGCAACTGGGGGCACTGAGTTCACAATACGAAGTTCCTTCCTTCCTCTCCCTGCAGTCTTTGGAGGCAGTAGTTGACGGAGGGCACACATTATGCTCTGTTTCGCTCCTCCCTTCCAGGGGAAGCCTACAGTTGTTCAGCACTTCTGATGATTGTGGATGGGTAAGTCTGTTTAAATCAGGGCAACGTATGACCAGGCCCACTTGGCCAGTAGACCTAAATCATCAGTCTCCAATATCAGCTTTCATTAATAATCTGCCTGACTTTTGGGTCTCTCTTTTTATTGGTTCTAAACTTGGGTCTCTTTATTGATTCTGAACTTGGGTGAAGAAGGGAGAGTAATGTTAAGAATAAACCCTCTCAGATCCTTACAGGTGAGTGTTGGGAGGTTTCTCCTCACTCCATTATCCCATGCTGTATAGTGTGGTGCACAAATGAGGGAGCAAATGCCACGCCCTGGATGGCTGACTCGGCCAGTGACACAGCCCTCCTGTGGGAGTCATCTCCTAGCTCTGGATGGAGATGTCATCACCTTGGGAAGGGCTTTTGCAGTGCATTTGCTTTTCAAATGGATTATTAGTCAGATTTAATTTTTTAAGTGCTATCCAGATAAATTCCACGGTTTCACAAAACTCAGTGTCACCATCATGTCTCACATAAAGAAACACAATCCAGCAACAAAAAATAACTAAAAAGTATTTTGGTTCCAATTTTTACATGCATCTCCTTAAGGATAACGAAAAGGATTCAATTCAAAACACAGAAGCACTTATTCAAAAATCCTGTTTGTTCCTCTCCAATTTTTTCACAGTCTCAGTTGTTTCCTGAGTCTTGTGCTCAAAACTTTGCCTGAATCTCCTCACCACTATCCTAATTGCTTTTTTTGTTTTCTCTTCCTTGCCCCCATTTCTTTATATAAAAATTGACTTAGTTGTTTTTTTTTCTTTACCTACTTATAGGATCCTTTAGAATAAGTGAGACCTGAGTGTCAATATGAAATTTTTAATATCCAAGGGTGGCTTTTGAGAATAGACAGAAATTGGTTTTATTTATACTTACCTGGGTTTTAAACTACTATTAGTTGATTAAAATCAGTCATAATTTTAAAACCTGGTTTTCTTTCAGCCTTTAACTAGCATGTCTTGTTATTCTATTTATTAACTTAGTAATTTTGGCATAAAATAAAAACAATTTATCAATGTCCATTAACTCAGGTTAACAGACTAAGTTCGCCGTGACTGTTGTCAAATTGGACCACTCCATCCTTCATTACTTGCTTTTCAAAAATCAATCCTAAATGAGCCCTTGAAATACGGTTTCCTTTGTCAGCGGGCCTGATGTCAGTAGTGGGCGCTGGAGAGATACTGCAGCAAGAAGGGGCTTTTCTTCTAGAAAGCCTCCTGCACAAATGCACCCTCTCCATGTGCCCATCTACTGTGGTGTGAGTGGCTTTTCCAAAGTCTAGAGTTTTCTGTTAAGATGGCTTTTCTACCTCCAGGCTACTGCAGTGTGGATGGTTTCTCCAGCATCTGCTGCCTGCAGTATACAACTGGAAGCAAGTGACTCTTCCCAGAGCCTCATCAGGTTTCCTAGCAGGATTCCCTCTGGTAAGACATTCCCATAAACAGCTTTCCTTGGCATCTTAGAGAGTGGATTTCTGGAAAGTTCCACCAGCAGAGCACCACAGTGACTTCTCTGCCATTCAATGAGCCTTCAGCGAGGTCTGGATCTTACTCCTATCCTGCGTAGGCTTCTTCCTGTGTGTTCTATCTCACCCTAAGGGTAAGACTGCTTCTTATACCTGCTATTCCTTTATTCTTTATGGTGCTTTTTACTTCTTACTAGACAATCCCTTATTACTCCAATCCTCCATTATAGATAGTAACTCTTTATATTAAACTTTCCCTGCAACAATTTCTATATGACTTCTGTCTCTTATTGGACCCTGCCTGATACAGACCCTTTAAACCAGCAGTCCCCTTTATAGACTTAATTATTAAATATGCCTAGACTTTTCAATTTCACATATGTACTAAACACATTTAATTTTCCTTAAAGCCTTTAAAATGTCTGAAAAGGAAAATTGAAAATCCTAACAAGCAAAATCTTCTCACATACTTAAGCAATCCTTATAAATGTAATAAGTTATAGTATAGGAAATTTCAAATTCACATAAGCATTCCAATTTGTTCACAGTCAAATTCTTCTAGAGATTTCAATTTAAATCATAAATCTAAAATCAATTACTGATTTAATTTTGGCAATAGAAGACTAATCTTCCAGAATCGATATGCCAAGTTATGTTAACTACTATAATCATTTTATTTTTTTTTCTAGTAAACTCCTTTTTTTTAACCATTTTTATCAAGGTGTAATTGACATATTATATTAGTAGTTTCAGGTGTACAATGTAATGATTCAATATTTGTATATATGATCACTTTAAATAAGAAATACGGATTAACTTAAACTTGACACAACAGTATTTACACTGTAGGTTTGAGTTGCTTATTCATTCTTTACTTATTTCCAAACCTTCCCAGGGTTGAAAAGATACTGACTTAGCTATGTGACAATTTAATCTCTAGTTAGCTAAGGTCATTGGATCAGTAATTCATACTCATGTTACAGTCACCATCTTAGATAGGCTAAAGAAATAGTCATACTTATTGGTCAAGATTTTGAGACTACAGGGGAGATATAGGGACTAAATTCACCCACGTCATTCTTTCTGAAGCATATATGGATATGTTTAGTCCTTTTAAAAAACTATTCCCTACGTCATCAGGGGACTCAAAGGTCATACCGCTCCCAATGCTTTCGTGTGGTCTGGGTAATATGAATCCCATATTTTCACTCATATTTCAGTTAACTTCTCTCAATTCTTGATTGAGTTCTGAACTTTAGCAATGAGTCACAATTCTGAAGACATTTTAATGCCTTTTGGTTAGATTGTGCATTCCCATTCATAGTTTTTTTTTTTTTTTTCTGGGTCTCAGTTCCAAACTGCTATTAAAATATCTTAAGCTGACACAGAAAGCTGGAATCCTGCCATCTGAAAAAAGGGTAGTGGGATTGTGAGGTGGTGGAGAGTGTATAAATGTTTTCTTCCGTTTCCATTGCATCTGTGTTTCTGAAATCAGATTGTAGGACGCAGTAAGCAGCTGCACAGGCCCCATGAAGACTGAGAGTTCAAATCTGGTCATTATTCCCTTTTATGCTACGGGATCTGTTCACATCTTACCCTGACGGTAAGACTACTTCTCCTATCTGCTATTCCTATATTCTTTACTTGGTTTCCTGGGTCACACTAGTCTTGGGGATAATTAAGAGCTTCTGTATTTGACTTGGAGCCCTTCAGTTTTGTTATCAGGACTCAAAACCTGGTCTCATCCCTTTCCTGTGGGCTCAGAGTAGCTTACACATCTTTTTTTTTTTTTTTTTTTTTTTGCGGTACGCGGGCCTCTCACTGCTGTGGCCTCTCCCGTTGCGGAGCACAGGCTCCGGACGCACAGGCCCAGCAGCCATGGCTCACAGGCCCAGCCTCTCTGCGGCATGTGGGGTCTTCCCGGATCGGGGCACGAACCCGTGTCCCCTGCATCGGCAGGCGGACTCTCAACCACTGCGCCACCAGGGAAGCCCACTTACACATCTTTACTTTGTTAAACTGCTATTTATTGAGCACTTTATCTTCCAGGCTCTGTGAGAGTCACATTACATAAATCATCTCATTTAATTCTCACCATGTGTTAGGTATTTTTCACTACATTTTTATAGACAAAGAAACCGAGACACACACACACACACACACGCCTACGTTGTGCCAGGTACTCTGCTAGGTCCCAGGGATGGAGTGGTGAGCAAACAGGAGTCCCCTCCCTCTTGGAATTTACAGTCAAGTATGGGAAGGGGGGAACGATATACATAATACATATATACCATAATCAACGTAGAACCCGACCAAGGACTGTGGGGCAAGGAAGGCTTCCCTATTTTAACTCAGCCCCAGTACATTTGATAGCAAAGCCCTTTAAAGCCCCAATTAGTTGAGAACTGTTGAAAGCATATGAACTTTAGGTTCCAACAGACCTGGGTTCAAATCCTAGCTCTATTTTTTACTATCTGTGTTAACCTATCTGAACTTCAGTTTCTGCATTTGTAAAATGGCAGTGATGATGTTGATGATGATGACAATGATGATGACAGAGACCTCATAAGGTAAGGATTAAGTGAGATAATGTACATAAACATTTAGCACAGTGTCTGGCATTAAGATTTTATTTTTCTGTTCCTCTTGTTATTGTCCAATTTTTGTCCTCCATCTTTGTTGGGCAGTATTAATTCTGATTTCCAAGAGCCTGACTCTTTGTCTCAAAGTCTCCTTCCTTTGGGAAAGATTATGGAACCTTCATGCAAATAAGATTCCTAGAGGCATGTTCTCAAGCCCAAACTCCCTAAAGTGGATAGGTAGATTAGGTGCCCACCGCACAAACAAAGGATCCTTACGAGAAAAAGCTCCTCACAACGACCCAAAGACTGACAAACAACAAACAAACAGGGAAGCTCATCTCAGACTGTATCCTTGCCAGTTAGCTGGTTTTTCTCAGCCCTGATTGCTTAGGATTCTATCTTTCTTAGGAAAGTTAAGAGATGTCTGCTCATTGCCATTGGTTATGCAGCTCCCTCTGCTTGCTGTGCAGGTTGTAGCAACCTCGCTGAGCCTGCCAGCCCAGGATGCAATTACTGCCAATTGCATTGGGACATTTTGTGTGAGAGAATGCCCTGTTACAGAACACACAGAGGGAAGCAAAACACTGATTATTTAATTTGCACTGTTTTTCCATGAATCTAAAGAAACTCCCTTCTGCAAGGAGCAGGGAGACAAAATGATTAATACAGAACAGCCAGAATACAATAAAATAAACCCAGTTACTTAAAAGAAAAGAGTGGGGGGAACTGATGGAAGCCGAAGCAGTCATAAAAAACCATGTTATTTAAATAATACTATATCTCTCCTGCCTTATCATTCTGATTACATTCAACTAATCTACAAAATTGAAAGGTAATGAGCAGTATTTCCTTAAAGCACATTAAATAATAGTGTCAAGATGCAAATTTATTCATTAAGTATAGATGAGTGTGTTAAATATTCATGAATTGTTGCTCACAGTATATAATTAATCCCATGGTCTTTGTGTCCAAAGCACTGAGAAGATAAAGGGTTGCACCACCACAGTTATAAGATGATATCATTCCCCAAAATACCCCTCAGGGCAAAGGTCAGGCACCTAACAGATCACAATCTGGAACTTCATTTTATAAATACATTACATTGCATTTTAATAGAAACATGGCTATCTGATGACACAAGATTTATTTTTCCACCTCCTGTTGTCTGATAATCTAGGTGAGAAATAAACATTTCAGGCTTGAAGAAGCTCTTGCTTGGACGGAATATACTAGATCTGAGATTCTCTGTTTTTGACCTTGGGCAAATGGAAGCATTTTATAAAAGTCCCCTTCTTAAGCAGAAAATATTATGCTTCTACCTCCTTTTCTAATCCCTTTCATTTTTGAAAAACGATTAGTCCTTTCATTTGGGATGGAGCACCTTGGTGCTAGAATCTCTTGAAAATACAGCTCTTTTCCTCTACATGGTCCGTGTCATCTGGGGCCATATGGAGTATGAAAATCATTTCTCTCCCTAAATGGCTAATATATCTTTGCAGGTTCTGGAATGTTAAAGACACCTGTTATAGTGTTCCTTATTTACTTTCTAGGTTACTTGTATCACTATTTTGATTCATGAGTATTACTGTTGATCTCTGGGGAAACTCACAGGTGCGAAGTAGCAAACAAAAAAAAAATTCAGATTTTTACTAAAAGTCCAAGCAGCTGTAAGTTTCCTTTTTTTATATCTAAGTTTATTAATAAACTTTGTGGTGTTTGGAAGTTTTAAAACTAGGAACCAGTTTCTTCCAATTCTGTGACTTATCAAGAATGAATTAGATATGCACGATGTCTTTTATGTAAACTATGTAAGTATATCTTTATGTCTGGGTGTAAATTGGATTCTTGCCCTCAATTCTTTACTTTCACTTCTTTTGGTTATATACCCAGAAGTGGAATTGCTGGATCATATGGTAATTCTATGACTAATATTTTGAGGAATTTCCATACTGATTTCTACAGCTGCTGGACCATTTTACGTTCCTACCAGCAATACACAAGGGTTCCAATTTTTCCACATCCTCACCAACACTTGTTATTTACTTTTTCTTTTCTCTTTTTTATAATAGCCATCTTACTGAATGTGAAGTTGTATCTCACTGTAGTTTTGATTTGCTTTTTCCTATCGCATTTCCCTAATGCCTAGTGATGCTGGGCATCTTTTCATGTGCTTATTGGCCTTTTGTATGTCTTCTTTGGAGAAATTTCTATTCAAGTTTTTTTAAAAAAAATGCAGCTGATTAATACAAGATATATTTGCACCAGAAAAATATGCATTAAAAGGGCATAGTAGTTTTTACTTGTAGAAATTCCAGTAAGTTTTGTTTTGTCTTTTATTCTTTTTTGTATTTTTTGAATAGTTTTACAATGCTTATGCATCCTTTGTTTTTGTTTTTGGTTTTTTTCTAGATTTATTATACTTTTAGCTTTTACATTTACATCTATAATTCATAAAAAATAGAAAGAGAAACCACAGAGTGGGAGAAAACATTTGCAGACGGTACAACCAACAATGGACCTGCATTTGGAACATATAAAGAACTTTCTCAACTTAGTCATAAGTGTATAAACAACACTTTATAAATGCACCAGATATTTGAATAGACATTTCATTAAATAAAATATGTGATGGTTAATAAAAACACAAAGAGATGATCAACATCGCTCTTCACCAGGGAAAGGCAAATCAAAATTCACAATGAGATACTACCACACACCCACCATAATCAATAATACAGGCAATATCAAGTGTCAGGGACAATGAGGAAAAACCAGAACCCTCATGCATTTCTAATCAGAATGAAAATAAGGCAGCCACCGGCAAAACATTTGGCAGTTCCTCAAATAGTTAAACACAAATTCACCAGATTCCCCAACAATTCCACTCCTAGAAATTTACCCAAGAAAAATGAAATCATATGTCCACACAATGAGTTATGTGTGAATGGTCATAGCACCACCACTCGTCACAGCCCTACACTGGAAAAATCTAAACGTCCATCAGCTGGTTGTGGTCAACAAAATGCAGTTCATGCTTCCAAAGCACTCCTACTTCATAATGGATAGGAACAGAGTATTAGTACGTAATACAGCATAAGGGAACCCCCAAAATATATGCTAAGTAAGTTAAGACTGACAGAGTATACATATTGTATGACAATATATATGCAATATCCAGAAAAGGCAACCCTATAAGGGCAGAACATAGATCAGTAGTTGCCTGGGACTGGGAGTAAGAGCAGATATTGTCTTTGAACTGACACTGGAGAAGCTTGTTAGACTGATGGAAATGTTCAAAAACTGTACTGAGATGATGCACGACTTGTTAATTTACTAAAACTCATTGAACTCTACACTTAAATTGGTGAATTTTTCAGTATACAAGTTGTATAATATCTAAATAAAAGCTGTAAAAAATAATCAGCAAAAGGTAGAGAGTGTGAGGTACAGTAAAACAAATTTGGCAATACATTGAGAATTGCTGAAGCTGGGTGATGGGTAATGCACGTTCATTATACAATTGCTTCTACTTTTGTGTATATTTTAAATTTCTCATAATAAAATATTTTTTAGAAGATTGTCTTATGTGTTGTGTTAGATAAAAGAAAAACTACAGAAAACAAGGCTGGTTTGTTCTTAGGTAAAGGACAATTTTATAGGAAGGATGAGTCAGATACGAAAATGATTCTAGTAGAAGGTAGAGAAGCCTACCAGTGATTTTCAAAACAGAAGGGAGGTTGAGGAAAGGCTTCACGGTGGTGATGGCATTTGAGTTACATCTTGGGGAGAGGATGGCTTCGATACCAGCCCAGGGTCAATGTGGAAGTAAGAGTGTGAGAAGTTTGAGGGCACATGTGAGGGCTGCAGAGTAAATTAACTGGGGAGTATGATGCTTAGGGATACTGAGAGAGAAATGATTTCATTTACTATGTCCTCTTCACTTTTTAAAATTTTTCCTAGTGTTATTAAGGTATAATTGACAAATAAAAATTGTATGTATTTAAGGAGTACAATGTGATGGTCTGAAATCCCTATACATTGTGAGATAAACACAATCAAGTAATAACACATCATCACCTCATATAGTTACCATTTTTTTTGTGTGTGTGGTGAGAACACTTAACAAATTTCTTCCATTCACTATGTATTCCTTTTTTTCCCCTAGCTCTATTGAGGTATAATTGACAAATAAAAATTATATATATTTAAGATGTATCAAAACATCAACACTTGATGTTTTGATATATGTATACATTGTGATTACTACAAACAAGCTAATTAACATATTCATCAACTCACGTAGTTATTTTTGTGTGTGCAGTAAGAATACTTAATATCTACTTTCTTAGCAAATTTCAAGTACAGCATATAATACATTGTTAACTACAGTCATCATGCTGTGCATTAGGTCTCCAGAATGTCTTCATCTTATAACTGAAATTTGTACCCTTTGGCCAACATCTCCCCATTTCCCCCATCTTTGTCCCCTGATAATCACCCTTCTACTCTCTGTTCTTATGAGTTTGACCTTTTAAGATTCCACATGTAAGTGAGATCATGCAGTATTTATCTTTTTGTGTCTGTCTTATTTCACTCGACATAACATCCTCTACATTTATCTATGTTGTTGCAAATGGCAAGATTTCCTTCTTTTTTAAGGCTGGATAATATGCCATTGTATACTACATTCTCTTTATCCATTCATCTGTTGATGGACATTTAGGTTGTCTCCGTATCCTGACCTTGTGAATAATGCTGCAATAAACACGGGAGTACAGATATATCTTCACAATAGTGATTTTATTTCCTTTGGCTCTACACTCAGAAGCAGATTGCTGTTCTGGTAGGTCTACTTGTAAATTTTTGAGGACTCTTCATACTCTTTCCTATAATGGCTGTACCAATTTACATTCCCACCAGCAATACATAAGGATTCCCTCTTCTCCACATCTTCACCAACAGCTGTGATTTTTTGACTTTTTGATAAAAGCCCTCCTAATAGGTGCAGGGTGACTTCTCATTTGTGGTTCCAATTTGTAAATCCCTGTCATAAGTGATACTGAGCACCCCTTCATATACCTGTTTGCCTTTTGCATATCTTCTTTGAAAAAATTTCTATTCAGGGCTTTTGCCCATTTTTTAATTGTTTTTGTTTGTTTGTTTGTTTTGCTATTGAGTTGTATGAGTTCCCTACAGATCCCTGATACTAATCCCTGATTAGATATATTGTTTGCAACTTCTCCCCCTCCCCCCCACCACACACATGCTTTCTCTGTAGCTTACCTCTTCATTTTGTCAACTTTATCCTTTGCTGTGCATAAACTTTTCAGTTTTATAGAGTCCAGCTTATTTGTTTTGCTTTCATTGCCTGTGCTTTTGGTGTCATAGCCAACATATCATTGCCAAGACAAATGTCATGGTGTTTTTCCCTACATTTTCTTCTAGGAGTTTTACAGTTTCAGGTCTTATGTTTAAATTCTCTATCCATTTTGAGTTGATTTTTTGTGTATGGTGTAAGACAAGATTCCAACTTCATTTTTTGCCATGCAGTTATCCAGTTTTCCCAGCTCCATCTATTGGTGAGATTATCCTTTTCCCACTGGGTATTCTTGGTGCCTTCATGAAAAACTAGTTAACCACGTATAAGCATCATTTTTATAATCAGAGAAAACAATAAGTTTATATTCATGTTAATTAATTACCTAGACCAGAGTTGGTAAATAAATGGTTCCAAATCTGTACTTAGGATCATCATCCTCTTTTGAATGGCCCACATAGAAAGTTTTCAAGTAAAGACATGTTATAAATAATTTAAAAATTAGAAAATATCATAGATTTCTGACTTCTCTTGGGAAAACTTACAAAGAAGCCCAAGCAACACTTGCCTACCTTCTATCTTGTCTATACTAACTCAGGGCTGAATAGTGGCTGCTGACTTGCCTTGTGGAGGCTCCCCACATCACTTATCATGATAGCTCCATTTGAATATGTGTCTCCTGGGCAAAAGAGAGGTGTGTGAAAGCTTGGAGCATTTAACTTCCCCAAGTCCCCATATTCCATGTGGAGGAATGGAAAGTGTCTAAGATTTGAAGTCAGAGAACTCTGAGATCAAATCAAGTCTCATCAGGGCTTCCCTGGTGGCGCAGTGGTTGAGAGCCCGCCTGCCGATGCAGGGGACACGGGTTCGTGCCCCGGTCTGGGAAGATCCCACATGCCGCGGAGCGGCTGGGCCCGTGAGCCATGGCCGCTGAGCCTGCGCGTCCGGAGCCTGTGCTCCGCAACGGGAGAGGCCACAACAGTGAGAGGCCCACACACCGCAAAAAACAAACAAACAAAAAATCAAGTCTCATCTTAGTCTCTTGGTGACCTTGCATATATATCTCAACTCCCCAAAATATCTGCTTTCTTCTTTATAAAATGGGGTTACCTATATTACAGGGTTATTTTGAGGATTATGTGAGGTAATATATATGGAAACGCCTAGATGTGTGCCAGCGAAAAGAAGCCGCTATATACGTGAGTATACATCAGTTCCCTTCCCAGACTCTTAGTGTTTAACGAGGACAATAACAACAGCAGCAATGATAACTTTAATCTCTTGAGTGCTTATTAAATGCTAAATACTATGTTAAATACGTGATGATCACTATTTCTGGACCCATCATTTCAGTAATACCTGAGGTTGTCTTCCTTTGGATATCATGTGGCTATGTCCCTGCCTCTGTAAAATTTTTTGTTTAAAAGTCACCTTCTCTGTGAGATCCATCCTGAGCACCCCTTTATTTATTTTTTCTCTCTGTGTTTCACTTTGGATGGCTTCTATTGCTATGTCTTCAAGTTCACTAGCTTTTTCCTTTCTCAGTTATCTGCTGTTAATTTTATCCTGTGTATTTTTAATCTGATACATTGCAGTTTTCATGTCTAGAAATTTGATATGAGTCTTTTATATATCTTTGTCTTTACTTGATTTTTTGAACATAGGGAAAACAGTTATAATAATTTTTAAAATATCTTTGCTAATTCTAACATCTGTGTCAATTCTTGATTGGTATTTTTTTATTTTATTTATTTTTTGCGGTACGCGGGCCTCTCACTGCTGTGGCCCCTCCCGTTGTGGAGCACAGGCTCCAGACGCCAGCGGCCATGGCTCATGGGCCCAGCCACTCCGCGGCATGTGGGATCTTCCCGGACCGGGGCACGAACCCGTGTCCCCTCCATCGGCAGGTAGACTCTCAACCACTGCGCCACCAGGGAAGCCCTGGATTGGTTTTAATTGATTAATTTTTCTTCATACTTTCCTGTTTCTTTGCATTCTTAGTAACTTTTGATTGAATACTAGATATTGTAGATTTTACATTGTTGAGTAATGGACATCTTTGTATTTCTAGAAATATTCTTGAGCTTTGTTTTGGGACACAGTTAAGTTACTAGGATTCAGTTTAATCCTTTCAGATATTGCTCTTAAGATTTGTTAGGGGGGACTAGAGTGGTATTAAGGATAGACCTAATCATTCCCCAGTACTCAATCAAGAACTGTCCGAGTACTATACTCAGCGCTCTATAAATAATGAGATTTTCCAGTTTTGCTAATGTGAATGGGCCCTATTCATGGCTGTGTGAACTCTGGCAATTGTTCCTTCTAATACTTTCAGGTAGTTAATCCCCTGGTCTCAAAGGTATATGCTGATAACCATCTGAAGACTCTAGGGAGCCTTCTGCAAATCTCTGAAGTTCTCTCTCTGTGCATCTTTCTCCTTTCTGGTACTCTGTCCTACCAACTCTGGTCACCTTGGCCTCTCTAGAATTCCAGCCTCTTATTCTCTACTCACAGTATTCACCAGATTTTTCTTGGGTTCCCCCTCCCTGAGACAGGAAACTCAAGTAGTAAGCTGGGGCAATCATAAGACTCACCTCATTTATTTCCCATTTCTCAGAGATTACTATCCTTTGTTGCTTGGTGTTCAGTATCTTGAAAACCAAGGTTTTATATGTTTAGTTTACTTTTTTGGTTGTTTCAGGCAAAAAGCTAAATCCAGCCTTCCTTATCATGGTCAGAAGAGGAAGTCTTTAAATTTTTTCTTTAATTGTTAAAAAAAAAATACCTTTTAATGTATGTATCACAAGAAATGTCAGAAGGCTTGAATTTATTTCTGTCATTTATTGATCAGGGAAAGCCACTTTGGGCATGTGTGCTGGCCAATACTATTTGATTTTTTTAATGATAAATTTAAGAATTTAGAACCAGAAATCACATGAAAACATGGAACTAATCATCTTTTCTGTAACTAGCACACCATCAGCAATAAAAAGTACAATAAAGAATGCTTTTATTTTCCCTTGTGAGTGTCTAGAAGTAGAGAGGGCAGGAAAACATCTGGACATAATTGGAATTTCCAGAAAGCAGGACCACAGACAGGCAAGATGAATTTCAAGGCATCTTTTATCATCGTCAGTCAAGTTATTAATGAGACAAAAGAATACACTGTGTAAAGCATTAGAATAAGATAGTGTCATTGTGAAGGACATTGCTTTGAGGTGTCATGATAGATGGAAATGAATAGTGACTGCATTGATTCTTCCCTCTGGAGTTGTGAGACCATAGATGCCCAGAGTGATAAACAAAAGGCTGCACTAAGCAAGAGCAGCAGAAGCACTTGTGGGGAAGCTGAGCTTGGGTTGCTTGGTATAACATAGCATAGGCTATGAAGTTGGCGGAAGGCCGAGGTACCTGAATTTCCTCAAACAGGTAAATGTGGAAATGGTGTGAGGAAGCAGGTGGGAAGGGACGTCTGTCTGCCTCATTATCACTAGGTCATCCAGGGACATTTCTGGTATTTTTAAAGTGATCCCAGATTATTTGCTTATCTTTAACCTGACACCTAATCTCATATGTTGCTATCTTGAATTCTGCTTTCATAATGCAAAATGAAGTGGATATTGTCACCTAACATGAAAATGAAGACTTTGGTCAGAATAATTCAATTTGGCTGCGTCTCTTGGAACTAATTGGCTGCATAATTTTTTGGTTTCTTCATATCATATATAAAGAATTCACATATGGGAAAGTGGAGGGTAATAATAGCATTAGTAGATAATACTTATTTGGCTCACTGTAGGCCAAGTTCTTTACATGCATCCTCATTTATTCATGTCAGTAGCTACAGAAATTAGCCCTGATAGCGTTTGTAGATGAGGTTTAGAGAGATTAAGTAACTTGCCCAAAGCCATACATTTTATGAGTAGTGAATCTGAAAAACCTCAGATTCTTCATCTGACAATGTAGGTATTTATTGGATTCCCTTGAGTTATTAGCACTAAATGAGGTACTGTGTGAAAAATTCTTAGCCACAATGCCTAGCACAGGGTAAGCACCCAACACATGATAGATAAGCACCACCTTCATTATCATCAGTGTTTTGCTCAAGACCACACACTTTAATAAGTTGGAGGCTGGATTTGAAAGCTATGCTTCTGATTCCAGAGATTAAGCTTTTATCCACTTTTCTCCTGCCTGTAATTTTAAAATTATTATAATCTACTTCATACAGGCTTTGATGTGATTAGAGGCATGGCTTCAATCCCTGGCAGGAAGATCTGACAACAGGAAAGTTGAAAGGAAGAAAGGCAAGATAGAATCATAGAAGAGGGGATCCATGGTTTCCAGAGGAGCTGGCTTCTTCTGAGAGCCTCATAGAAGATTTTCCTACCTACTCAAAACCTAAGGCAAGATAGTTTGCTATGTAGATGATTGCCAATCAAGGAGGAATGCATGGGATGCCATCAGAAATTCCTATGCATATCAGTCAAAATGGAAACATGAAATGATCAGATGCAGTACTAGTCTGCTATAGGGGAGCAGAGTTTGCCAACCCAAAATGTGTCTCTTTGACATATGGATGCAGAAAAATCAGGATTGGTAAGACAGAGAGTGCTGCTCACCACCCAGTTCTACAAGGGTTAAGTCATAACCCACTGAAGTTGCTGACCAACAGTGCAATTTGAGAAGAAATTAAGATGATAACAGGATGTGGCACTCTGTGCTTTGGACAAGCACACCCCTTAGATAGTTAGATGTATATCTCAGGAGGAATTTTAGTGACCCCAGATTCTTGCATCTTCCCATATGTAGAAAAGGACTAAAATCATTACCTCAAGATATCTGTTTTCTGTGATTAGCAGTAACTTTTAACCAAGTTGTACGCTTGACTGCATGTTTTCCTCAGCCAAAAATCATACATAAACTGGCTTCTCCCACCTCTTCAGAGCAGTCTTCTCAGAGCTAACTGCATAGTTGTGTCCTGGGCTACAGTCCTCAGCAAGACCCTGAATACAACTTAAACTCACAACTCTTATGTTGTGCGTCTTTCTTTAAGTTGACAGGCATAAGGATGATTTTAAGCTGGTTATTTTTAAGAAATAGCACATGGGGACTTCCCTGGTGGTGCAGTGGTTAAGAATCCACCTGCCAATACAGGGGACACAGGTTCGAGCCCTGGTCTGGGAAGATCCCACACGCTGTGGAACAACTAAGCCCATGCGCCACAACTACAGAGCCTGCACTCTAGAGCCTGAGAGCCACAACTACTGGGCCCATGTGCCACAACTACCGAAGCCTGCAGGCCTAGAGCCCATGCTCCGCAACAAAAGAAGCCAATGCAATAAGAAGCCCGTGCACCACAACTAAGAGTAGCCCCCGCTCGCCACAACTAGAGAAAGTCTGCGTGCAGCAACGAGGACCCAATGCAAAGAAGGAAATAGCAGGCACAGGACAAGCTATGAAAACCCTGTAGAAGTTACCCTTTATAAAAATACAGAGGATTTACTCTGATCAATAGAGAAGGCAACAGTTTGTATCACAACCTTACCCTTGTTTACTGTGCTTTTACTGGTAACCTCCCATAACTGAGGCACCCATCCCCAACATCTCCTTTTGCCTTTAGCTGAAGATGGTATTCAGCCATTTGGCAAGTTAGTCAGTCTTCCTGGGTCTCTCCCATGTATACAGGAGATATACAGGTTATTAAACTTTATTTTTCTCCAGTTAATCTGTCTTATGTCAATTTGATTATTAGACAAGCCAAAGAAACTAGAAGAGTAGAAGGAAACTTTTTCTTCTGCCTGCTTTTAAATTAAGTATTCTTATTATATTTTCTATTTCTATTAGCTTGTTATATAATCTTTTATTATTTTTTAGTGGTTATCTCAAGATTGCAATTCATCTTTGGTTTATTAAAGTCTAATATAAATTTGTACTTTTACCATTTCCTGTAAGATATAAGGAATTAAGAAAACTTTATTTATCCTTCTCATGCCTATTGATTTTTGTGTCATATATTTATTTATTTTTGGCTGTGTTGGGTCTCCGTTGCTACGTGCGGGCTTTCTCTAGTTGCAGCAAACAGAGGCTACTCTTTGTTGCGGTGCATGGGCTTCTCATTGTGGTGGCTTCTCTTGTTGCGGAACATGGGCTCTAGATGCACGGCCTTCAGTAGTTGCAGCACGCGGGCTTAGTAGTTGTAGTTCCCGGACTGTAGAGCACAGGCTCAGTAGTTGTGGCGCATGGGCTTAGTCGCTCCGTGGCATGTGGGATCTTCCTGGATGAGCACTTGAACCTGTGTCCGCTGCATTGGCAGGCAGATTCTTAACCACTGCACCACCAGGGAATCCCGTGTCATATATTTCTATTTAACATATTTTAAATTCCATAAATTGATCATATGCTATCAATATGTATTTACTTACATATCAATCTTTCTATTGCCTTTTACTTCTTCTGACATTTCTATGTTTCCATTTAGGATAGATTTCTATCTTCTGTCTTAAGTAATGATTTCATATTTATTTCAGCCCGGCTTACTGGTGAAAAATACATTTGCATGAAAATGTCTTTGTTTTTACTTCATACTTATAGGATATTATCACTGGTTATAAAATTTAAGGTTGGCAATTTTGAAGATGGCATTACATTATCTTCTGGTTTCATTATTTCTATTGAGAAGTCATCTGTCAGTATTCTTGTTGCTCCTTCGAAATTAATGTGTCTTTTTTCTCTTTGACTTCTTTTAAGACTTTCTCTTCATTTTTTCCCAGTTGTATTACGAGATGCTTAAGTGTTGCTTTCTTTGTATTTATCCTTCTTGGAGTTTAAAGTATTTCTTGAACCTGTGGCTTGTTGTCTGTCTTGTTTTAGAAAAATGTTTGGCCACATATCTTCGAATATTCTCATTCTTTTCTCCTTCTAAGACTTCAATTACATGTATGTTAAACTTTTCCTGTGTTTAAGCCTGGGTCTCTACTGCTGACCTATCTTTCAGTTCACTAGTCCTCTCTTCAGCTATGTCCAGTTTGCTATTGAACCTATCTACCGAATTTCATTTTCAGTTTTTGAAGTTTTCTTGTTGTATAATTTCTATTTAATTTCTTATTTATCTGCTGAATTGTTCATCTTGACATATTTTTTCTTGAATATATTAGACACTGTTGTTTTTGTTTTATATATGATAACTCCAATATTTGTATTTCCCATAGGTTCATTTCCATTATCTACTTTTTCCTTGGTCTCTTCTATTGGTTTGCCTAATAGATTTTTACTAAAAAATTTTTGGATCTTGCATATGAAAAAAATGTACACATAGTTTGATTTGAGGTAATATTATTTTCTTTCAGAGAAGGTTTATTTTCATCCTAGAAGCCAGTTAGCTTGGGAGCAAATTACTTTAATTCACTTTGAGATAGAGTTGAATAGGATCTGGTTTCAGGTGGGCTGGTCTATTTCTCATTAACCTTTTTTCTAGTGAGTAGTCCTTTCAAAGACCTCAACTGGAAACCTTAGATGTTTGCCATAGTTTCTTCTCTTTGGGGACTTTGAACTTGAATTTTTTACTCCCAAGCCCTATTAGTCTAAAATTTTGCTTAGCTTCTCAGCCTCTCAGAGGCTGCCTGCAAATCAGCAAATTCTTTGAAGGGAAAAGAAGAGCCAAGTGTCAGACTTTACTCTTTGTACTTCCTTTCTTTAAGGATCTTGCTTCCTTGATGGCTCCCCAATGTTTTCCAACAGATTTTTTTGGTTCATATTTTGTCCTGCTTTCCCAGTTGTTCTTGGCAGAAGTTAGTCCTGTATAAGTTAGTATGCCATCATTGGAATCAGAACCTCTTATCATGCTTTTCAGATTGTAATTTTTGATGTACATATTTTATCTTTACTACTAGGTGGTAAACTCCTAGAAGACAGGTCAATGTTTTACTTATAACACCTTGCTCTACCTATAGTACATACATTACTGACTGACTGAATTAATGAATTTTTATTGGGTGTACCCCAATTAAAAAGATAATATTAAACTCATTTTCTTCAAGAGTTAAAATTTCTTATAAAGATGCTATTCAAGAGTTATTGTGATAGGTGAATATAGACTCAGAAAAGTGAGCCAGCTAAGTTACATCAAAGTTTTAAAATAGTGTCAGAAAAGTCAGACACAGAAATTCTGAAAACCTTTAACTCCCCAGAATTTATTCATCCTACACAAAATAGGTGTTTTGCTACTGACACTTTGATCCAACATCCTCGTGTTGTCAGAATTCAGAAGCCTTAAGGCCTCAGAGTGCTCCTCTGATTTTGATCCAAAGCCATAATCAGGTTTTGAACCATTGCAGAAAAGAGGTCTAATCTCTAGAGTCCCCAGCAGCTATGGCACCAGAGGAACCATAAATACATAGACCAAAGGCCCAGCGAGGGGCAAACGACTGATAAATGTGTTGCTGAAAATCTGTCCAATTTCTTCTTTCCTTTCTTCAATTACTTGCTATAACAATAGTCATTTCTCCTTTCCCAGTCTTTTGAATTATGGTTTTTGTTATAGTTATTTATTTAAGAAATATTTTAGTGTTTACTATGGGCTAAATACCATGCAAATACTAGGGCTGGGTAGATGCAGACAGGGATATG
Organism: Orcinus orca; assembly: GCF_937001465.1. Lineage (NCBI taxonomy): Eukaryota > Metazoa > Chordata > Mammalia > Artiodactyla > Delphinidae > Orcinus > Orcinus orca. The sequence goes on from NC_064559.1 coordinate 146,014,039, forward strand.
GAAAGTATTAAAAAGAACACTTTTTTCCAAAATAGGGGAGACAGGTGTGCGTGTGTGTGTGTGTGTGTGTGTGTGTGGTGATATATATGATGAAGACAGTAGATAGCCTAGACAGCATGAAACAAGAGCCATCTTCCAAATTCCAGATTGAATCCTTACTGTGGAAAATACATGTTTATTGAATGAACAACTGAATTTCAAGAAAGTTGTTGAAGTGTAGGTTCTGATTGCTACCGGAAGTTCTTAGATGTGAGGTGCTTATAACTTAGGTCACAGGAAGATGGTAAATTAGATTCACAGGATTTGGCAAAGGTTATTTCAAAATAAAAGCACCTCTGAAGTATTGCCTATTTTTGTTAATATAAAAAGGCTTCTAAGATTCCAGCAGACAGGAGAGTTTGGAAACTCAGAGTCTCTGAAACAGGAGTTTTAATCTAAGTTGAACAGTCCAGGAAAATATGGGCAAGGGTAACTCCAGTCAGAGTCCTGGAAACCTGAGCCAGGAGAGAGTCTGATGACTTTATTTAAATAGTTTTAAACCAATTGAATGGATTATTTGTTATGGTGGTTCTATAGATAAAATGCCTGACTTATCCAGGATAGGCTCAACCAAATCTTTCATTTTACCAGGGAAGAATCTGATGGTAAACTCTTCTCTTTCAACTTGTTAGTGAAATGGTTTTAATACTATTTTATATCTTGCCTAACTGGGGGATATAGTATTTTAATATTTAATTGGTAACATTTCATTAAATAAATCTTTCTTTGTCCAGTAGTTATTTATTGAGTACATACATTATTAGATTTGGGGGGATCATAAATAAAAGATATTGATTGTATTATTTACAACAGTTTTGAATGCTATTAACAGAAAACCCCAAAATAATAGGCAGTACAGCAGTAATATATGCTTGTTCCCAGGTAATTTCCACCATCCATGTTGTCATGGTCCAAACTGGCATTCATGTTCCCAGGACAAAGTAGATGGGACAAAGGATGGGTATCAGCTGTCCAGTTTTGAAAGACTTTTAATTATTATTACATACTGAAAAATTAACTTTTTGCATACAATTTTGAGTTTTAGTACATATATAGATTTGTGTAGCCACCACTGACTTCAGAACTTTGAGAAATAAATGTCTGTTGTTTAAGCCAAAGAGTCTATGGTATTTTGTTATAGCAGTCCAAAACATTTCTGTATAAAAATCCTTTGTTAGATAAATGATATGCAAATATTTTCCCCAAGCTGCGACTTATTTTTTAATGATCTTTCTCATAGTGTCTCATAGTGTCTTTCTCATAGCAAAAATTTTCCATTTCTGGGCTTCTCTGGTGGCGCAGTGGTTGGGAGTCCGCCTGCCGATGCAGGGGACATGGGTTCGTGCCCTGGTCCGGGAGGATCCCACAGGCTGTGGAGCGGCTGGGCCCCTAGGCCATGGCAGCTGGGCCTGCGTGTCCAGAGCCTGTGCTCCGTAGCGGGAGAGGCCACAGCGGTGAGAGGCCCGTGTACCGCAAAAAAAAAAAAAAAAAAAAAAAAATTCCATTTCTATGAAGTTCAACTTTTCAGTTTTGTGTGTGTGTGTTTGTGGATTGTACTTTTAATGTCATATATAAGAACTCTTTGCTCAACCCAAGGTCATGAAGATTTTCTCCTAAGAGTTTTACTGTTTTTTTTAAGTCTATGACCCATTTTGAATTAAATTTTGTTTTGTTTGAGAAATGCATCTAGGTTCTGTTTTGTTTTGCATAGTGATGTCCAATTGTTCTAGCACCGTTGGTTGAAATGACTATCCTTTCTTTATTATCCTTCATTAAATTGCCTTTGCACCTTTGGCAAAACTTAATTGAACATATTTGTATGGGTTTATTTCTTGACTCTCAATTCCGTTCCATTGATCTATGTTTCTATCCCTTCACCACACTGTTGTCATTACTGTAGCTTTATAGTAAGTCTTAAAATTGGGTAGGGTGAGCTCTCCAACTTTGTTCTTCTCTTTTAAAATCATTTTAGTTAATTTAGTTTGCTTTGCTTTCCATAAAATATTAGAATCAGCATGTCTACATCTACAAAAAATCTTGCAGGGATTTTTATTTATGTTTCTTTAAATCTATGAATATTCTTGAAAGAGTAGTTTGGAACTAAGGGCAGCCAGTGCTTTGACTGCAAGACAGGTAGGAATGTAAGAAGCCCATGAAAACTTGTCTCCTCCAAATTTATATGTAAACATTTCTCTCTCTCTTTTTTTAGCTATTGTAAATTTATAAATGGTCTTTATTTTTTTATTTTTTATTTGCGGTACGCGGGCCTCTCACTGTTGTGGCCTCTCCCGTTGTGGAGCACAGGCTCCGGACGCGCAGGCTCAGCGGCCATGGCTCACTGGCGCAGCCGCTCTGCGGCAGGCGGGATCCTCCCGGACCGGGGCACGAACCCGTGTCCCTTGCATCGGCAGGCGGACTCTCAACCACTGTGTCACCAGGGAAGCCCTACATGGTCTTTTTTTAAAGAAATGTTTGCAATCACTCATTGTCAACTTATAAAAATACAATTATTTTTTCATATATTGACCTTCTTTCCTACAACATTGCTAAAATCCCTAATTAGTGCTACAAGTTTTTTTTGTAGATTTTTAGGGATTTTCTATGCGAACAACCCTGTTATCTAGGAATAGGGAGAATTTTATTCTCATTTTATGCTTTTTATTTATTTTATTTATTTATTGCCTTATCACACTGGACAGTACTTCCAGTATAATGATGAATAGGAATTGAGAAAGCAGAAACCCTTGTCTGTTGCCAAACATAGCAGAAAAGCATTCAGCCTTTCACCATTCAATATGATGTTAGGTCGCAGGTTTTGTAGATGCCACTTTTCATACACAATTTTAAAGGATTCCTTTTTCCACCTCCTTCCTCTCTGTGATTTCTCCCACATACTCTAGCTCTCAGAAGCACCCTTTTCTGGTGCTCTATTAATCAAGGCCTTTAGCCTCCCTGGTTGTCCTATACTTCCTCCAGTTGGGTCCACCTTGGAGTAGAGAATTCAGAGAAAAGAGCCTTCAGAGCCACTCCTGCTACTGCCACCACTACTGTAGTGTCATAGCTTCATTACCATAGTTCCATCTTGTAGGAACCTATCTCTCTAGCCCTCTGGCTGAAGAGAGAGATAATTTTGGAGGATAGATTTCTGTCAATGCATGATGCACTGTTCTAGGATTTGGGATACCTGGAGTATAATCCAGGATATATGAGAGGAAAAAAAAAACAAAACACCAGGGAATTCACTGCTGTATGGGATGGCCTTCAAATTTTTGTTTGCATGCTCAGTCTGACTGCTATTATTTACTTTTCAGAGTTCTCAGATAATTCCTTTTTATTTTTGGACTAGGGATTTTAGCTCTAATCAGTCAGAGATGGTGTGGAGTGTTCTCACTCCTTAAATGGAATCAAAAAACTGTCAGCTATTTTTTAAGAAAATTTCAACCTCAGGCTTACACAACATCCATGCTTACATGTCATTGACCAGAATTTAATATGACCACACCCATCTGCAAAGGTATGTGACCATATGCCCAACCAAAAAGTAGAGGCTCTGTCATTATGGAGGAATGGAAAAATAGATATTAGCAAAAAGCCAGCAATTTCTGCACCACTCTCCTTATTTCTAAAAATCTGAAGGTCTGATAGGGAACATAAACATGCAAATCATGTGTTACATTATTATATTGTAAATGCTAAAAGAGATTCATCTTGGTGAGCACAGTTTCCACACTGGAGTCTCGGTAATCTGGAGCACTTTGAGGGTAGTTGTGTAGGTCCCAAAACCTTTGTAATATTTTGAAAAACTTCACAGAAATGATATGTTTACCTTTAATTAGGTTTCCAGAGGTTAGTGAAGCATTACTGTTTGTTTCTTTGGTTGGAATTCTGTCAACTCAATTAGTAATTTTAGTTTTCTTATCTCAATTATTAGTTTAGAATAGATGTAAAATTTCTCAGTTATTAAAAATGTAAGACAGGGCTTCCCTGGTGGCGCAGTGGTTGAGAGCCCGCCTGCCGATGCAGGGGACGCGGGTTCATGCCCCGGTCTGGGAAGATCCCACATGCTGTGGAGCGGCTAGGCCCGTGAGCCATGGTCGCTGAGCCTGCACGTCTGGAGCCTGTGCTCCGCAAGGGGAGAGGCCACAACAGTGAGAGGCCCGCATACTGAAAAAAAAAAAAAAAAAAGTAAGACAAATTACTTTTTACTTAATAGGTGCAACGTAGTAGACAATATCTTTCAAAGAATGGGACCTTCATGTTGTTGGTAGATTTCATTAGTCTAGATTCTTTTGACAGCAAATAACAAAATATCTAAAATACAATTTTGTTTTTAGTTAGTTTCTCTGAAACAAAAGAGAAAAGGGGCATTTATTGGCTCATGTGATCAGCAAAAACTGGAATGGCATCATTCATGAATTTTTGAGGGTTCAAAAGTATCACCAAGCAGCTAGCTTTTTATCTCTTCACTTCCATGCAACATGGGTATTTTTCTCTTTGAAGGGACTGTAGCTATTGGCCAGATAGGCTGTTAGCATACCTTTGTAGCAACATCATTGGGAAGAGTTAATTCCTTTATCCCAGAGTCTATACGTAAATCACAGGAAAGGGATCTGATTGTCCCTACTTGGGATAGATACCCATTCCAAACCAATCACCATGGCCAAGGTGATATGGTACAAAGTTTGGCCCATCCTGGATTACAGGCCCACCTGTATGATCATGGTTTGTTACTGGATGAACACAGGAGAAGAAAGAATGTGTGTTGGGAAAAGAAAAATAACAGCTATCTAACCTTCATATGGAGTGCAAAATATTACACCTGATACAATTGTCTTATCTTTTCTTTTGGTTAAGTATCTTATTTCTTCTTCAACTCCATACCTATATCATCCATCAAGTTTTTCATTTGAGAAGGATAACAATCAGAGAAGTTCCTGAAATTATTACTTATAGTAATATATTCTAAACTTAACTTTCTTCTTTCTCTCAGGAGTTCTGAACTGTCAGTTTGTGTTCCCAAGTCAGGAATATATTCTATCATTAGAGCCAGGAAAGAAATCTCAACTTTATTTTAGCCATAAGTGGTATAGATCTGAAAGCTCTTTACTATTTTTTCTCTCTCCCTTTGCCACTTTCCAGCTGTGATATAGATAGCCTAGCCCCAGGCTTGAATATTAATTTGAAATATTATAGTTTCCTACTTTAAAAAAATGTCCCAAACTATTTTATTAACATCTTTATTGGAGTATAATTGCTTTACATTGTTGTGTTAGTTTCTGCTGTATAACAAAGTGAATCAGCTATACGTATACATATATCCCCATATCCCCTTGCTCTTGCATCTCCCTCCCACCCTCCCTATCCCACCCCTCTAGGTGGTCACAAAGCACCTAGCTGATCTCCCTGTGCTATGCGGCTGCCTCCCACTAGCTATCTATTTTACATTTGGTCGTGTATATATGTCCATGCCACTCTCTTACTTCTGAACTTTCAACTGTTACTTAGTAAATATTTGTTAAATAAATGCATTTTAAATGAATAATAAATATTGTTCGTTCAGAATATCAAAGATATTTTTGTCTTCTTCTGAGATCTTATAATTTTCCCTCTATGCACTTAACATTCATGATGCATGTATCACCCTAACTTTATTTATTTATAATTTTTTAAATTTATTTATTAAAAAAAATTTTTTTTATTTAGGCTGCGTTGGGTCTTCATTGCTGCACGCGGGCTTTCTCTGGCTGTGGCGAGCGGGAGCTACTCTTCGTTGTAGTGCATGGGCTTCTCATTGCGGTGGCTTCTCTTGTTGTGGAGCACGGGGTCTAGGCACACGGGCTTCAGTAGCTGTGGCACTTCGGCTCAGTAGTTGTGGCACATGGGCCCTAGAGCACAGGCTCAGTAGTTGTGGCGCATGGACTTAGTTGTTCCACTACATGTGGGATCTTCCCAGACTAGGACTCAAACCGTGTCCCCTGCATTGGCAGGCAGATTCTTAACCACTGCTCCACCAGGAAAGCCCTTCACCCAAACTTTAAAATGTAATATCAGAATTTCTGGAAAGGAGTTTTCCTGACATCACCTCAATTTTTAATACTTGAATGCATTTCTCACTGTTTTGTCCTTTTCCCATCATCTCAGAACCTATCCAGTGCCAAGGTGTCTGGGATTCTCACTTCCCAAAGTGTTTGCTCCTATTTAGGAAGCCAAACCACAAAAAATGCATGCTTAGAAACAAATCTCACTCCCTTGATAATGACTGATTTAATACTCCTTCTTTCATACCGACTCATTCTGCCATATTTCTTTATACCACCATGACTTCCACTCTAAATATGTAATATTCTTTCCCCCAGTCATTTTTACATTTGTAAAAATATGCTTTTTTCTTCTAGTTTTGAGATATAATTGGCATACAGCACTATATAATTTTAAGGTTTACAGCATAAGGATTTGACTTACATAAATCATGAAATGATTATAATACATTTAAGGAACATCCATCATCTCTTATAGACACAAAATAAAAGAAAAAGGAAAACAATAATTTTTTCTTGTGATAAGAAATCTTAGGATTTACTCTCTTAATAACTTTCATAAATAACATGCAGCAGTGTTAATGATATTAATCATATTGTATATTATATCCCTAGTGCTTATTTATTTTATAACTGGAAGTTTGTATCTTTAATCAACTCTAACCATTTCCCCCTCTTCCACTCCCACCACTGGCAACCACAGATCTGATCTCTTTTTCTATGAGTTTATTTGCTTGTTTGAAGTATAATTGACCTACAACACTATGTTAGTTCCTGGTGTGCAATACAGTGATTCAAAATTTCTATACATTTTGAAATATCACCACAATAAGTCTATTTACCATATGTCATCACACAAAAATATTATAGAATTATTGACTATATTCCCCAAGCTGTGCATTTCATACATGTGACTCATTTATTTTGTAACTGTAAGTTTGTACCTCTTAATCTCCCTTACCTCTTTCTTTCCAGCCCCCACCCATCTCCCCTCAATCACCTGTCTGTTACCTGTATCTATTATTCTGGTTCTGTTTTGTTATGTTTGTTCATTTGTTTTGTTTGTTAGATTCTACATGTAAGTAAAGTCATATGGTTTTCATCTTTCTCTGTCTGACATCACTTAGTATAATACCCTCCAGGTCTATTCATGTTGTCACAAATGGCAAGATTTCATTCTTTTTTATGGCTGAATAATATTCCATTATATATATTTATAGCATCTTCTTTATCCATATATCTATCGATGGGCACGTAGTTGCTTCCATATCTTGGCTATTGTAAATAATGCTGCAATGAACATAGAGGTCCATATATCTTTTCAAATTAGTGTTTTTGTTTTCTTTGGAGATGTACTCAACAGTGAAATTGCTGGATTGTGTGGTAGTTCTATTTTCAATTTTTTGAGGAACTGCTATACTGTTTTCCATGGTGGCAACACCAGTTTACATTTCCACCAACAGTTCACCAGAGTTCCCAATTTTCCACATCCTTGCCAACACTTGTTATTTGTTGTCCTTTTATTATAACCATTTCATCAGGTATGAGGTGATATCTCATTGTGGTTTTGATGTGCATTTCCCTGATAATCAGTGATGTTGAGTGTATTTTCATGTGTCTGTTGGCCATCTGTATATGTTCTTTGAAAAAATGTCTATTCAGGTCCTTTGTCCAGTTTTAAATTGGGTTGTTTATTTTTTTGATGTTGAGTTGTATGGGTTCTTTGTATAATTTGGATATCAACCCCTTATCAAATATATCTTTTACAAATATCTTCTCCCATTCAGTAGGTGGCTTTTTCATTTTGTTGGTAATTTTCTTTGCTGTGCAAAAGCTTTTTAATTTGATGTAATCCCATTTGTTTATTTTTGCTTTGTTTCCTTTGTCTGAGGAGACATATCCAAAAATATATATATATTGCTAAGACTGATATCAAAGAGTGTACTCCCTATGCTTTCTTCCAAAGGTTTTATGGTTTCAGGTCTTACATTTAAGTCTTTAATCCATTTTGAGTTTATTTTTATATATGGTGTGAGAAAGTAGTCCCATTTTATTCTTTGCATATAGTGGTCTAGTTTTCCCAACACCAGTTATTGAAGAGGTTGTCTTTTCCCCATTGTATATTCTTACCTTCTTTTCATAGATTAATTGACTGTATAAATATAGGTTCATTTCTGCGCTCTCTATTCTGTTCCATTGATCTGTGTGTGTCTGTTTTTATGCCAATACCATACTGTTTTGATTTCTATAGCTCTGTAGTATAGTTTGAAATCAGGGAGCAGGATACCACCAGCTTTGTTCTTCTTTCTCCAGATTGTTTTTGCTGTTCATGGTTTTTGTGTTTCCATACAAACTTTAGAATGATTTGTTCTGGTTCTGTGAAAAATGCCATTAGTATTTCGCTAGGGATTGCATTGAATCTGTAGATTGCCTTGGGTAGTATGGTCATTTTAATAATATTAATTCTTCCAATCCATGAGCATGGTATATCTTTCCATCTGTTTGTGTCATCTTCAAGTTAATTCATCAGTGTCTTGTAGTTTTCTGAGTATAGGTCTTTTACCTCCTTGGTTAAATTTATTCCTAGGTATTTTATTCTTTTTGATGCATTTGTAAGTGGGATTGTTTTCTTAATTTCTCTTTCTAATAGTTTGTTGTTAGTGTATAGAAATGAAACAGAGATATGTATATTAATTTTGTATCCTGCAACTTTGCTGAATTCATTTATTAGTTCTAATTTTTTGTGTGTGTGGCAACTTTAGGATTTTCTATGTATAGTATCATGTCATCTGCAAACAGTGACAGTTTTACTTCTTCTTTCCAATTTGGATTCCCTTTATTTTATTTTTTTCTTATCTAATGCTGTGGCTATGACTTTCAATACTATGTTGAGTAAAAGTCGTGAGAGTGGGGATCCTTGTCTTGTTCCTGATCTTAGTGGAAATGCTTTCAGCTTTTCACTGTTGAGTATAATGTTGGCTGTAGGTTTGCCATGTATGGATTTATTATGTTGAAGTATGTCCTTTCTATACCCACTTTGTTGAGAGTTTAAACAGGATAATTTCTCATAGTCTTTCTTACCCCTTTCATCTTGGTTTTCCTTGAAAAAGCAACTCCATTGGATTATTCCTGGCTGAATTCATTTTCTCATGTTATACACTGGATTTATTACAACTTTTAAAATTTTGGTCAATTTGGTCCATGATCAATCCTGACATAGGAAAATATGGAAGTTTTGATAATCAACATCAAGATGGAAAACTGGGGCATCACTAGTCTGCCCTCTTCTTTTGACTATTTGGAATTTACATATCTTCTCTCGGATTCATGAGTCACTTTTATGTGGAAGCTTTTTTACTTCTTCTAGGTAGAGATGGAGAGGTAGGTAGCCCAAAATAATCCTGCCTATAGTTATTTACAGGTTTTTGCCATCCCCTTTCATTGAGAAACTTGCTTCTAACCAATGGACTATCTCAACATTGAAAGGATATCATGCTCATGATTAGATTATAACTTTAATCTTACTAGCAGACTCTTTACATTGGTGACTTTGAGGGCAAGCTGTCATGTTGTGAGCTGCCCTGTGGAGAGGCTCACATGGCAAGGAACTAAGAGCAGTCTCCAACTGACAGCCATCAAGAAACTAAATTTAGCCAACAATTACATGAACTTGGAAGTGGATCCTCCCCCAGTTGAGCTTTCAGATGAGATGTCAACCCTGGTTGACACTTTGATTGTAGCTTTGTTAGAGACCCTAAAGAAGAGGACCCAGATAAGCAATGCATTAATTCCTGACTCACAGGAATTGTGATATAATAAATGTGTGTTGTTGTAAGCAACTAAATTTGTGGTAGTTTGTCTCATAGCAATAGGTAACTAATAGAAATGTTTTTTGTGCTTTTGTGATATTCTATACATATTTCTGTCATAGCACTTATCACACTTTATTCTTCATTATACAGATGACTCCAAAATTTATATCTTTAGATTAGATCAATCACCTGAGCTTCGTATATAGAACTTCATTTCCATGTCCTATACACGTGTCAAACTAACCACGTCTACTAAACTTAATTCATCTCCAGTTGCTTCTTCTAGTATATTTCCTAGCATAGATAGTAGTATCAACATCTGCCCAATTGTTCAAGCCAAAAACTTGTGAATTGTCCTTGATTTCTCTTCCCTCTATGTGATGCTTTTAAACAACAAGTCCTGTGTTTAAAATCTTTCTATGCTTTCCATGTGTTATTCTCATAATAAAGTTAAAATTTCTTATGACAACCTGTAAAGACTTATGTGGTCTGACCTCTGATTAAACTGCTCATCCATCTCTTACCACCACCTTCCACCTCTCACCCCTGTGGCTTTTCTCCAACCAGTCATAGTAAACTTCTTTTAGATTCTTGAACTTGTCACGCTTTCTCTCTTCATTATGACTTTCTGCATTATGCTGTTCCTTGTCCATGCTTATCTTCTTCATACCCTTTTTACTCAATTTGCTTCCACTCATCTCATTGATCTCAACTTAAATTCACTTTTATCAGAAAGCATGTCTTGATAATTCCCTTGTCTAACCTCTTGTCTGTGTTAGGATTCCCTCTGTCATCACCCCCAAAGCACCTGTATTCCTCCTGTCCCAGCACTTATCCAATTGTTTGCGAAAGCCTTTTAACTTGTTTGTCTCTATCATTACACTATAAACTCCATAAAGGCAAGAACTATGTCAAATTTTTTCACCAAAGAGTCCCTCGTGCTTAGTAGAGTGTTCAGTTTTAATTGATATTTCCTGTTCACTGTGATGTTGAGCACATTTTAAAGTGTTTATTGGCCATTTGTATATCTTTCCTTGTGAGGCATATGTTCAAATTGTCCATTTTAAATTCAGATTTTTTTATTATTTAGTTGTAAGAATTCTTTATATATTCAGAATATGAGTCCTCTGCAAATATTTTCTCCTCTCTGTGGCTTCTATTTTCATTTTCTTAATAGTGTCTTTTAAGAAAAGGTATAAATTTGATTAATCTCATTTATTAATATTTTTTCTTTTATGATTTTTGTATCCTAGGAATCTTTACCTAATCCAAAGTCATGAATATTTTATACTTTGTTTTCTTCTAAGATTTTTTTTTTTAATCTTCTATGCTTAGACCAATCATCCTTTTCAGGTTAATTTTTTTGCATGGTGTGAAGTAAGAAATAAGATTCATTTTTTCCATGTAGATATCCAGTTTTTTCATCCCCATGTGTTGAAAAGACTATACTTTTTCCATTAAATTACTTTGACATCTCTATGAAAATCAATTGACCAAAATATGTGGATCTTTTTTGGAAGTGTGGACTCAGTGACCATAGTTCATGAGAACTGGGTAGCCCATCCAGCTGAATATATAATGGAGAAGAAGAACCATTAGGAAAGAATGTAAGATTTCCACAGAGATTGAGAAGAGATGTGGAAAATTGTTCATTTATGATTTTGAAACTACCTCTCCCCTCTCCCCACTCAAGGTAACTCACCTACCACACAGGAGAGTAATTTTTCCTGGAATAGGTCACTTCTAGAGAAACATAAGTAGGTTACTTAGGTCGTGAAATCTATTTAATCACATGAAAAAGTGTGATTCCTTCATTAGATTTTCTTCGGAAGTTGTAGACAACAGGTAAAAATCAGGTCAGGTGCATGTTATGATTTTTGTTTTCCTGGTCTGTTTCTTAGCCCTGCTTAAGTCTCCAAGTAGATGCATATAGCTATCATGACATTAGAAAATTTTCATTCAAGCTCAGTAGATACATATAGATAAAGCCATCACGAGAAAAAGCGTAATCAGGGTAATTCACATTCATGGTCACTCCTAAAGCTGAGAGTGAATGCATATAGAGAATAATAACACAAGACTAATTGATCTACATGGATAAAAGGGATAAAATGGATCCATATTTACACCTACATTTGTTCCACATCCTATGCTATTTAAATTCACAGCTTACTTTGAACTGTCCTTTAAAGGTGCTATTTGTTCAATGAATACATTTAAAAATAGTACCAGAGCCTTCTCTGGGGTTCCTCTAGCAGATTTCAAAGAAGATATTTGCATTTTACTGTATCATGGACATTTTTATTTCACTTTTCAAAAATAAACCCTACATTTTCAAATAAACATCGCTATTCTACAAGATACTACTGTCACAAAGCCTCATCTTGTTTTAGATGAAAGCGTCTTTATGTCTTTGCCGCTATCTCCTGTATTAACCACTTCCAAAAGGCATTGCTAATAGAAGTTCAAGATGAACTTCCTGACATCTAACATGTGCTGTGTCATCTGGAGAGTTCGAATCACCCTATAGGTATATTTGAACATTACTTGCACATAAAATGTAATGACAATTTTTATATCTGAATCATTTCCTTATACTTCTTATTTTTCTGTATAACATATGATATTTTTTGTTTGCATCATTCTTTTGTTTATTACCTTGTTCTAGGCCATCTTGTAATTACTGGAAATTTTGATTTATCTTTCTAGCTCTTCAGTAAACTCCATAAAGATAAATACTACAGCCTACCCATCTCTGTATTTTCTAAAGCTCTAATGAAGTACCATGAATTTGGTTATATTCAATGTATATTTGTTGAAATAATATTTTTGTATAGATATTAATAAAGACCAGGACTAATTCTATAGTTATATACTAATTATATTATCAAACTTTCACTTTAGTTACATTGCCAGGAACATACTTAAGCTTATGGCTTATCCAAGTCTCAGTAATGAGAAGACGAGTTTGACAGTGTGGGATGATTAAAATGCTTAATGTTCAATTAGCCTTCTTGGATTAAGTCTAGTAAAGGAAAAGGCAGGTAATTTAAAGTTGTATTATGGAGAATATTATTTTACAAAAATCTTAAGAAGGCAATTTGAAAAGGGCATTGATGGCTCAAAACTTAAAATATCCAAGGCAACATTTTGAAACTACTAAGATCAGATAAAAGGATTATAAATATACTGAAAGTGAGTGGTACAGACTAGAAAACTGAAAAATGTAGCTAAACTCAATATGAAGAATTTATTTAATCTAGCAGTAATAGGAAAAGGTGGACAATATAAATGACTCCTAAATCTACAGTGATATCCATTGTCATAAATTACAAACATGAGGAATGCTATGATACTAAATGTAATTTTCTTGAGTCATTACATTTCAAAGACATAGCACAATAGCAAGTATATAAAAATATGGATATATGAAATGTGAACAAATTTCCCCCACTGGGAAGCAAAGGAAATTATGGCTCCTTGTGAAGCATTACAAGAATGAAGTCAGTAATAGGCAGTTGTAAAGCTGGGGGGGGGGGGTGGTGTGTGTGTGTGTATCTACCAGCAATTGAATGTGTCCCCAGAATTCAGGAATCAACTCTGAACATGAATTCTGTGAAATTTGCCATCATCAGAAATAACTTGTTTTAAAAGATGGCTTCTGAATACACTGCTGGTGAAGAAAAGGGCTCCCAAAGCTCAGCCATTTTAGGCTTATTTTTTCAGAGCTTCAGTGTGGAATCTTCCCACATGGAGTTGCATCCTATTTCACAGAACGTGTGCTTTGTAGGGAGTCTGGGTGTGAGGCCAGTACATCCAACTTTCTATCTAATTGCGTGAAACACTGAACGAGGGGATGATCTGATCTCTCTGAGAATATTTCACACAAATTCAGTCTAAAACTCCACACTTTACTTTTGGACTCTTCTGAATGTCCTCCTGAGATATAATCTGAAATTTCGTTCATTGACTCTAGCTCTGTCCAATGGAGCCACAGAGTTTAACACTAATTTCGCACCTCCATTAATGCCTTTTAAATGTTTGAATTTAGTTCTCCTTTAAACACTCTATCAAGCTAGATAAATGTTTTCAATTACTGGTATAATATGACTTCCAGTTCCCAAGTGATCCTGACTCCCACTGCAATAGAAAAATGGACAAAATATTGGAAGAGCTAATAAATGAAAGAAAAAATATAAAGTGTCAAAAAATATGCAAAAATGTTTAACTTCCATGGTAAGCAATTAAATGCTAATTAAAGCAAGATAACCTTTCTTGCATATGTAAAATTGGCACAGATGAAAAAAACCCACCAATTGTTGTCAAGGATGCAGAGAGGCAGACACACTGTATGTTGGAACAGTAAAAAAAAATCAGAGGAGTGTTCAAAAATTCATGGACAAACTTGTTTATCATATAGAAGAAAAATGACAGTGGAGGAATGGATAAATAGATTATGGCACAATGCAGCAACAGAAAAGTTGTAGGATAATTTAGTGACATTGGGAAAATGCTTGTGATTTCTTATTAAGGAGCAAAACAGGCTATAAAATAGCATATTTTATATTTATGTAATTTAACTATTATCTATAGAAAAGTACCAGATAAATACCAAGCAGTTTGATAATGAGTGTCATACCTTTCTGTCTTCTCAGTGTTTTTGATGGTGAACATGTACTACTTGTCCAATCAGAAATCGCGTGAAAACAAGTTATAAAAATACTCCCAGAAGTGGTCCGATTAATCCTGAACCTCCCTACTTCTTCGTAGACTCTCCTAGCATCTTAGGTCATAGTGATCTTTTAAATTGCTACGTCTCACATTAGATTGCTCTAAAACCTCCAAATATTTTTCACAAGCACTGCAGTTAAGTCATGCTCCTGTCTTTTTTGAACCAAAGTGCCTGTCTTTACATTTGTTCCTGTCAAATTTCATTTGGTTTCATTGAACCCATATGTTGGGCTGTTGAATGCTTTCTTTTTTTTTTTTGCTTCTTCTATTGTTTCATATTGAACAACTACCCACAGCTCTACATGATCCACAGTTGCATTTGCATGGTAATAATGTCCTCATCCAACATTAATGCCCTTTTATCCATCAAAGATTGTAGAGTATGCCCTTTTTTACTAGAGATGAAACACATTATAACCAGCATCACCAAAAGATATGTTGGACAAGCCATTATAATTTGAAGTTAAAACTGCCACTGAAGATGGAAGACCGTTCTAAGTTAATTTCATTGTAGGTGTTTTACTTCTGGAGAAGTTCAGGCATTTGGAGGAAAATAATTTTGGAAGATTATATAGATTTTTGAGTGATTTCATAAGCATAGAAAACAGTATATTTGAAAAGTTTTACCAATGTTAGATTCAAGAACTCTTAACACTGCATGGTGTAAGATGCTCCTGGTATATACTGTATACTTGTATTATTCAAGAATTTTAGCCATAGGACGAGGGATAGTGAGAACCTCATTTTATCCTTGCAAAGCAACTTAAGATATTCTTATCACCAGTTACAACTGTTAGAAATTGAAACCTTTGTCATTTACCAACCAGGAGCTATAGTTTCTTGTCCTTAAAAGGAATTTCACGTTGACCTGGAAGAAAGTAAACACTGGCAGCTTCTCTTCTCTAATTATTTTGTTTTTAGAGTCTCAACTAATCTGTCTCAATAGACAGACTAAGAAAATTTATATGCTAACATACAAAGCATTTTTCTCCCAAGACAGCAGTTTCCTATTAAATGAGAAAGAGCTCTAGGATGTGAAATACAATTGCTGTTAGGAGTAAAGGATTTCTAGATATCTTACAGAAAATAATATCAAAGAATAGAAAGTATTGGGAAGGGAAGAGAAATGTCGGGAGAGAGTATGATGGGCTTCTCTCCATGAGAATACACCCTGTGCTGTTTTGGTGATGGACAACACTTATGGCCTATTCGGACCTTTTTCCTTGAACAAGTTCATAGGCCAGTGTGAACAGAGAAAGGGAGGAGGGTATGAAAGAGAGATTTGTCATTTTAAAATATGAGAACTAGCAGTTTCATTTTTTTTTTTTTACTTTAAAATATCATTGCAGCACTGCATAGACCTGAAGACCAAAGGAAAATTGAAAAGGGAGGCTAATCTTTGCAAAGGAAATAGGTATCCAAAGAAGATGGGATGATCAGAGGCAAGGATCAGTCTGTATTACTTTAACCACAGATCATTAAGACATTCAAAGTCTACTGTTGGTAAATGCTTAGAAGTGTTTCTTACTTACTAGTTTCTTGTCTCCCCTTCTCTGGTAAAGGAAATCATATCCTCTCTTGGCATAATAAGATCTAAAACAGCATTTTGCTCCCTAGTTTATTTTGCTGAGGTGTGGGTACTGACATCCATGTGTTCTTGATAAGGATTATGAACATAAATGAGTCATCCATATAGCTGCACAAAACTGAGTGATTTTTTTTTAAGGCTATATATCATCATGACTAAGAATATTATGGCAGAGACTGCTAAATGTTCATCAAGTTCTGTTTGTTTTCCTCTTGGTCACACAGACAACATTGCCAGGTCACACGACTGAGCCTGGCCAGTAGAATGTGGGTGGAATTATGTACACCACTTCTGGACTTGCCTGAAAAACAAGTTCCCCATGCTTTCCCTATTAGCAGGCTACATAGGGAGGTCTCTAAGGATGCTGTGGAGGGCAAAGCCACATGATGGAAGGAGCCTGTGTTTCTGAGTCATCCTTGGAGACAAGCTGGTTAGAGAGGAGCATCTATAGGGGACTCACGTTTTAGAGAGAAAAAAACTTATTTTGTTAAGCCACTGAAATTTGGGGGTGGGGGGTTTTGGTTACATCTATTAGCCTATTGCAACCAGGTTTTGATTCTAGGTCAAATTGCCTGGGTTCAAAACCTCATTCTATCCCTAGCTGGCCAAGCTTGAACAAGTTACTTAAATTCTCTGTGATTCAGTTTTCTCATATGTGAAATGGTGATAGTAACATTACATACCTCATAGAGTATTTGAGGTGACTGAATGAGGTATAACAGCCCTTTAATAAACCTGACATATAAGCATAGGTTATTATTACTTTATTACCAGAAACACTCTCATTTTAAGATCATATCCAAATAGGGGTCTCTTACAGAGTTTGGTAGAGAACTGTAAGCTAATTTGTAAAATGAGAAACTATCCATGTATGATGTTCAACTGCAAGCGTGCTGAGTTTTCTAGAAGAAAATAAGGGAGAATGGGAGGAGTGAAAGGAGGAAAGGAAGGAAGTAATGAAAGAGGGAGGGAGAAAAGAACGAAGACTTCTCTATTTTAAGCAGCTTACGTATTAACCCAACTTTGCTAACAGGTCTGACACAGCAAGATAGGAAATCTACTTCAGCATCAGATAGTTAATGTAGACAAAGCAAATTCTGGAGGCTGACCAACATTTTCTCTTGCCATTATCTGCAGTAGTATCCTAGACATCTTTCTGCCTTGGATATTGAATACATTGAATCTCTCTCTCTCCCCACCCCACTGCTGCCCAACTTTTTTTTTCCCCCTTCAATGACATACACTCTCTGGCTTTGTTCACCTCTCCTCATTTATCTTGTTGTAAAAGTAAACCAAACTGAAATATACCAGTAGTCCATTGCCACTTGGTAAGCTTTATTCTGAGACATGATGCCTAGAAATAAAGCAATATGATGCCAGAGGAAAATAAAACCTCACCAAATTCACAACTGTGCATTTACAGTTTCTTCTATAAATAGATGAAGATTACAGGTTTTTAAAGTGAATGAAAGACTACAGCAAAAGTTGTGTGAATTTGGAAAAATGAGTGAAGCATAAAATATAGTGTATGTAATAGAAATGGGTTTTACTCAGTAGCAATGACAACAAAGTTAAACACAGGGAAATGAGTGCTTTGTAGGTTAGGTAACAAGGAACCATGAAATGCCCTGCTTTTGGTCCCTTTGGAGTTTCTTAGAAGAAGCTGCTCGCTATGTAGGCAAATATATGAATTTAGCAGTTGGTTATTTTACTTGTCAAGATGTTTTTCATTTTTATGAAAGTGAACTTCTATTTTTCTGAAGTCTCCAAGGCAGGAACAAAAGGAGACATATCTGTGGAGAAAGAGGAGCCTTTTACTCCATAAACAAATTGTACCTATTCTGAAAAGAAAAAAAAAAAAAAGTAGAGAACTAAAAAAAAAAAATGACATTTTCTGCAATGTTACAATGCCCAAGGACAGTTCTGATCTGATGCCTTAGCAATTTACATGGAATTTTACTCTAGTGGTTTCTATAAGATTCAGCAAAAACAAGGAACAGGACAATATGCTATCTCTGAGCCACAGGAGCCTTTTCAGAACCTAGTGCATATATTTCAAAATTCGCCTCTTCTAACAGTATCACATGAATGGGCTGTAAAGAAAAAGCCCTTTCAATCTTCATGGTGATTGAGTCTTGTGGGGCATTTGATTTACCTTCCAGAGAGTATGTGGGCTCAAAATCATGTGTAGTACAAACATGAGCACGATACCAAAGGTAACATTTCACCTACCAGTACAGATGAATTATTTCACTAACCCAGGCAGCTGAATTGGTTCCAGGACGAGGACAGTTAGGCTCTGGGGATAATTCAACAACAGGACCCGCCAGTTACACCAGGCCACCTCCATACTCAACAGCTCTTAGGACTATCAGTGGCTTCATCATCCTCAATAACAAAAGAAGAAACTGACTTTTACATACTTTAAACGAATCCTAGAATCTTGTGATAATCGAACATGGCCCAGTATAAGCAACAAACATAGATGATAGAGCATATCAACAATTACTGAGATATTACTTCAATTATGCAAATATTTCTATACTTTATTATAGACATTTCTCAGATCGTGAGTAGAATCAACATTAATTGGAGCTCTTGGTTTCCGGGAATAGACTCTTCCAATGAGTCACTTATGCATTTTCCAGCTACTCTTCTGTGCTAAAACGAACAACGCAGTGGATAAAGTATTAAAAAAGGAGACATGAGATAAGAATTTAAGTCTCAGTACTTCCATTAGTCTGTTTTATAGCCACCGGCAAGTCACTTCACCTCTACCGGTCAATTTCCTGAACTCCAAGATTCAGGAGTTGGATTGTTGGAAAACTGCCCCTTGCAGTTTTACAAGTCAAGACAATTTACAAAGGCTAGCACTGGCTCCTTCAGTCATGGGATCTATGTAAACTATTAAAATGATGAGGTCTTGCCTCTTAAAACTACAGTTAAGGGAAAAGCATTTTCCCCTCTTGGCCCTGGGACTATAAATCATTTATTGTGCTAAGACATGCAAACAACTGACACTGGACAACAGAGTTTGTTCTTTGCATTTGACATGCCACATTAAACACTAGATGGGTATGCTGTTTAACAAAAAGGTGAGCCATCTGATTATATTTTCTCACTTATTGAAATTAAACTGAGCTTATAATTAACATCCGATTAACAGCACCAGTTGAAGTACTTTAGTGTTGTTTTTTTCCTGAGGAAGTAATGAGTGATTCTCTTCTAGTGGCTTTATACTTCTGGAAAGGTCCGCAAAGTCCCCAGTTCAGACTCTTGCTCCCACATCAGCTGATTCATTCCAAATCCTCAAAGAGCAATCTCCTTATATAATTTTCTCTTTTCCACAGTGGTCACAGTTCTCTAGCCATATAATAAAAATCATGCAAATCTGAGTTTGCTTACGGTAAAGACAGTCTTCTTTGAATAGGGGGACCAATGTTCACTCACATCAGTGCAAATGGAGCTTGATGCGCTGTTTTTCGATGTGACTTTAGCTGAGCTGCAATCAGCAGAGGCTACGATACAGATTGCTATACTTCCAGGTCTGATTTGTGACAACTGTGGCATCTAATTGTGTCCTCAGTTCTAGATTTAGCAGCTTCTCTAGCTTTATTCTTTTGTCCAGCCACTGAGTATGATTTTATGTACTCTTAGCAATCAGTACATTTAATCTGGATATTCTTTCTTATTCAGGATTCAAAATGTAACCCCACAAATTTCAGATAAAGTCTAAAACAGATTTTCTGTGATTTATACGCATCAGTGAGAAATATAGGATTGCATGTATATCTTTATAAACACACACACACACACACACACACAGAGGGACTCTATGGGCATACATACAAACGTCCTCCCAAATTGCTTTTTCTTTGATAGGTTTGATAACAATGTAAAATCATATATTCTAAAAGGTTTCTAATTCACATTACCATCATAACAATATAAATAATTAGTACTTATCATTAGGCTAACTTAGAAAGGATTCAAACATCCATTTTAAAACCCCTTTAAAATTTTCTTGCTTTTTATCAAGGATTCTGCAGAATTAAAAATAATGTTTACTTTATTATCTTTAGCTTGCATATTTTTATGTTGATTTCAGAAAATTGTGGCCATTTTCCACACTCCATTTGCCTAGAGCCTTGGATGCTATTGAAATATTTTTATTTTTCACAGATATTACTTAACTTCTGGGATGTATACATAGTAGTGATGAATGAGTTAAATTTTCCAATGTTTAGGTGCTGGATGAAATCTCTTTCAGTTGCTAGAAAATGGACCAGAAATTTGCACTACAAAGGTCTCTCCTTGAATTGTTCCTTTACCATTCTCTTCTCTATCAGTAAATCTTAGATGGAAAATTTCTCAACATGGGAGAAATTAGACTTTAAATTTCCACTTTATATTTCCACATTAGGAAGCCGAGGATAAAGAAGAACAGGAAATGGAAGCAGAGAACATTAAGAATGCAGAGAAAAATAAGTCATGTGACTCTATCAAAATGATGATGACACTGGGAGTCATTCAATTAGGTCTCCATGTTAAGAATAATCTGGTTTTTGTTTCTCAATTTTAGAAAAAAAAGAGATAAGAGACAACAATAAAAAGTGTAGAGTTGGGGTTTAGTTAAGGAAAAAAAGGAAAGGGAGGGAAGGGGAGGCGCCCCTTACCACTCCAAAGGAATCACTGCCTATTCTACACACACCTACTGTCATAGAGTGAGGGATGCAGGGCTCTGTAAAAGTCTCCATCAGAGAGCGCGACAGTGAAGTAGGAGAGCAAGGGTGTTTTCCAAAGTTTCTCATTAGTAAGGGCTAAAACAAATATGGTTGGTCCTCCATTTACCAGGAAACTAAATAAATTACATTATGTCATTCCCTGAAACACTCTGATAACCAAGCTTCTTTTTTATTTAAAAGTGGAACTTCTGTATCACAACAGGGGGGAAAAACAGTCTGTATTACAATTTTGACATTTTCATCTGTTTATTTTTCTTTGAGTGGGCATTTCTATCCATCATTAGCTCACAAAAACTAGCATACGTAGAACTGAAAATCACATAAGGAAGCAACAAAAGAATAACAACAATAGTAGTTCCAACAATGTAAGTGGCACTTGGTCATTTTTATGGATGTGAATATTGAGGTATTAAAATGGTAGAAAAGAGCAGGAAAGAGGTTTTTGTCCAAGATGGACCATTTTAAAGATAGCCTATCATGGGACTTAGCACTGGTAGAGACCTGGAAAGGGCTCCCAAGGTGAAATGCATCATCACTTCCAGCCTCCAAAACAGGCTGTAAGTTAAGCCCAGCTTTTGTCTTTTGAATCATTGGTAAGGATGTTTTTGGTCTCTCAGCTACTCTCTCAGCAAATCAACCCTCTAATATTTAATGAGCAATGAATATATGGAGAACAAAGTAATCTTAAGATGGGGACGAGAAACTGTATTTCTTTACTTTTATTTCTTCCTGTTGTCTCTGCTACCTCATCTTTTCCCCACCTAAATAGAGCCACGAAAAAAAAAAAAATCAAAAGTACTTTTGTTCACAGGATTCCTAGTTTATGGCCAGGGCCATCCTTGGGATACTTTTTGCATAATCCTGATATAATACATTGTATTTGGCACTGAAATCAATTGGTTACTAGTCTACATAAACTCTATTCTATACAAATATTAGGAAGGGGAGCCATCTGGAATATATAGTAGCAATTAACAAATTAGAGATCATCTGCTAATATGTCAGAATGCATAGGCAATAGCCTGATGGGGTGGTCACGGGCATCACATGGGACAGCATATGTGAAAGTACTCTACATGACAAAGCACTTTAGACATCAAGGTCATTATTATTGTTGTTATTATGGTATAGCAACCGATACAGTTTGGGGAAAATAAACCCCAAGAAGGCAAAAGCTCTGGTCAGATTAAATACAAGGAATCATTTCCTCTCCATGTCTAACAGTTGGCATTTGGCAATGATAATGAAATGTGTGGAGAGACACATCTTGGGCCTATAAAATAGAAATTTGAATATACAAATATATATTATGAAGTATGGTAGGATACAAATTGATGTAAAAATATGCTTTGCTTTCCCTGTTTCATGATTTTAAAAAGCATAAAATGTTGTGTTGTTGGATGTTGAAGCAGAGTTAGTAAACCCTTTTGGTTATGTTTTAAGAATGTTTTCACAGTCTATGTTACTACAGTGTTGGTATCTTACTTGTTGAATAGCTTTCTGAAATATTTAGCACTCAACCAAAAATAACTAAACATTAATACAGATCATTCTAGTAATATGTTTAGTTATATTTTGGGGGGTAGTAAGAATGGAGTGATGAGAGTAGAAATTCAAAAAGATTTGCTAGTTAGCTCATTTCGAATGAAGTGTTTGAGATAGTCAAGTAATCCCGGTGGGTAGGATGTCCATATCTTCCTTGTGAATTAGGAAATGGCCTGAGGCTTTAGCTGTAGGAGGTACTGTAGGAAGATGGTAAGTCAGGAAGAGATTCCTTTCCTGCCCCCCAGGCCAACTAGTTACTGTGGCAAGACCCTTGTACCCAGAAAGCATTTCTTGGGTCAGTGTTTGACAATCAACCATTCTTCAAGATGGTGGAGCTGCTCAGGTTCAACAGACAGCAGAGTCAATAACTTTGCCTCATGAGACCAAATCCCAGGGCTTTTGGAAATTACTCACTGTCCAAGAATCCTGGGCAACTATCTTGAAGGATAATCTTCCCATTTCTTAGGTCACTCTTGTCATGTTACTGGCCTTTATTTCAATTCCAGTTAGATTATAAAGTGCAGTATGAAATGTTGAACCTTCAGAAAGAACATAATGAGCACAACTACACTTCACGAAATTCCAAGTTCAAATTACTGGCAGAATCACCATCCATGTCTGAGAATGTACGGAAACTTGATCATCATTGTTGTTGCCTTTATCATCACCAGCATCAGCATCATTAGCATCACAGTTGCAGTATCATGATCATGTCAAGTGGTGTGGCAAGGTCAGAAAAGCCAACATCAAGACACTGTCCAGTTTGGGTGTGTAAATATTATCCTGTGTTTCTTAGCCCATTTAGCAAACACTTTCTTTTCAGTGATAAACCTATGCCCCCCATATGGGGCGTGTTCATGGAGAAAATATTCATCACATTCGTCTCTTCCTTGTTCATAGTAATGGTAGGGGACTTTTCTATACCCTTCTGTCCTAGAAAAGAAATAGAAAAGGAGAGAAAAACTGAGATGAAGAATGAAGTATTCATTTACAAGACTCCATTATGTGCCCAGTAAATGCATTTACTTGCAAACCCATGCATGATTCTTGTCCATGAACTCACTTAAAAGCTATTATACATAAAAGCTTTTAGGAAGACATACCAGATCCTTAGTGCCTTAATAAATCAAATAAAATTTATATATCACACCAATTACATGCAAAAATATAGCTACCCTTTGAAGGAGGAAATGGTGTATAATGGAAACAAACTTTGGATAACCTGATTGCTCTTGCAGAGCTTGAAGAAGCTTAGTGATTTTTCAGAGTAAGATATTTGGTTCATCTGTGCTCCATCATGCTTATAGTTAGGGTAGAAATATTTGATTATGAGGATTGTGGCTTAGTTACCATTTTGACAATATGATTAAAATGCTCTCTGAATTATATTGTGCCCATCGTTGGTAGGGAAATATATTTCATTACCTTCATGAAGCATGGAACGTTTGTTTTATTATCTACTTAGAAACTATCCTACCAGCAGGAATATACTGTGGATAAACATACCCATTTTAAATAAGAATCTGGCAGATTACTCACTTAGTAGTGAAATATAATTTCCAGGAATTCTCATTAAGGTATCAGCTTCTCTGAGGCTTCAGGACATTTTGTCCTTCAAGATCAAATACAACCATTGAGTAGACAGCCATCTATCAACCATTAGAGCAGCAGAAATGACAAACCTACTTTGCAAATTAAATAACCACCGAACTTGTTCTGTATTTCCAAGCCACAAGTCCCTGATATGCCTCAGACTAAGGGAAAAATGTTCCTTCTGACATTTGACATTAGACTGTGGTAAATATTTTTCTTTTTTATCATCCCTAAAAGTCACAACTTGATGCACTGACAATAAAATGTCATGTCAGCAAAGAATGCTGGGAAATAATTGTTGCTTTATCTGTTTCTCAGATTTATGGTATTAAAATGAATTGTGATATTTTGACAACATATCAGAATTGGAGATGCATAAAAATAATTTCCTGTGATCTTACTTGCAATAGGTGTCATTTATCATCCCGTAGACGTGAATGCCATAACAGGCATCCATGGCCAGAATGAAGGTAAACCAACCCGTGCTGAGATAAGAGCCAGACTGGACTCTGTAGGCGGAACAAAAACAAACAATGACAAACAAAACAAAACAACACAGAAGACATACACAGAGCAACAGCAAAGTGTGATGAGAAACGGGCAACATTTTATCAAAAACATAGCCTTTGTTATCAGGAAAAAACATAAGGAAACTTGACAATCTGTCAAAGATACACACTTATTTCAAATTATCTCTGAATAATTTATAGGCATGCTCTCACTCTTAGTACCTTAAGCCTAGAAGCTATGCTGTATGGAAGAGAAGCCAAATGGTGAATATCTGGAGTCAAATAACCCTGCTCCCTTCAGGTGAAAAATAATTTAGTTGATTTCCCGTAAGACACAAATTAGTACTGTATATCAGAGGACAGGTTTTCTAAAGTTGCTTGGAGCCCCGATGGGAGCTGAGTGATAATGGTGTTATCTTACTTACCTGGACATGTCACTTTCTCTGAGGCTTGCTAAGTGAAAATTGGATGCAGTGCAGGTGAATGACTTGGTCTGTGAAAGCATCTGAAAAGTTTTCCTTCACTGTTTTCCAGGCATCATGAGACAAGACTTTTCCTTTGTAAGACCCATCATACCAATCTCTTTAATACGCTGTTATTGAACACCACACCTACCCTGTGCCCCTCACCGTTGTAGGTGCCGTGGATGCAGTAATTATCACAAAAACCAAGGCTTTTGTCTTCCTGCAGGCCAGAGGATTGGATCTGGAGGTGGCTATATTATAAAGGTTGATCAGGGAAGGCCTTTTTGATAACAGAAGCAAAGATCTGGGAAAAAAGGGGGTGGGAGAGGGTGAATGGGAAGAAACCGTGTAAGCCGTAATGGAAAGGCAGCCTCACGTGGGTAGCCTTTCAACGCCCTCTTGGTCACATAAGAGTGGGCCTTGGGCCCGGAACACTTCCTTACCAAGGAGTTCTCACAGCCTGTGCCGGACTTATCACCCTGTGTGTGAATATCTTTCTCTGTTTCACAGTCAAGGTGTACGCATTTGCTTAAGTGTCATATGACACATGGCTAACCTCACTGCTATATCCATCTCCTTTAAAAAGGGGATGGGGTCTTTTGTTCTGTGGCACAAGAGGGTTGCATGCAGGCCAAGAGCCTGTGTCAGCTGCTGGGAGGGACCTGCTGGCTGTGGGGGGCCGATGCCCACTATTAGATCTGACCTTGCTCTATCTCTTCTCTGTGTGAGGATAGCATTTTTCCATCCAGTGCTTGACTGTGTTGTGTTTTCTTTTGTGACTCCAATACCAAGATACAGTGGGCAGAAGTGTTTGGACTTCTACTCCTGGTGATAAGACACAGATGCCCCTTGCTCAACAGACCATATGAGAGAAGAGTGTCCCAGGAAGTGTTCCATCTCACAAATATGAGGAGTGTGCTTGGTATGTTTAAGGAAGAGGTGGGAAGTACGGTAACTGAAGGGGGAGAGTAATTAGTTAAGTCCTGATTGGAGGATTCTGTCAAGCTCCAAATGGTTCAAGGGAATATTTGATCTCCGTATTTGTCTTTAGCCAAGACAACCCAATCCATCCAATACAGATAATGGCCTATCTGCTTAAAACCTTCCCCGCAGGGGCATCTGGGTCACCCAGGTTGCTTGGCCACTGAGTAGCGCCACTGTCTTAAAAAGACTATGTTTCCTATCTTCCATCTAGATGTCTTGGTAAACTAGAACATGGCCGGCTCTTCTCCTCCAAACCAACACTTCACCACTGGTACAGCACTCCAGCCAGTAATTGTTCCCACTGATGTCCAATATCCTTGCTGCAGTTCTTCAGGACCAAGCCATCAGTGTGCTACAATTAGGACCCTGAATCTTTTGATTCCTTTTTAAAATTTATTTATTTATTTTAAAGAAGATGTTGGGGGTAGGAGTTTATTAATTAATGTATTTATTTTTGCTGTGTTAGGTCTTCGCTTGTGTGCGAGGGCTTTCTCTAGTTGTGGCAAGCGGGGGCCAGTCTTCATCGCGATGCGCGGGCCTCTCACTATCGCGGCCTCTCTTGTTGCGGAGCACAGGCTCCAGACGCGCAGGCTCAGTAGTTGTGGCTCACGGGCTTAGCTGCTCCGCGGCATGTGGGATCCTCCCAGACCAGGGCTCGAACCCGTGTCCCCTGCATTAGCAGGCAGATTCTCAACCACTGCGCCACCAGGGAAGCCCTGATTCCTTTTTTTTAAACAGGCACCACTTGGTATCAAATCACTTAAAACAGGCAAGCATTTCAGACGCACAGTGGGGGTTGATAACTGGATTTTTAACCTTTATTTTCATCGACTTTGGTTGATTTGGAAGAAGAAACAGACCCAGAGCATTTATATCCACCCCCTCTGCCTATTTGTCACTGAGTCTGAAATGCCGCTATGTAAATTGACTTCCTTTGTATCTCCCGGTGTGTCTTCTAAATGGAAAACATTCCAGAAACAGGATCCCATTAAGTTACATGCACTCTCCTCTGTGATAGGAACACTAGCAGCAGCATGGGTTAGGAGCAGGTGCCAAATGGGTGGGAAGACACAGCACAGGGAGGGGAAGACACAAAAGAGCAAGCTGGCTTAGAAGAGAATGGAACCTGCAGTCAATCCTGCATTCTGGGGTCTGAGGAGGAACAGCAATGATGGGACCTGCTTAAAGCATCATCTGCTTAAAAAGTCATTTGAAAATTGGGAGAGATCAGAAGAACAGAGTCTTGACTAAAAGCTCCCAAATCGAAACTAGAAATTTTATCTATGTACTGATTTTTTCCAGTTATTATTCCTGCTGAATTGTATTTTTCCCCCTCTTCTTGCCTTTTCCTTCTACTTTTTCTACCTTCCAATCCTCTCTATCCTTCTTCATTACTAGGCTGACCAAGCACTAGTAGAGATCACTAAAAATTACAGCATCTATTTGCACATGATGAGAAAAGACAGGTCTCACATATTCACCCATTTGTTCATTTTTTTCAACAAGCATTCATTGTGATCCTATTATATGCCACTGACTCTGCTAGGAGCTGGTGATGAATATGGGATATTTTCTTAAAGAGCACACGGTCTAGTGGAGGGAGGCACACATGTTAACACAATTAGTCCCAATGAGTGTAACAAAGTGGAGTTTCAGAGTCAGTACCAAGTGCAGTACAGAACAGAAGTGAGAATGTCTGGTTTCCCATTCCAGCTGTGCCACTACTCAAATGTCAAGCTTTGGACAACTTATTTGGCCTCTTTGGGTCATCTTTGTTTCCTTGTCTCTAAAGTGAGATAGTTCAACTAGTCCTACCTAAGGTTTCTTCTAATTTTAAAATCAAATGATTCTGCAATCATCACCTTCAGTGGTCAATCTGTTTTATTCTTTAGCCCTTTGGCAGTTCCATGTTCCGTGTGTGTTGGATGGGTAATTAACAAGCATATTAATTGATCAGGTCACATTTAATGCACACTTGTGTGATGGGCATGCCACTAAATGCCTGGGGTGTATATAGAAAGGGTATACAGTTTTACCCGGCAATGGTAGTGGCTACAGTCACTAAATTTTGGAGGGAGAAGCTCCATCTTTTCCTCTTTCACACGATTGCTCATGGAAGGTGTTGGAATGGCTAAGACCAAAGGCACAGCCATAGCATTGAGGGTAAAGCTTAATTTGAGTGAGAAAAAAATCTAAATTAGGGCAAATTGTTTTTCTTTTTATGCATTTTTCCAGGAACCAGTCCCTCCACGGAGTTGCTGTCAAGGACCAAAATAATATTAGAGCCCTGAAACAAAGGGGGGATCATTTGTGTGACATATGGACCCCTCCTCTGCAAAATAAGCTCTGCTGGCTCACTCTGATCCAGCCCAGATATTCATGTCTGAGAGTTCAACAGCCAAGCTTTCAGAACAGAACCCCATAGGGTACAACTGTCAAAGTGATTTCTCTACATATTTATCTTCTCTTTACCACAGGAAAAGAGGGTCAGGAATTTCAGGGTTTGGCATCCGGTCAAAGATCTTTCCATCTCACCACCTAATAAGGAAATTTTTACATTTCTGATGTTGATTACTTTTAAGCCTAACCTAATTTATTTTGTTTCTGGATAGACATCATAATCATTAGCTCAAAAGCTCTTCAAGCAAGCTGTGTTGCATTTGATTCAGACTGGGAGGTTCATACTGCCCAAGTGCCCTGTCCTACAGACAGCACTTAATTAGACAGTTGCATTTTTTTCCCTGGTGCCTCTGATATATTTGGGATGTGATATCATGTGAGGTTTCCTACCGATAATACTTGCTGGGGCTAGCAAAGTGGTTTCTTCTCAAAATACTCAGAGCTAATGTCTATATAACGATACTTGCAGTGGAATAATGGCAGCTGCTGGATTAATACAGGAATTCTTCTGAATAAATGTCCTGATGATCTGGGTCCCTAAGGGAATTCACTGGCTTGGATGGCATTGTATCTGGGAATTCTTGTAGCTGCACCATTTCTAAACTCTCCTGCTGTGTGGGTGTACTAGAAAGGAGGAAGTATAAATTATACACCCTAGGAGACCTTTGGAGGTTCAATAAAAACAATAACAAAAAGACTTGAGCTGATGTACATGAAGTTGTTTATGTTTTTCAGCTTAGAGAGACCTAGTGATAACCATCAGATGCCTTAAAAAATTCTAAAAGGGTCTCTTCTGGGACCAAATATTGTCTTGTAATTTGTCACTCATGCACGCAACACTATGTACCAGCTGGCCATCAGCCATGGCACTTTTTATACCTTCCACATCTGGGGATCGATAAAAACAATTATTGTCATCTACAAATAAACAATCAAGATTCCCATAGGGATAATAAGAGAATTTAAGCCCCTAATTCAGTACAATAAGAAAGCTTAAATTACTGCAGCAGAATAATGAGCCATGCAGGGGAAAATAAAGGCAGGAGTGTTAAAAGGAAGCTATCAATCATTTGTTTCCACCGGCCAAGCTTTGCATCCCACTGCTCCTTGGTAATCAAGATAGTTACCACTTGGAAACTACTTAAATTTACTTGCTCATCTCTTGGAAAAATGATGTTGTCAACACCTTGATGTAGTACATGCTTGAAGGCATATCATTTAAAATATGATCTTTCATCTAGTTTATTACCAATAAAATATAAGCTACCATGCCCCTTGATGTTTACCCCTGTTCCTTGATGTCTAAAGGCCATCACGTGGCCACAGGGATTCCTTGTCTGTCATGCTGGCCTTATTTTTATCAGTCTCAATATTTGTGGCTGTCAGCATCCTTCATTCACCTGCACGCTTGCTTCTGAGCATGCTCCCTCACCTTCTCCTTTCTGGAAACATATTATGAAGCATTTCTTTCCTATTGCCTGGCAAGCTGAAACTTTCTAGTGAGTGACATTTCCCTGTGGGATAATTTCAGGGGAGGAACTGAGGACACAGAAATGGTTACTTTTCAAAAGAAAACTGAATTACATTGAACTTATTATCTATTCACAGGATGTTCTAATTATTGAGCACCATTAGCTCAGTGACTTGGGTTCTGAACTCAAGAAGCTTCTACTTTGATGGGCAAAATAATAGCACTTTTTCTATATTACGATTTTTTAATCTCAGCCTATTTTATTTTATTTTTTTTTATTTATTTTTTTGCGGTACGTGGGCCTCTCACTGCTGTGGCCTCTCCCATTGCGGATCACAGGCTCTGGAGGTGCAGGCTCAGTGGCCATGACTCACGGGCCCAGCCGCTCCGCGGCATGTGGGATCTTCCCGGACCGGGACACGAACCCGCGTCCCCTGCATCGGCAGGCAGACTCTCAACCACTGCGCCACCAGGGAAGTCCTCGGCCTATTTTAAATGAGACAGTTCTCTGTTGTGGGGTATGTCCTGTGTAATAAGTTCTCTTTTTTCACCAGATTCCTCTCTGTTCCAAGCTCCCCTGAGCCCAAAGAGGGCAGTAGACTTCTTGACTCCCTGGTGTATAGTCTTTGGCTCAGGGGATTTTGCCATGGGAATGTCTCTGACCCCAAATGCAGGCTCTCCAGGCTCTCCAGGCTCTCCTTATCTACAGTTCCCAGTCTGGCTTCTCACTGTCCCAATGTCTTTCCTCACCAGCCAAGCATCTTACTTCCTTCTCCTTCTTGACAAGTCTATCTGAAGCCATTCAGGTTTGCTCAATACTGAATTATTATCTTATCTTTCAACACAGCCCTAGGAATCAGCAAATTCACTTGGCCTGAACCCAAAAGGCAGGTCGTAGCCTGCAATGGGGGACGTACAATGAGGAAGGGAAACAAGTGTCAAGGAACAAGGATGCAGAGTCCAGTTGCCTCCATCTCTGTGCCTGCCTCTTCTTCATGGAATGGTTCCTTTGGGGGCCTTTGGTCCTACTGTTTCTAATTCATTTCTTCCATGAGCTAATGCAAACAAGGTCTGGGGCATTCCAAGCGAAAATTTCAAAAACATAATAATCATTTATTAAAGCCCAGAGAAGATCCAGACCCTCCCAACAATGGAGATTTATTGGACAGCACGACATTGGCAGCAGTTTCTGAAATCTGCTATACTCAGGAGCAAAAAGGAAATTTTATAAAAGAATTAATCAACATTTCATGTCCTGTTTTAACACTGTTGGATCTCAGTTCTCTCATCACTATACTATACTGGCAGGATAAATAAAAGTAGAAAGTAAGTTTCCATATACATTCCTAGGGAGACGGAATACCTGACAGAATACAGATTATTCAATTAAAAACATTCTTCCCCCATTTTTTTTCAAAAGCACATGGATAATGAAAGCATACATTTAAACAAAGAGACTGGCCAAGAAAAACAGCTGGTGATTAACAGTAGCACCTTGGGATTCAATCTAATATTGTGAACCAGTCTAATGAAAGGAGAGCTCAAAGTGTGGAAGCAATTTCAGCTGTCCCCAAGTCATATATTTTTGTATGTCATTCGACAGTCGGGAGCTATGGTAATACTCTGGAGCTGGCCCATTGTATTAACACTGTATATTGGTACTATCTGTCAATGGGACATGCCCAGCAAATCTTTAGGCAGCAATAACTTTCTGCAAATCAGGCGGCAGAACTCCCCATCTTGGCTTGAATCATTTGCAAATGGACATAAACTTTTCAAATGGATAAAAACATCATACTGTGGATGATTCCTAAGAGAATGCACCAAATGAAAGGAATCTAGGCCTGGAAAATAATGAAAAATGGACCATGGGTAGATGGAGAAAGCCATAAATCTTAGAGGACTGTACTATCATCCCAATCCGCTAATGCAAAATGCCTGTGCTAATCAGTAGGCTCTTGGACTGTAAATATAACAAATAATTTTCTTGCCGTAGAATCAACAGGACTCTATGACTAGTGATGCATGCAATGAAATTGTACAAAAGGAGCATAATAAGAAATGACTGTGTTCTTTTCAAAATGTACATTTAAAAGTAAAATAGTATAGCTCCCAAAGATATGATTTATGACTGCTGTAGAAATAGCAGATACCACTCACAAAGTTTACTTTTTTCATTCATCTCAGAAATTAAAAGGTTATTTTGCTCTTACCCTTGGGCTTTAAAGCCCTCTCAACTGGAAAAGTTGATTTCTGGGATTTCATTCAATTTTTTAAATGAACCAATGGAACCTCAGGTATGGCAAGGATGGATAGTGGAGATCTCTTTGGGCAACTTCACTAAGGCAGGACTGGTTCCATAACCATTCAGTATTGGCTGAATTGTATCCCCTCCAAATTCATATGGTTAAGCCCTAACCCCCCATTGTGATGGTGTATCGAGATGGGGCCTTTGGGAGGTAATTAGTCATGAAGGTAGGGCCCTACTGATGGGATTACTGCCCTTATGTGAAGAGAAAGAGACAGCAGATGCTGTCTCTTTTCATGCTATATGAGGACATAGCAAGAAGGTTACAAGCCAGAAGGAGAGTCCTCACCAGAAACTGACCATGTTGGCATCTTGATCTTGGACCACCAGCTTCCAAAACTATCTGAAAATGAATTTCTGTTGTTTAAGCCACCCAGTATATGGTATTTTGTTCCAGCAGCCCAAGCAGACTAAGGCAATGGGTACTTCTCAGGGCCCTCCCCTGACAAACCTGACCTCCCACTGTATTTTCCAGGACTTCTCTTCCTGAACTCCCATGTCTAGTCACATGGGTCCATTTATGACTCCTTAGCACATCTTGTATGTGTCAGCCTCTGTCTTTTTTTTCTCTTGACTTGTGTACATGTTCCTTCTTCCTGAAATGCTCTCCCCATGACTTCTCCTGTTTCTAATCTTATAAAGCTTTGATTCCCTCGTCCTTTCAAGAAAGATTCGCTGGGTGCACTGTAAGTGTGAGGCACTGCGCCAGGCACTGGAAAGACCAAGTTGCCCCTGATCTCAAATCAGGGTCAAGGGAGGGAGACAGACTCGATGACTATTTTCAAAAATAGGGTTATCAATTCCCCTGTGAGTGCTATGAGAGTACTGAGGGAAGAGCAACAGACGTCGCTGGAGGGAATTGGGGAAGGTAGGATTTGAGAGCTGAGCTGCAGATTAAGGCTAAGGAAGCACACCAGGCAGAAAAAGGAGCAGAAGGAGAGCCTTTCAGGCAGAGGGAATGGGCTGTGCAGCTGCACTTGAGGAATGAGACTAACGGGAATACAGGGTAGCTCTGGTCTGTCCTCTAATCTGGAAGAAACCTCAAAGCATCATCAGTGCTTAATTTCCATAATAAATTATTGGTTAGAGACAGGATGCATAAGTAACACTGACTTATTTTTTTCCCCTTACATTATGTTTTGAAATATTAGAGATATCTGGATATTCTGTATAGCTAGTTTTTTCAGCTGAAGGAAATTTATGGATCTGGAGAAAAGTATCTAGGGGGAACATTGGCAGAATTATACTTTTTCTTCCTCGTTAAATCCTTCATTAATTCAGAACTGAGAAAAGTGTTAACAATATATGACTAAGAATAAAAACAATTAAAAAATGTGTGAGGCTATTGGAGGTACCCAGTGGTGTTCATCTGTGTTATAAACTAAGTTACAAGGCAGGAGCAAACTCATCTAATCTCCACGTAGTCTCCAAGCCGACTTCCTCAGTACACACCTGAAGGCTCACAACCTGTTCCACTTAAAAGGGAAACAGTTTTTACAAAAACATTTAATTTACTGAATTTGCTTTTTTTGTTTTGTTTTGTTTTTTTAATTGGAGATGAAAATGGATACCACTGCTGCTTTAAGGACATGAACCCTTTGAAATACCTTTCTGGTCTAGAAATGCTGAGCTAAATGACTTCCATAGTAACATCTCCTTTACCCAGTGAAGCTTCTGGGAGAAGGGATTACACTATGTACACTAACACCTAACCTCCACTCTGAGTAACTGTTGCCTTCCCTGGATCTCCGGTTTTCCTAAATGGCCCATAATTTTGAGGACGTGAGGTATTACGGATAGTCTGTGTGGGTTCTAGTTTCAGACTATTCAAGCTACCATAGAGGCCCTTGTCTCAAAAACAATAGATTTTCTGTCAACTTTCCTGTGATAGATCGTCTCCTCCTTGAACATGGCTTGCTCATGCGTCAGTAACTTTCCTGCCTTACGACTTTAGGCTTGGCCAAATGACTTACTTTGACCCGTGGACCATAAGTAGAAGTGAACATTGAGACAGTTCTCAGTGGAGATTTTAAGAAGTGTCACATGGTTCCCATTTCTTACACTTCTTCCCTCCATCATGAGAACAACACATCCCAGGTAGAGGGTGCTCCTTCAGCCTGGGTCCCGTGACGCAGATACGAGCCCAAAACTAGAGCCAAGTTCAGCTAACCTAGCAGAGCTATAGCTCATCACAGACCTGTGAATACTAAATAAATGTTCTTGTAAGCCACTGAGTTTTAGGGTTATTTGATATGCAGCAAAAAGCTAAGTAAACATTTTTTGATAAATAATAACTGCTATTATTTATGGAGCATTTATATGTACTAGGCATTGTACCAAGAGCTGTACATAGGTCATTTTATTTAATTCTCACAACAAGCCCATCCTATAGGGAGTATTAATATCCCCACTATACAAATGAAGGTTTGGGGAGATATAAAGTACTTGCCCAAAGACAGTCATATCAGAGAAATCAGGTTCTTAACTAAGTTCTTTCTTGGTTACCGTCATTCTCAGTATTGCCTGAGGAGGTATCACATGTCTAATAGAGCAGTCATCAAAAGACCTCAATGCTTCTGGTTCTATTGTTAACTCTCTAGGCAATCTTGAACATGTTGCTTCTTCTAGGGCCACATTTTCTTTTTTTTTTTTGGTGGCAGAAAAAGAGGATTGACCTAGGTAGGCTTAGGGTCTTTCATCACTGAAGTTCTGTAATTGTAGTTATAGAAACATAATCCATGTTAGAGAGATTATAAATGTCTAGCTGTATTTTGGCAAAGAGTTATTATCACCACTTTATAGATTTGTGTTTATAGCCTTACCATTCAAAACACTTTTTAGAATTTCAGCCATGGTCATGTTCAAACAATAGCTTTAGGCCACTGATGTAGATATGTACATTAACGTTAAAAAGAAATAAATGGTATGTATGTCAATCCCAATCTCCCAATCCATCCCACTTCCCTTTCCCCCCTTGATATCCACACATTTGTACTCTACGTCTGTGTCTCTATTTCTGCTTTGCAAATAAGTTCATCTGTACCATTTTTCTAGATTCCACATATATGTGTTAATATACGATATATGTTCTTCTCTTTCTGACTTCCTCTGTATGACAGTTTCTATATATACACTACTATGTATAAAATAGATAGCTAATGAGAACAGACTGTTTAGCACAGGGAACTCTACTTAATGTACTGTGGTGACCTAAATGAGAAGGAAATCCAAGGAAGAGGGGATATACATATACGTGTGGCTGATTCACTTTGCTGTACCACAGAAACTAACACAACATTGTAAAGCAACTATACTCAAATTAAAAAAAAAAAGAAACGAAAGAAAGGAGGAAAGGACAAGGGAAGGAGGGAGGGAGGGAGGGAGGGAGGGAGGGAGGGAGGGAGGGAGGAAGGGGTAAGTCCTGAAAATAAAGATCAAGTTCCTAGATTTACTTCATTCCCCAGGCATGGCTTCCTTTCAGCCCTTAGGTTCTGCAACCTTTTAATAAATTGTCCTCTTCGGCTTGTGTCAGCTGAAGGAGGCATCTGTTCCTTGCAACCAAAGATCTGAAGTTGGATTGGTTGACCTCCAAGATCCTTTCTAACATAATGAGTCTATTTAATACTCTAGGTATAAATAGGGGCTTTGCTTCTACTGAATCCTTAATTCTTATTAACAATCACTATCTGATCTGATCCAAGTCCTATACTTAGGCTTAAATAAGTTGCTTCTTTCTAACTTACCCTTCAACTTATCTTGAAATCATGCCCTTCCTAAATTGACATGGTCTTCAGTATTCTGAATGCTAATCACCTGTCTTTACCTAAGGCATAGGTGCCTGTTCCCTGCTAACCCGATAAAGGTAATTAAAGGAAGGTTTTGGCTTTCTCTCCTATTTCTCTTATCAGCAATTCCCTCTGCATATACTTCCCTAAGACTAAGGAGAAAAAAAAAAAGGAAAGATTGTAATCAGGTAGGAGAATATCTAAATAGATAAAAGACTTTTTCCTGCTACTTGAAGTTTTTAGAAGAGAAAAGAAAGGACTCACTTTCCCTTGGCTTTTTTTTTTTTTTTTTTTTTTTTTTGCGGTACACGGGCCTCTCACTGTTGTGGCCTCTCCCGTTGCGGAGCACAGGCTCCGGACGCGCAGGCTCAGCGGCCATGGCTCACGGGCCCAGCCGCTCCGCAGCATGTGGGATCCTCCTGGACCGGGGCACGAACCCGTGTTCCCTGCATCGGCAGGCGGACTCTCAACTACTGCGCCACCAAGGAAGCCCTCCCTTAGCTTTTTTGACTTAACTGGAAATTGAGTTAAACCAAGCTTTTCCTTTAGAAATAGTTCTAGCACAGAATCAGACTCAAACTTGCTTCTGACAAAAATGAGCCCTTGTTGACATACAGCATTATATTAGTTTCAGGTGTACAACATAATGCTTGACATTTGTATGTATATATTTCGAAATGATCACCACAATAAATCTAGTTATCATTCGTCACCACACACAGTTTCAGAATTTAAAAAATAATTTTTAAACAACTGAAAAGGATTAAGACAGGATTTAACAAGGATTTAAGACAGAGACTTGAGGTGGTTTCACCCCATTGAAGGAGAATTGGGTATCCACGCTTGATGCTAAGGTCTCCAATATCACTGGGATCATCATTAAACCACCTTCGTCCACAGCCAAGCAGCCAGCTACACATAAAACTGAAATTAAAAAAATACAAAGCAGCCCTGACCTTCTTCTGATTAAGAAAGACCAATTTTTCTGCCACTTC
This sequence comes from Orcinus orca, assembly GCF_937001465.1. Classification (NCBI taxonomy): domain Eukaryota; kingdom Metazoa; phylum Chordata; class Mammalia; order Artiodactyla; family Delphinidae; genus Orcinus; species Orcinus orca. The sequence goes on from NC_064559.1 coordinate 146,051,046, forward strand.
CTGCCTATCTGAATCTATTATCGCTATTCTGAGTTACACGGCTCAATAAATCCTGAAATAAATTATTTTGAGGGGAATATTTATTTTCAATAGGCAAAGCTAAGCTGTACCCCCATCATCCCCATCTATTAAAGTTGTTTTTATTTGGCTCACTAAAGATAATTCAATTAGAAGCATAATTCAATTAGAAAAGGTCAGGAGTAACAACTGACATATGGGTCTTCAGGGACTGATAATTTTAGTCTCCAACTTAGAGAAGGAGGTTTTATTTGTCATTTTTCCAATAGGCTGAGATTCATTGACTACCTTATACACAATACCTTTGCCAAATTACAGTCTATCATCAATGTGTCAAACAGACACTTATCTAGTTCTTCTACTCCAGTACCAGCTGATTCCTAAGAGGGGCATCTGTCTGCGCCAGAAGAACACCCGAATTCAGGTGACTTAGTGATGGAATCTTCCTTGAAACAGTCAAAGCTCATGATGTCTCACCTATTAAACAAGATGATTGTCCACTAAGGTAGAATGTTATTCCAGTTTAATTCTGCCCAGGAATTTTAGTCCTAAGAAATCCATTGTTCTCTCTATTCTTGAGATGGGATAGGGTTTGAAAGCTATCCAGATTTTCCAGTTGAGCTAGATTCTTTGCCTAGTGAAGCAAAGAATTTCTTTCATGGAGGTATGTCTTCCCATAGCGTTGATACACAGGTTGGCTGGCAATCTGGGGAAACGACCTGTGTGTCTGCTGCTTACAGTAAATCTGTACCTGTGAAGTCCTTCTGTGCACACCCTCCCCATACCAAAACTTCTCCTGTACAAGGTCCTTTTATCTAAGGACGATCTTTCTGATCAGAGAAAAGGTAACGGCAATAATTCCACTCTTCCAATCAGAAGAGATAACTTTCATGTGACTCTGGAATTCTTCTAGCCCAGTAATTATTTTCCTTATTGAAGTATAGTTGATATGCAATATTGTGTTAGTTTCAGGTGTACAGCATAGTGATTCAGTGTTTTGCAAATTATATATATTCCATTATACAATGATTATTACAAGGTGATTACAAGATAATGGGTATAAACCCCTGTGCAATAGAGTATATCATTGTTGCTTATTTATTTTATATACAGTAGTTTGTATCTGTTAATCTCTTACCCTTAATTTGCCCCTCTCCCCTCCCTCGCCCGTTTGGTAATTAAAAATTTGTTTTCTATGTCTGTGAGTCAGTTTCTGTTTTGTATATACATTAAGCCCAGTAATATTATTGATCCAGAGTAGACAAAATTTCATAAAGTGGGAACTAGAACACAGAGCAAAAGCAATATATCTTAGAAGATGCCAGGAGAAATGCAGAATAGAACTTAGAAAATTCCTCTTATTTGAGAGCATCTGACTGAAACATGAGAATGTTTTTAGCTCCACAGATTTTCCTACATTGCAACAGTCACAAAATGTCAGAAATCTCCACGCCTAGCTATAAAAATGAGAAGGACACAGGAAAACAGTTGAGAAGATCCTCCACCTTGCATATTTGCTTTCACCAGCTGGTGATAACAGTGTATGCCCATGTTTCTGACTAAAGGGGCTGCAAAGAAGTGACGAGAAGAGCTACTGAACTCTGAAGGCTGTCGAACAGCAGCAGTAGATGAACAGAATCGCTCCTATTTTTGGAGCCCACGGATTGGCTTCCCTTCATTCCTCTCTCTTCCCCTTACCTCTGCTTAGTCTTAAGTGTCCATAATCATGCTAAGAGGATGAAAAGAAATACATAGTTGTTTTTTGTAGAGGGGAAATATGAGGCATGAAATTTTGTGAAAGCTTCACCCCAAAATAAGAAAGTAGGTTGAAGGAAGTTGCCTTCCTTCCTTATGAACTGGTTAAAGGGAACTGGTGAGTGATGTCGACCAGCTCCCTCTCCATCTTTGCAGCCACAATCCTTGTGCTCCTAGGCTGAATATTCTAGACACTTCCACCATTTTTCCACTCTGGAAAAACTCTTTACTGTCATCAGAGGCCCAAATCTCTGATGTGATGATTGTGATTCCACAATCCTATTCCTTCTCCCAGGGGCATCTTTCTTCCTATGCAGTACTGGGATCCCACTCTCTACACCCAGAGTCCTGGCTCCACTTCCCAGTCATAGCCCTGATCCCACTCTCCCTAGAGGCATTGTTTCCATCCTCTGCACCTTTTCCCAAGCTCCATTTACCACCACTGCTACTGATAATGGATTCTGATTTTATTGTCCTGGGAGTATAGTCTGGGTATTCGTACTTAATAAAAATTAAAAAAAAAAAGGGGGGGTTCCTGGGTGATTATAATGCGATGTGTGTAGCCAGGGTTGAAAATCACTGCTATAAATGCTTGTTAGGTTTGAGGATTCTATTAGAAGTTGAGTTCCACTTTATTATGAATTAAATTAGCTTTTGAGGATTGGCCTGAGAATCTAACTACTGTTTTAAAATTTGTTTCTTTAGGAAAATATGTCCCAATTTATAAATAGCTGACTTGCAAACTGACTGGAAACTTGCCAGTGAAGGAATGCTGGTAAGTAAAGGTATCCTGACTTTTTTTGAAAAGTTTGTTTATTTATTTAATTAAAGTATAATTGATTAGTATAGTTGATTTACAATATTACATTAATTTCAGGTGTACAGCATAGTGATTCAATATTTTATAGATTATACTCCATTTAAACTTATTACAAAATAATGGCTATATTTCCCTGTGCTGTACAATACATCCTTGTTGCTTATCTATTTAATACACAGTAGTTTGTATCTCTTAATCTCATACCCCTGTCTTGACTCTCCCTTCTTCCCTCTCCCCACTGGTAGCCACTAATTTGTTTTCCATATCTGTAAGTTTGCTTCTATTTTTTTAGATACACTCATTTATTTTATTTTTTAGATTCCACATATAAATGATAACATACAGTATTTGTCTTTCTGTGTCTGAGTTACTTCACTAAGCTTAATACCCTCAAGTTCTATCCATGTTGTTGCAAACGGCAAAATTTCATTCTTTTTTATGGGTTGAATAATATTCCATTGTGTGTATATAAATGTATCCCATCTTAATAACTATGTCTGGCACACATTAGGCGCTCAATTTGTCCAACTTAGTTGAATAATTTTTGGAAGGCAGGCTGTTCCTAAGTAGAAATTGCTAACATTTTTCCCCCAAGGAATTTTAAACAGTTTACCAGTGTTTTCTCATTGATGATGTAACAGAGGTACTTACTGATATATCTAAGGATATACCACATGTCAGAGATACAACCCAAATCACCATGCAAAATTTGGTAAACCTCACATGTACCCCTTGTATCCATTTACCTCCAGAATCAGGTTTTCCCCCAGCTTTACTGAAATATTGATGACACATAACATATGAAAGTTTAAGGTGTACAACGTAATGATTAGGTACATGTACACACTGCAAAATGATCACCACAATAAGGTTAGCTAACATTTCCATCCCTTCATGCTATTACAATTTGTGTGTGTGTGTGCACACATATACGTGTGTGTGTTGATAACATTTAAGACTTATTCTCTCAAAATTTTTCAGGTATATAATACGTTATTGTTAGTTATAGTCACCATGCTGTGCATTAGATCCCCAGCTCTTATTATCTTGTAATTGAGATAGGATCAAATTTTAAAATCCTTTTTTTAGTCAGTTGACCCACAGCTCAGCCAAAATTCCGATTTCATCTATCAGGATTGAAATGTGCTCTGTATTTTTTATAAATAACAAATCATAGCACAGCGGTGGCCATACATGGCATGCCAAAGAAAGGAGAATAAACAAAGATGGGGCTCCAAAAGGTGGGAAGATGTGTTTTTGTAATTTATTGGACCCACAGTAGACATATCAACATCAAGAGGTGTATTCACTGTTAAATTCCTGAAATCATGAGGTAAAATATCAATTTACCTAAGTTAATTTTAGTCTTTTGAATTTTTCACTGCAAAGCAAACCCTCAGAGAATTAAGTGTCATTTGTACCTTCCTGAAGTCATAAAGCACATGCTTAATGGAATCTCGTGGCAATTAATGTCTTAGGTCATTCTACAGGCACAGGGAAGTCTCTTTCCTCCCTGATTTTGGCTGCCATCATGCACCCCTCTTGCCACTGTTGCCTCCAGTTTTGCAATCAACAAAGTCCAGAAAGTGACATTTGCATACTGATGCCGTAGGAAAAGCTTCCTCAGTCTTCCTGTCAGCACAAAGTTCATTCAATTATGTTCGGCCTCAGAAGTGCTGTTTTATTTATCAGAAGGCCACTTTCCAGTTTTTAAATGGCTCTGGACCTGCCAGTTCTTTGAGCCACGCTGACTGTAAGAGCATTTGCCATTCACCTCGGGCTGTGCTTGTGGCTAGCAATCATCCATAACTAGTATGCTGCTAACAGGATTCATGCATGAGAGACAGTGCCCAGCCTTATTGAGAAGCCTTTCTAAAACAAGCTGGCAGCTGCTGATTTGCACATTGCAAGAGAAGAAAACCTAAGTGCTCGCAACTGTGGTGCTGTGAGTACTGTTTCCTTCCATTCATAGTTCGAGAATTAATGGTGATATTAACGCAGCCAAGAAAGATGTCAGATAGTAGATGGCTCCAGCTCCTGAATTATCTTGTTTAATTTATTTGTTTGGATGATGGCCCCATGATTCTCCAGGATATGTGCATCACCCTCGACTCTGTCCTCTTCCTCATCCTTCGTGTTCCGTTAGTTACTGGGTTGTGTTAACTCTTCACGTCACCTCTCACATCTGTTTCTTTGTATCCCTCTACTACTTTAAAAACCTGGGTAACAAGGTGGCTTGGGTGTAGGCTTCAGATTGGGACAGTCACCCATTGTGGTACATCTATGAAATCTGTGTACACATTTAACAGAAGGGAATGACGTGGTGGCTGGGCTGGAGGCAACAGTGGATATGAGTCCAGTCTCAGGGAGCCACCACCAACACCCAAGACGTCCCTTCACAATCTTGGCATTTTCTTTAAAATCACAAAAAAATAGAAAGCGGGGACGGTGGTAAAATTTTTAAAAAGGGAAACACTTAAGCATTGCTATGAAGAAAGATATGTTTTCCGATCTCCCTACCCAATAATTTTCTAGTCACAGGTGACTTTATTGTGGAAACAGCCTCTCTGTATTTCCTGGTGAGGTGTTGAAACTGAAAAAGCACAAGCTGGGCTAGACACAGAGTCAATATTCTTTGATTCAGTTTCAGCTCTTCACTGCGGCACTTTCCCCCATCATCTCTTTCAAGAAGGGAATGCAAAGGAAAATCAGATTTTTCTCTAATCAAGGGTAAGGAATGATTTCTAGCTTTGTGATAATCAAGGAGTTTCAAAGAACTTGGTGTTGGTTAAAATATTATAGCCATTCAAGTCCTGATTTCATATTGCAACATACCACCCAAAACTTCTTTCAATTATTATCATTTTTTCCTTTGTACACCAATACAAAAGTAACAGTATTTAATAAGCATGTTAAACATAGGCCTAGCACTATTAAGTGGAAGGATCTTTGAGTGAATGAATGGATGAATTAGTTTCTCCCAACAAGTCACCTAGAAAAATGTGCTTCTGTAAAGAGTGGGATGGAGCATGGAGGGGAAGGAACCACTTTTCTCTTGATAACCATTATTTTCCCCTAACACACATATTTCCCTTCTTGACATTCACGACATTACAGAGGATAACTCAGGGATACGTGATCTTAGCAGTTTCTTTTTGTCTTAAAAGAAATACATCCAGGATTTGGTTCAAGAGTTAACATCTTGTGCAATTTGTGTTTTAGACAAAGGTACGTTATTTTTATTTTTAGGCTACCCAGCATGTGAAAATAGGAGAAAAAATTGGTAACTTACTAGCTTATTTAGAAAGAATCATTTTGAATATTAAGTCCTCTTGAATATGCTGAAATATCTGAAATGATTATTGTACCTTGAAAGTACTGAGGGAAAGAAAACTGAAATTTAAAGATTCAGTGCTAAGAAATACACTAACTAATGAAGGAGTAAAAAACAATGTATATTTAGTACCTAAGGAGTTATTTAATACATACATATATATATATATATATATATATAAAACATGGAAAAAGGATTCGTTTCTCACAATATAATTTATGCCCCACATTGTTTCAGGAGCACATTGGTTGCATAAAAACAGGGGAAGACAACACGTGTGCATTTATTTAACGAGCACTGTGCAGCTTCTCAACAAACACCAAGCACAGCAAGGTGCCTGCCATGAGCCTGGCCCTGCACCACTAAGGTATTTTGCTTTTTGATGTTGAGTAATTCTTGTATCAAAAAGGAAAACACATAAACATCTTTGTGTGTTTTTATGCCCAAGCCCTTAGAAGAGCCATGAAGTATTTTGTCTATAATAATATGGCATTTCTCTGAATAAAGAGTTCTATGGCTTGGGGAGGAAATGGTGTCAAAAGTGGCCCTAAAACCCCATTTCTCCCCTTACGGAATGTCCAACATTGTCTCAACAGCACTTCAAAGGAAGTATTTTTAAAAGTCAGATCGATAATTTTCGACCCTCTTCTTGGGATCCTAGACCCTCACAATTCACCCTGCTCTGTTTCCTCTCTCCCTCCGGCCTTTGTCCTCGTCTCCTCACTTTGTTCCCAGCATCAGGGACAACGTGCTTATGGAGAAGTTTGACTCCCTTGTCCAGGATTCTATCATTTCCTGCTTCCCTGACCTACCTTTGATGCCCCCCTGTTCTGTGGTGAACTGGAGTGACAAGACAAGGAGTTATTGCTTCTAAGCAGAGGAAGCTATCTGAACGATTAACCCTCCAGAGCAAAGAGCAATCATGTTTACTCACAGTAAGAAAACATGGAGACACTTGAAGCCTCTACAGTAAAGAAAACTAGAGCTAACAGGGGGATTCTACAAGCTCACTGACAACCAGTTGGTTCTGTGTTTGGGTTCATCTCTCTTTTTATAGAAAATATTTCAACTTAAGAAAATAAAATCCTATGATAAACAAATGAGACCTAATGAAACTTAAAAGCTTTTACACAGCAAAGGAAACCATAAACAAGACAAAAAGACAACCCTCAGAATGGGAGAAAACATTTGCAAATGAAGCAACTGACAAAGGATTAATCTCCAAAACATACAAGCAATTCATGCAGCTCAATATCAAAAAAACAAACAACCCAATCCAAAAATGGGCAGAAGACCTAAATAGACATTTCTCCAAAGAAGATATACAGATTGCCAACAAACACATGAAAGAATGCCCAACATCATTAATCATTAGAGAAATGCAATCCAAAACTACAATGAGATATCATCTCACACTGGTCAGAATGGCCATCATCAAAAAATCTACAAACAATAAATGCTGGAGGGGGTGTGGAGAAAAGGGAACCCTCTTGCACTGTTGGTGGGAATGTAAATTGATATAGCCACTATGGAGAACAGTATGGAGGTTCCTTAAAAAACTAAAAATAGAACTACCATATGACCCAGCAATCCTACTACTGGGCATATACCCTGAGAAAACCATAATTCAAAAAAGTCATGTACCAAAGTGTTCGTTGCAGCTCTATTTACAATAGCCAGGACATGGAAGCAACCTAAGTGTCCATCTACAGATGAATGGATAAAGAAGATGTGACACATATATACAATGGAATATTACTCAGCCATAAAAAGGAACGAAACTGAGTTATCTGTAGTGAGGTGGATGGACCTAGAGACTGTCATACAGAGTGAAGTAAGTCAGAAAGAAAAAGACAAATACCGTATGCTAACACATATATATGGAATTTAAGAAAAAAATGTCATGAAGAACCTAGGGGTAAAGCAGGAATAAAGACGCAGACCTCTTAGAGAACGGACTTGAGGTTATGGGGAGGGGGAAGGGTGAGCTGTGACAGGGCGAGAGAGAGTCATGGGCATATACACACTAACAAACGCAGTAAGGTAGATAGCTAGTTGGAAGCAGCCGCATGGCACAGGGATATTGGCTCGGTGCTTTGTGACAGCCTGGAGGGGTGGGATGGGGAGGGTGGGAGGGAGGGAGACGCAACAGGGAAGACATATGGGAACATATGTTTATGTATGACTGATTCACTTTGTTATAAAGCAGAAACTAACACACCATTGTAAAGCAATTATACCCCAATAAAGATGTTAAAAAAAAAGAAAAAAGAAAAGAAAATCCTATGATAAACAAATGAGACTTAATGAAACTTAAAAGCTTTTACACAGCAAAGGAAACCATAAACAAGACAAAAAGACAACCCTCAGAATGGGAGAAAACATTTGCAAATGAAGCAACTGACAAAGGATTAATCTCCAAAACATACAAGCAACTCATGCAGCTCAATATCAAAAAAACAAACAACCCAATCCAAAAATGGGCAGAAGACCTAAATAGACATTTCTCCAAAGAAGATATACAGATTGCCAACAAACACATGAAAGAATGCCCAACATCATTAATCATTAGAGAAATGCAATCCAAAACTACAATGAGATACCATCTCACACTGGTCAGAATGGCCATCATCAAAAAATCTACAAACAATAAATGCTGGAGGGGGTGTGGAGAAAAGGGAACCCTCTTGCGCTGTTGGTGGGAATGTAAATTGATACAGCCACTATGGAGAACAGTATGGAGGTTCCTTAAAAAACTAAAAATAGAACTACCATATGACCCAGCAATCCTACTACTGGGCATATACCCTGAGAAAACCATAATTCAAAAAAGTCATGTACCAAAGTGTTCGTTGCAGCTCTATTTACAATAGCCAGGACATGGAAGCAACCTAAGTGTCCATCTACAGATGAATGGATAAAGAAGATGTGACACATATATACAATGGAATATTACTCAGCCATAAAAGGAACGAAACTGAGTTATCTGTAGTGAGGTGGATGGACCTAGAGACTGTCATACAGAGTGAAGTAAGTCAGAAAGAGAAAAACAAATACCGTATGCTAACACATATATAAGGAATCTAAAAAAAAAAAAAAAAGAAAAGAAAAGAAAACAGCCAGAAGAACCTAGGGGCAAGACGGGAATAAAGACGCAGACCTACTAGAGAATGGACTTGAAGGTACAGGGAGGGGGTAGGGTAAGCCAGGACAAAGTGACAGAGAGGCATGGACATATATACACTACCAAACGTAAACTAGATAGCTAGCGGGAAGCAGCCGCATAGCACAGGGAGATCAGCTTGGTGCTTTGTGACCACGTAGAGGGGTGGGATAGGGAGGGTGGGAGGGAGGGAGATGCAAGAGGGAAGAGATATGGGGACATATGTATATGTATAACTGATTCACTTTGTTATAAAGCAGAAACTGACACACCATTGTAAAGCAATTATACTCTAATAAAGATGTTAAAAAAAATCCTATGATAATTCCTATGCTGTATAAATTGTTCCAGAGTACCCTAAAATATGGAACATTTCCCAGTTCATATAAGCAATCTGGCATCACACTGATACTGAAACCCAAGAAAGAGCCAAAAGGGGGTAGGGATGAAAAATGAGAGTACAATCCCATTTATAATTACAGACTCAAAAATCTTCAATTAAAACCCAACCAACTGACCACAGCACTAAATTAAATAGCCATACTCTATGGCCAGACAAGTTCTATTCCAGGAGGGCAAGGATAATTTAATGTAAGTGAAGCTGTTAATATGGCACTTCTCAAGTGTGTTAGGTTGAACCCTAAATCAGTGGAATACTAAACAGTATTATACAAGAGAAAGAGGAACAGGTAATGTTTGGGAATGGTGGGTTTAACAAATTTAACTGAAATATAACTGACATACAGCACTGTATGTGTTTAAGATGTTCAGCATAATGATTTGACTTACATACATTTTGACACAATTGCCACAATAAGTGCAGTTAACATCCATCATCTCATATAGATACAAAAAACATGTGGGGTTTTTTTGTGATAAGAACTTTTAGGATCTACTCTCTTAGCAACCTTCAAATACAGAATTACTCATCATATAGCATTATGGTGTCTATATATTTTTAACTGAATTTCTTGACTGCTGGACTTTTCAGCATCTTCATATGATAAGAGCTAATATATCGCTAAGAAGTGAATATGTGAGGCAGCATTTCCCCAAGCTCTTTGACTAGATGACAATTTCCTGCCCCCCTCAACTTTTTTTGATGGACCAGCCTGAGGAAAAAGTGTTCTTGGGGAAATATTTTTGGTGGAGCCTATATTGATTTAATGCATTGTATCAGTCATTGAAGGCGACACCATATGATTTCTTTAGGAGATACCAGAAAGAATTTGATACAATCCAATATTCAATCCAAATAAAATTGTTCTAATCTACAACCAAAGGGATATCTGCTTAATGTAATAAAGAATCCCTCTCTTAGACTAAGTGCCAGCATCATAAGTAACGGTAAAATACTAGAAGGTATGTGTCATTAAGGTCAGGAATAAGAAAAATGTGTATGCTGTTATTATTTTTTTTCTTTAACATTGTTCTGGAAATTTTAGAGAATGGAGTAAGACATGAAATGTTAATGATGAGAAGAAACAGCTCTTATACCTACATGAAATAATTGTTTAAAAATTGTAGAAGGAAAGGACCTACTGTATAGCACAAGGAACTATACTCAATATTTTATAATAACCTATAAGGGAAAAGAATCTGAAAAAGAATATATATATATAATTGAATCAATTTGCTGTACACCTGAATCAATTTGCTGTACACTAACGCAATATTGTAAATCAACTATACTTCAATAAAGAAAATAAAAAATTGTAGAAGGAAACTCAAAACTATTAGAATGAGAGCTTGATAAAATGGTCAAATACAAAATATATATATTTGAAACTGAATAGTTTTCTCTTATAACCAGAACTAATAAGTAGAAAATATAATGTACTGAAATATTCCTAAAATTCATAATAACAGCACAAATATTTTTTTAAATACTAAAGAATAATCTTAATAAAAATTTGTGGGGCTTTCAGGACTGGACTACCAGTTTCACTCACTTGGAAGACTGAAGGCTGAAAATATGTCTATTCTTCCCAAATTAATTATTTTGAATGCAATTCTGACCAAAATTCTACTGGTGCACCCTACATTCATAGCAGCACTATTCACAATGACCAAGACGTGGAAACAACCTAGATGTCCAATAGATGAATGGATAAAGGAGATGTGGTATACATACACACACACACACACACACACACACACACACACACACAATGGACTATTACTCAGCCATAAAAAAGAATGAAATAATGCCATTTGCAGCAACAATTAGATGATTGTTGCAATTAGAGATTGATGCAATTAGAGATTATCATATTAAATGAAGTAAGTCAGAAAGAGAAAGACAAATACCATATGATATCACTTATATGTGGAATCTAAAACATGACACAAATGAACTTATCTATGAAACAGAAACAGACTCACAGACATAGAGAACAGACTTGTGGTTGCCAAGGTGGGGGTTGGGGGAGGGACGGATTGGAGTCTGGGGTTAGCAGATGCAAACTATTATATATAGGATGGATAAAAAACAAGGTCCTACAGTATATATAGCACAGGTAACTATATTCAATATGCTGTGATAAACCATAATGGACAAGAATATAAAAAAAGAATGTATGTATATGTATAATGGAATCACATTGCTGTACAGCAGAAATTAACACAACATTATAAATCAACATATTCAATTAAAAAAAAATTCCACTGGTGCAAAAATGATCACAAAAGTAAAATACATTGACAGAGTGGGGAAAAAACATTGGTGACACACATGGAATGCAAAGGGTTAATGTTTTAATATAAAAGTTGCTTTTTATAGCCAAAGCAATCTTGAGAGAGAAAAACGGAGCTGGAGGAATCAGGCTACCTGACTTCAGAATATACTACAAAGCTACAGTAATCAAGACAGTATGGTACTGGTACAAAAACAGAATATAGATCAATGGAACAGGATAGAAAGTCCAGAGGTAAACCCACACACATATGGTTACCTTATCTTTGATAAAGGAGTCAAGAATATACAATGGAGAAAAGACAGCCTCTTCAATAAGTGGTGCTGTGAAAACTGGACAGCTACATGCAAAAGAATGAAATTAGAACACTCCCTAACACCATCCACAAAAATAAACTCAAAATGGATTAAAGACCTAAATGTAAGGCCAGACATTATAAAACTCTTAGAGGAAAACATAGGCAGAACACTCTATGACATGAATCACAGCAGATCCTTTTTGACCCACCTCCTAGAGAAACGGAAATAAAAACAAAAATAAACAAATGGGACCTAATGAAACTTAAAAGCTTTTGCACAGCAAAGGAAACCATAAACAAGACCAAAAGACAACCCTCAGAATGGGAGAAAACATTTGCAAATTGAGCGACTAACAAAGGATTAATCTCCAAAGTATACAAGCAGCTCATGCTGCTCAATATCAAAAAAACAAACAACCCAATCCAAAAATGGGCAGAAGTCCTAAATAGACATTTCTCCAAAGAACACATACAGATTGCCAACAAACACATGAAAGGATGCTCAACATCACTAATCATAGAGAAATGCAAATCAAAACTACAATGAGGTATCACTTCACACTGGTCAGAATGGCCATCATCAAAAAATCTACAAACAATAAATGCTGGAGGGGGTGTGGAGAAAAGGGAACCCTCTTGCACTGCTGGTGGGAATGTAAATTGATATAGCCATTATGGAGAACATTATGGAAGTACCTTAAAAAAACTAAAAATAGAACGACCATATGACCCAGCAATCCCACTACTGGGCATATACCCTGAGAAAACCATAATTCAAAAAGAGTCATGTACCCCAACGTTCACTGCAGTTCTATTTACAATAGCCAGGACATGGAAGCAACCTAAGTGTCCATCAACAGATGAATGGATAAAGAAGATGTGGCACATATATATAACAGAATATTACTCAGCCATAAAAAGAAACGAAATTGAGTTATTTGTAGTGAGGTGGATGGACCTAGAGTCTGTCATATAGAGTGAAGTAAGTTAGAAAGAGAAAAACGAATACCATAGGCTAACACATATATATGGAATCAAAAAAAAAAAAAAAAAAAGGCTCTGAAGAACCTAGGGGCAGGATAGGAATAAAGACTCAGACGTAGAGAATGGACTTGAGGACATGGGGAGCGGGAAGGGTAAGCTGGGATGAAGTGAGAGAGTGGCATGGACATATATACACTACCAAATGTAAAATAGATAGCTAGTGGGAAGCAGCCGCATAGCACAGGGAGATCAGCTCAGTGCTTTGTGACCACCTAGAGGGGTGGGATAGGGAGGGTGGGAGGGAGACACAAGACGGAGGGGATATGGGGATATATGTATATGTATAGCTGATTCACTTTGTTATACCACAGAAACTAACACACCATTGTAAAGCAATTATACTCCAATAAAGATGTTGAAAATAATTGCTTTTTAAAAATGATTTTAAAAAGGCAAACACTGAATAAAGTGGGCACAGGTGCACACAGTCACACCTTTCCAGCTCACGAACTTTGGTCTTCTGTCTGACAAATGTTCCTTCTTGGTGAGCTCTCCTCTGACCACCCTGTATCAACAGCAAATTGACCACTCTTCACCCCTAGTCCCCTCACCCAGCTTCATTTTCCTCCACAGCACTTATCACCACCTGACAAATACCAGTAGAGATTTGTTTACTCTTTCTCCTCCCATTTGACTGTAAATTATATGAGTGTCACTTATTTGGTTAATTTCTGTTTTTCCAGGATCTAGAGTAATACTTGTCATATAGTAGGGGCTCAATAAGAATTTGTTGATTGAGTGAATAAATACCATTTAGTCTCTTCTATTTACTTAAGTATTTCCTAAATTCACTGGATGTTTTGACTCATTTATTTTATATGTAACTGTCTTTTTCATTCGTATCAGTATGTTCATGCCTTACGTTCATGTACTTAGGGCTACCTCATTGGCTTAGGCTAGACTTGCTCTTTTACAATGAAACTGTACTTTATATGAAGTAGGAACTGATACAAACTAGGTACAAACCACAGTTTAATCGAAATCCATCACAGGCCTATGAAAATTCCCATCTGTTTTGACTGATTGGCTCATCTCAGTGTATCAGAAGATTCCTATAAGCGAGGTAGTTTAAGAGGCTTTGTTACCTAGCAGCAGGCTGGCTGTCAGAGATAATTAGGCAAATGCTATGCTTGGTTGGGTAAGTCATGGGACCATATAAGATACAGCATTGCTGAGTCTGCACCAGAGCTGTAGGTCACGGCTGTACAGCTTGTCCCCTAAACAAGGGCACAGGGCCAGGAAGGAGGCTGGGGGCACGTGGGGCCTGAAATCAGCCTTTATTCTGTTTGCCAAGACTTATGCTTTGGTTCTGGCTGCATAAGCCCAGGGAAAGGGATGCCTTTCAGTAATCCCTCACCTAGATGGGACGCCTTTCTCTTCTGTTATGAAGGGATATGACAGCACTGGGCCTGACCATACTGGAGACTTTCCTTAGTAAAGTCTAGTTCAGAAGGCAGAGAAAAAAGGAAATCATCAGAGATTCCACAGATAGAACATTTGTTGCCAAAAAAAAAAGAAAAAAAATGGTCCTGGGAAGAGTTTCTACTAATTAGCAGTTAGGGGAGCAAAATGCCTTGTTTTAATAAATCCCAATAAGCTTAACTAAAAAAATTTTTTTTTAAAAACAAAGAGACTTAATTGAATAGGTTCTAAGAACCTGTTCCACAGTTTGTTGCTCCAAAGCCTGAGGCCAAATAAGAGATCTAAAGCCCCTTCCTGTCCATGGCATTCCCTTATATAATCTGATTACAAAACCTGGTTAGCTTTTTACAATATTAAATCATTGGCTAAAAAATAAAGAAATAAAAATGAAAACAAGGGGACCAAAGTGAGCACAGTCCTGGAAACATGACCTTAAAAAAGACTCTGAATAAGTTTACACCCAAAATTAAGTTCAGTAAAATTGATAAATGTTTAAAATAGAAGTTCCATCTATCCTTCTTTTCATGAATCCATACATTTAGTGAGATTCTGCCAAGTGCCAATAGGTTACGGAAAATACAGGAGGATAGAGTTAGGTGAGGAGACAGTACAATGTGTTAGGTGCTGCAATGGATGTCCATATTGGGAATGTTGAAGAAGGTATTCTATAGAAAGTGATATTTCTGGGTATTAAAGTATGAACAGGAGTTTGCTTGTTGGATGAAGAAGGAGAGAGCATTCCTGATGGATGGACTGTATATGATGAAAGACAAGTTAAACTGGCACATTCAGTGGATGATAAGAAGTTTACTATCACCATACCATAGAGTATACGTGAGGGAAAGGCAGGAAATTAGGTGAAAGAGGTAGATTTAAAAATCTGGACTGTAAAAGAGTCTTCTTCACTATGTTTATGTGTTTGATTGTACCTTTTAACCCATAGAGAGCTCACACATGTTTGTTAGGAAATAACATGATTTGATTTTTATGATAATAAGCCTATGTGAATTATGAACCGCATTTGGGAAATATTGGTGATAAAATGACAAGACAGGAAGCCCAGTTAAGACATAATGAAGATGGAGACTAAGGTATGACAAAGGATTAAAGAGAAGAGAGACTAGAACTAAGGAACATTCTAGAAGAATAGCAAAATGAATGCAAGATGATGCAGCAAAGAGCCTACTGAAGGTATTTCTAATTTGAAGTCTAGGTGGGATAGTGACACCGTAATGCAAATGGAGAATCCAGAGACCACAATATTTTAGGCTGTAAGATAACAGAGTTTGGTACAGATGTGTGAAATTTGAGATGCCTCTGCGACCTCAGCTTGGGAATTTCCAAATCAAATTTAGAATATGAGTTCAGACAAGTCAGGTCTAGATAGAGAGGTCTTGATATAACCAGACTATGGATTAGGGGAGGAAGGGAGATTAAGGAGAGAAGAGGAACAACAATGGATCTTTAAGAAACTCCAACATTTGATGGGTCTATAGAGGGTAAGGGGTCAAAGAAAGAGATGGAGAAGACAGTGTCAGAGGTCACTTGATGCATGGTTCTTTTAGACCTTGCTAGAGATTACATTTATATCCTCTCTCCATCTCTCATAAAGAGTATTTAAATTGTGCATACTCTTCTTTTCATTAATGTTTTTAATAGAAAAAAAAACCAATATAGCAGCCAGATTAGGTGCTTACTTATGAATTTCTACGAGTGGGTATATTATCCAGCATTTCCTGAACATGTCTGATTAAAGAACACTTAAGCTCTGATGTTTCATAGAACATATTCTGGAAAAAATTATACTATATATTTTTAGTAATCTTGTGTTATGTACACAAGTTAAATTGACAGATTCATTATAATAAAGTACTTCTTACCTATTAAAAGTGAAACACTAAATTGATCTGTTATAATTCAAATAGTCAACCATTCTTTCAAAGAGCTATGACTTTGCAAGGACCAACCAATTTTTATGTTGTTCAGGGTGAAAGTCACAAAGATTTATACATTTAAACCAGATATGTATGCTTATAGACTAATACCAAATTTTTTCTATATACTTGATTTTTCATTTCAAATTTAATTTTGGCCCAAATCTACATTCACTATTATGAAATATTTCACACAGACAAAGGACTAGAGGTAATGTGTTCATCAGTCCACAGAATAATAAATTACCAAGCTTGAAAAACACAGCATTATCAATTCAGACCCTTGTATTCCAATCCCTTTTCTCCCTAGCGGGAGTATTCATTACTTTAGTTTTTGGATTTAGTTTAGTTATGTATTAGTTATATATTATATTTAGTATACTTTTACTCCACATGTATGTGTCCATAAACAAGATATTATTTGGTTTTGTGAGTTTTTCAACTTTATATACATGGCATCATTTTTTATGTATTCCTCTGTGACTTGTCTTTTTCATTCAATATTTTGTTTGTGAGATTCACGTCTGTTAATGCTTGTGGCTACAGTTCCTTCATTTTTTTTTACTACCGTAGTAAAGTCCATTAAATACATAACAATTTATTTATCCATTATTTTGTCAATGGATATCTAAGATGTTTCCAGTTTTCTTTTTCCTCTTGCACACATTACTACTATGAACAGTCACACCTGTACTAGTGTTTCTCTAGGGAAATATCTCGGAGTAGAATTGTTAGGTAGAAAGATAAGCAAATGTTCAACTACAAGGTAATTCCCAATTGTTTTCTAAAGGCTGGGGCCAATTCCTATGTCTATCAATAGCGTATAATAGCTCCTGCTGCTGTTTGTACATCCTCAGTAATACTATATATTTTCAGACTTAAAAATTTTGCCAATCTGGTGGGTGTATAATGGTATTTAATTTTGGTTTGAATTTGCATTGCCCTGATTACTAACGAGGCGAAGAATATTTTCACATGTTTATCAGCTATACATGTTTCTTCTTCTGTGAAACTGTCCAGGTTATTGCTTACTTTTTCCAGTGGGTTGTCTTTTGCTTAGTGATTTTTTTAGTAATCCTTTATGCTCCTCCAGTCTGTTATGTGTATAAGTATCTTCTGCCTCTGTGGCTTTTACTTTTTACTGTTTTTTGAAATTTTTAAACTTAAAATTAATCAATCAGTTAAACTGATGAAAACTTTAAAAATAAAAATTAACTAACATAATTAATAAGAGTATTATTAACATTTAACATTTAATGTTATTATTAACATTAACATTTAATGTTATTATATTTAATAACATTAAAATGTTGTTAACTAACATAATTAATAAGAGTAATCAAATATATCAATCTTTTCCTTTATAGTTTGTGCTTTGGGAGCTATTTTTAAGAAATCCATTCCTAATCGGATGTCAAATTTAAGATTCTTTAAAAAGCACATTTCCTTTGCTTGCCTTACACTTAAAAATCACAAACCTGTTATTATACTTCGATTTATTATACTAACAACTTACAAACAAAAGGGTTTAGGAAGCCTCAAGGGTACATTTGTGTCTCTCCTGTTGGCCCCCTTCCTTGTCTCTGCTCACTCATCATTTCCCATGTGGACGCACACACGTATGCACACACACACACACACACACACACAAATGGTGCACCTGCACATCTTTCTCTCCTTGCCCTCATCTCCGTTTCTGCCGCGCCACTGAAGTGGTCCCAGGTGCACTGCCAGCAACAGGCTTTCACACTTAACGCTTCTTTCTATCTGTGCTTGCTATGCGCAATCCTTAACCAAGCTGTCAGTAGTTAGGGCTGCCATTCATTTTTCTTCAGTTCTTTATTCTTTCTCTCTTTTTTTAATCCAAGAGCACTGAGTTTTATTAATTCACGTTAAGCCACCCGAAATTATATTTGTTGCATTTAAATGCTGACTAATGCAAATGGCTGAACAAATCCATTTCAGTGTCTACTCAGCATAGCTGTCACTTCAACACAGCCTCATGACAACTCCCACGTCCAAACAATACTTTATTTGCTAAATTTTGACCCATTTTAACTCCCATGTTATGTTTTTTTCAGCTGTCAAGTGTACATTTACAGCGTTTTTTCTCTTTCTAGAAGCCTTATTAACATTCTCTGTCTCTCACCTCTTTGCAAAGCAATTAGAGATGATTAAGTCTATGAACTTTTCTTCATTTGTCATCTGTTTTCATTTATTTGGGTGGAGAGGGATATCTCCCACTCCATCCAGGACCCGGTGTTTGGATCCTGTCCCTGCCAACTTCTAGTTAGACTTCTTCGTACTCCTTCAAAAAAGTCTCTCCTTTCCTGACTTCTGCTCTCTCCCTCAACTGGTCACTTTCAGCACTCTCTGTGCTAATAATCTCTTTATTCCCAGCCCATTTCTTCCTCATTCCAGTGCAAACTGGCTTCTCCCATTCAGTCTCTAGGCCATGGACTCCAAACGATTTTTCTTAGGAGAACTTGGTTTTAATCCTGGCTTGGCCACGGACTTCCAAGCTTGGGAAGAAAGATAAGGAATTTTCCTCAGCCACAGTGTCCTTGTAAATGGGAGTAATTACCCCTACATCATTGGGTTGTTGTGAGGATTCAATAAAACAGTCTTTGAAATTGAGCTTCGTGCCAGCACATGATAGGAGTTCTACGTGTGTAAATTCGTTTTCTTTATCTTTTAATTTAGTTGCCTTTTCTTTAATCTCCTCTTTTAACATTGAAAAATAAATTTCTATTGCTTCTTGAGCTAATGATTAAAATTCTTTTACCCCGTAATTATCTCTTTTAACCAAGACCCAATGTCCTAATTCCTTTATTTATTAAAAATAATTATACATTTCCCTCAAACTACCTTACTCATTTAATTTTATTTTTATTATTTGGTTATATTTCAGTGAATATTAGAAAATAAAAAGTAAAAAGAACTGAAATTAGTGAACTTTAATATGCTGTTTTCCTGAAAAAGCCTGAAGGTGGCCTCAATATGTTTTGTCTATTTTATAGATGACCATTTCCAGGAAAATTTTTAGTGAAATGGGATTGGGAAAAATACATTAGATAAATGGCTTCTGAAGTAGTGTTCTAATCTAATTATTAAAGCTAATCCATATTCATAAGTTGAAAGCTGGCCAAATAATGTTACTTTGATGCATTTATTTGAGAATAACCCTGACATGTTTTAAAACATACCAAGCAGACATCTTCAAGACACAGTACAGCAGTCTCAGCACAGTGCAACAGCCACAGAGGTGGAAGAGATTTATATACTGGGTGAGATTATATACTGGATAAGGTAGATTTATATACTGGATGAGGCATACACTCAGATCCAGGAATTTTTGGAGGGGAAGGGGACACAGAAAAATGAGCAGGGGTCCTGTCTTATTGGTCGTTATATCCCTAGCTCCCTGAAGAATGTATGTAGTCAGAGAGGGTACTCAGAGAAGGTTGGACTGAATAATGAGAGTAGGGTTGAAATAAGACTCTTCATTTGAGAGAGGTGAAGGTCATCCCATTTCCAGATTAGTATACCTTTAAAATAACCTTGATAAAAAATGGATTTTTTAATTCCTACCTATTTCTCTCTTCCCACTAGATCAGTTTTCCAGATGTAGAGGATAAACACAGCACATAGGCTATCAAATTGTGTGTCCTGAAAACTGTGTATTAGTGATCATAATGTCATTGATATGCATTACCAAAAATAATAAAATATGATAGAGAACAGAAGTATTTTTTAAGCAACACTCTTCCCATCTCACACATACACACACACACACACACACACACACACACACACACACACACACACTGAGCTAAAAAATGGAAAGGGTAATAAAATAAGCAAATAATGCATTTTATGATAATTTCTTGAATATTCATAGGTAGACATAGCACTCAGCTCCTTTTCACAATGTTCACTCTACAATTGCTCTTTTACAATAAGCTCATACTCTAAAAGTGAAAACAATCATGAACTCTTACATAAACATTTCAATCATTTTATGCACAAGAGAATGATAAAAGATGATTTATTTTAATGTGAATAGCTAATGAAAAATAAATGAGAAGTATTAATGGTATTTCTTCTATCAAATTTATGGAAATCTGCAATCCTAAAAATATCTGTAAGAAAAAAAGCAATGCAATGAAACTACAACCATGGAAAAAAATCAAATAATACTAATAAAGGTAGATTATTTTTGAAAAATAAATATTTCAATACTCAGTTTCATAAAGTGTTTTTACTTTCCAGGAAAAACACAGAAATGCAATGAAAACTAGATATACTTAGATTTCACATTTTTTTGCCAGAAATTTATTTTTTATATAGGTATATTAGGAAGTATTTGGTAGATGCTGGTATTATTGAAGAAACGTACTAATTACTCCTCACTTAGTAAAAAGAATCCTTTCTTTTGGTCTGACAGAGGTTTCCTGTTTATTTTTTAATTTTTGAAGTATTTATGGCAGGAATGGGCAGTGAAGCTATGTGCTTGTCTATAAAGCACACCTGAATCATGGGTATAGGAGAGATCAGTAGAAGGATTAATGGAGGTTTGAAAAGGTATTTTACTTTTTTCCATCATTGAATACAGTGGAGTAGATACAAAAAGTTTTGATCCACAAAGATTGAAATAGGATTAGAATTTATATTTCTTTCCCAAGGCCTCAACATCAGTTAAATTCTGAATCTGTAAGCAACATTTTGCAAAACATTCCTACTTGTCAGCTCGACTCCAGTCGTTCCTTTGGTCCCCTGGGGCAGCCTCTCCTTCTGAAAGCCCTGGATACTCTGGAGTGGGCAGAAGTGCAAAAGTGCATGGGATCCCTGCCCTTCTGGAGGCTGATTGGCACCCTTCTCATGAAGAGTCTGCCATCTTGGTTATGAAGGCATCTGGTTATGTGCTCTTAAACTGAGCCTGGGTGATTAAAATCAGGTCCTGGTGAACAAGAGCCATGCCAGACAGCAAAGAGTGTGAGCAATGCATTATTTTAGAGAGAGCACAGACAGACCCCAGGGCTCCCAACCCCAGGTCTGATACTTATTAGTGTGAATTTGAGCCCATCACTCAATCTCTTCAAGTCTCAATTTCTTCATTAGTAAAGTGACAGTAAAAGTACAGAAGCCCTCTACTTACTAATAGTTTAGATTATCAACAGCTGTTCAGAGGTCCATTTGCTTGTTAAGTCCAAAGTAACCAATTTTTAAATTTCTTTCAAAATGGCAGTCTAATCTGGTCCTTCAAAGTTTAAAGCAAGGAATAAATTTTCTCTCCTCATTATTGGTGTATTATGGGGGTACCTTTTTAAAAAACAGAATTCTTTTGCCCATTACAAATCTGGAGAGAAAGGTAAACAGTCTCCCTGCTGCCCTCCCACAAGAAATGATGCCCACAATAGTTAGATGGAGAACTGCCAGCTCCAGCATCTGCACTCAGTGCCTACCCCACTTCTTCACATGGTGCAGAGTTGAACAGTCTACCAACATATGGGACCATTCTCAGCACAGGTGAGTAGTTTTATCAGCAATTTCCCCATGCTTCTCAAGTCATGCTTGACCACTCTTGAGTTAACGGAGAGTGGGTCTGAATATCAGGACACAAAATCAGATGTATAAGACATATAACTTAATTGTTATTTAGAGCTTCCATTCAGCTTTATATGGAAAAAGTGAAGTCAAGTGATACGTGTGTGTGTGTGTGTGTGTGTGTGTGTGTGTGTATGGTCTGTGTGTGGCTATAGGTTCCCACTAGAAAGGGAAGGAAACTCACCACTGTCATCACCAGGACCCCACACATGGTAAGCAAGCAACTTACATTTATTGAGTAAATGAAGAGAAGATGACTCAAGATGAATGATTAGTCAAATTGGAATACCTAGGTTCTTTTCTTCGTTAGAGCTTCTCACCACTCCCTGAACGTTCTGGGTAGGAGTGTCTTTGGCAGGCCTCCTACACACATCAACTGGGAAAACTAATCAGTAGAAAACTGCCTACCATCTCTTTGCTTTATGCTTACAGACTCAGACTAAACTATGGATTTTCTTTCTTTTATTAATGTCCCCAGAAATCTTTTAGACTAGTAAATCTCTCTGAAAACACAGCAGTAGTTAGCAAGAAGGAAAAAACAAAAACCTTTTAAACCATCTCTTAAAATGAACTCAAGGATAATTATAAGCTCACAGGTATAAACATGTTCAATCAAAATTGAATTCAGTTCTTTTTTCAAATATTTTATTTATTTATCTATTTTTTAAAGATTTATTTATTAATTTATTTTTGGCTGTGTCAGGTCTTCTTTGCGGCACACGGGATCTTCCTTGAGGCATGCGGGCTCTTTGTTGTGGTGCATGGGATTCTCTCTAGTTGTGGAGTGCAGTTTTTCTCTTCTCTAGTTGTGGTGCACAGGCTCCAGGGTGCATAGGCTCTGTAGTTTGCGGCATGCAGGCTCTCTAGGTGAGGCACGCGGGCTCAGTAGTTGTGGCACGTGGGCTCAGTAGTTGTGGCACGCGGGCTTAGTTGCCCCGCGGCATGTGGGATCTTAGTTCCCCGACCAGGGATTGCACTGGCGTCCCCTGCATTGCAAGGCGGATTCTTTACCAATGGACCACCAGGGAGGTCCCTGAATTCAGTTCTAAAGAGACTGACTAATAGCATCCTAGACATCTCGGTGTGTGGAGATCCAGACTGTGGCTGGCCAAGTGTACAATTCATTGACAGCAACAGTCATAACAAATGTTCTGACATGAAGTATGGGGGGAAAGTCCTGGACTGATGATATTTCAATTTTGTTGTGGCTTAATGGAACTAGTCATACTTGTTAGCAATCCCTATTTTACTATATGTTTCTTTGTTTTCTAAACTGAGATGCTAGGCTAAATTATTTAAATAAAAACTTGATATGTGCTATATATATTATAATTATCAGTAACAATACAAGTGCAGATTTGTCTCTACTGAATTTCTTGGAATTTGAAGTTAGTGCTGTCCAAGAAGAACTTTTTCAGTTAACACTAAAGAATACTTTGTCTTTTTTTTTTTCAGATTTACAACCACCCTCCCTTCCTAAAGCCCTTATTGAGCAACTATTATTTGCCAGGAACTGTGTTAAAAGCTGAGACTACCTACATAGACAGGAGACGGGCTCTACCTCAGAGACTGACTATTTAACTGGAGAGATAAGCATTAAAAAATTATGATAACTTCACGTGACAAATAAAAGAGGCATTCATAAATTATTAAGGAGGGAATAATTAATTCTGTTTGGGGAGGCAAAGGGGAAACAAAAGCTAAAGCAGGAGATCCTTGAAGAGTTTTCCAGGAGTCCTCCAGGCCTCATGTTAATAAACAACACCCACATTTCATGTGTTTATCTGAATTAAAAAGATAAAGTCTCCATTTTCCAATGCAGTGGTTCTCAGCCTTCGTTGTGCATTAGAATCACCTGGGGTGAGCTCAGAACATGGGGAGGAGGAGACTACAAAGATCAATTAATTCAGTCTTTGGAGTGAGTTCAGTCACTGGTCCCACACAAAAATTTCCCCAAGTGATTCAAATTATCTCTAGGCCTGAGAACTATTTTTCCATAGTAAGCAACTACAGGACAGCTTCTTTGCCTTAAGCCAAGGGGACCATTATTTTGGGAGGAGGGTAATAGATGGACTAGAAATGTATATAGAAAATATAAGAAAAGCCAAAGGTTTAAAATCCACAACTTCACTTTTATATACCTAACTTCACTCAATGTAAAAATCAGGTCCAAAGTGGCCTAATACACATAAATGATGTTTATTGATAGTTACTGGGTCTTGAGAATTATAAATCAGTATGTGGACCTGAAGATTCTTACACACTAAATACTGTGGGGTTATAAGTACTTGAAATGATTCCTGTCTCATTTAAACTATCCTGAGTGGTTTCTGAACACTTTAAGTATGCAATGGATTAAATATAGAATATATCACCAAATAGAAGTCTCCCGTCTTTTGAAAAATGGAGGTAATCTGAATAAAACATGGATCTTAGTTAATACTAATATGATCTGTACATATTGGCTTATTAATTATGGCAAATGAAAAATATTAATGTAAGATGCTGATGTGAGGTGTATGGAAACTCTCTCTGTACTACAATCTTTGAAATATACTGTAAATGTAAAACTGTTCAAAAATTTAACTTTCTTTTAGAAACGTCTCTCCTTTTTGTTTTTAAAGCTTATATACATCAGTCAGTGCTACCTTTCTCTTTCTGCATGAGAATTTTAACTTTCTAGCTCTCTTCCCCTGTAACCTAATAAGGTAGAATATCAGCTATGTTACTAGGCCAACACTGCTTATGATAAAAATGTCACCTGGTTGATAAACTGCATCTGTGCTGGAAGAACTATAAACACCTGATAGGAAGCCATAGCTTTAGGCTTACTTGAGTGTGGAGGCTCCTCCTAATTGGCATGACCCTTGCGGGGGCCTTGGAAGCTATACCTATGGTGCTGTAGGAGATAGTGGCTCTGTGAGACATGAGGCTTTTAGACCAAGGTAGCTCTCACACCTGCCTGGCATGCAGCTCATTTCCTTACACTTCAGCGGTCACCTGGATGCCAAGAGAATAGCTTCCGGATAGTTGTATGGATTCTGCAAGATGTCCGCCAAGAGGAGAGCCTGATGCTGCCCTGCTGGCAGGCTGTATTTCTTGTCCTAAAGTTTTCCGAGCAACTAAATTGCCAAGCATAGCCTATGGGAGACCTGTGAGCCTATTAGGGGAACACTGCCTGGTGGATATTGACTACTTATATCATTACCTCCTCAGAGAAGCTGTAGACAGATGAGAAATGGTATTATATTTTCGTTCATACACCCAGACATACTTTCATACATCTATTGAGTAGTTGCATAAATCAATTCAAAGATCAGTGGTAGTATCGGTAATTGTTCAGGCAAATTCTGTGCAATCATAGTTAATTCAAAGATGATCAAAGAAAAAAGGTAAAGGGCCCAAAGGGTCACACCTCTCTGTCTCTCTCTCTCTCTCTCTCTCTCTCTCCCTCCCTTTCTGTGCATCCATCCATCCACCCATCCACCCATCCATCCATCCATTCATCTATCTATTTACCTATTGTTATTGAGGTTTTCCTTCCTGAGAGGACAATATCAGGATATACTTAAAAACAACTTATTATGAAGTATAAATTGGTAACTCAGGTCTTCTGAAAAGCTAAATGTAACAAGAGGGTATTACAGATCTTTGATATGTTTGAAGGTCCCAAAAGTCAAGAAAAATACTTAGAGACAAGTATATTTTTTTCTAAGAGGAGGATAAAATGTTTAAAGAATTGGGTAGATATGGTATGTTTTACTTCTTTTCTGCTTACCCCTAAGTAGTATTGCAAATGGAAATCATGGGATATCATATTTATAATACTGACTGATGGGACTGCTAGCTCTCTACTTAAAAACAAAATCAGTTCTAGATCTGTCGAAATAGCTTCTTTTTTTAATAGCTTCATTTTTATGTTAGTACTCTTTCATTCTCTACATTTGTCAGAAAAAATATATTTATTTCCAAGAATCACAACTAAAATCCCATGGCCATATAACTGGATTTCAGCAGCCACTGAAAGTTATCCCCTAACCCATGTTCAGAGTCCTGTCCTAAGCCAATCCAGGAGCTCCTTATGGATGAAATGCAGGGAGAAGATGTAGCACGAGGGTGCCTTCCACTCCAGGTTCTTTCTTATGCTGATTGTGATGGGCTTTGTGTGAACTGGGACAATTCTTAGAGATTTCTACAGGTGAATGGGTTGCAGATTCCAAATGAGTAAATCCCCCTGCTTCACCGTCATGGCACCTACCTATGACCTATGACATTAGCATGTTTATTCCGTTGTACTGAAACCATTTGCTTGCCGGCTGTGTTTCCCATTAGACTCCAGTGTGAGTGCCCTGAGAGCAGAGGCTGGGTCCCATTTATCTTTGATCCTCCAACAAGTATCACAACTAGTAGGCATTCAATGATTAATTTTTGGAATGAAAATAAACTTTGGGGGAAGTAGAGCAAACAGTCTCAGATAGAGTCCGGTAGGTGATTTTGAAACTCTGGACAGTGTTGTTATATTCTTTACCAAAGAGAGAAAATATAAAAGTGTTTTAGAAAGATAGTTTATAAAGTATCTATTTATTCTGCCAAGTTCAATTTCTTAAAATTGTGCCTTGTTCAAGGCTAGCAGAGTCTCCGGATCTCTTTTCTATTTTAGATGAATAGTCATTTCCAAATGCTCACCATGCCAAGATTTTGTTATCTAATGTGGGCACCAAGAACTCAAGGTAGGAGCTAATAACCTTGTTGCTAGTAAAGATACCAAATTAAAAATTAACAATGCAATCACACAAAATTCCAGCGATAGCATCACAATTAGCTCTGCAAAACAACACAGTTCTTTACAGAATCTTCCTTTGCTTCTATACTGCATTTTGTCTGATAATCACTTGCCAACACAGACATCATACTAATTACAATTTGTTATACAAGGGGCAGGAAAACTGATAAATGATTCATTGATTATTTTCTTTCAAAAATAATTATTCCATTCTTGTCCTTAAGTTACATTTGGATAATAAATGGAGGTTTTAAGTGCTTTCTCAGGGTGTTATTTAGAAGAAATCACGTTGACAGTTTTAATTCTTAGCAACTTAGCAACTCTGAGTGAACACCCATTTAAAAACAAAAAAGAAGACAAAACACGTACGCACAAAATTTGTATTCTTTGCATGTGTGGACATGAGTAGTTCTTTTCAGAGTATAACTGTTCTGTAAAACGTTCTCTGTATGATAGTTCAAGCCTCACCATTCCAAGTTATGTGAGGTGCATCTCCCTCTGCTTTATATCCCCAGATGGATGGCCAAGAGGGGCAAGATGTCGGGTAGCATTTATCCTGGTTTTCCTGTCCTGAAGAGGTTAACACATAATAGCTAATTTGTCTTGAGGACAATGGCTGGTCAATAGCAGGAATTTGGGTGGAGGGGAGATGGGAGCCAGTTTACAAGGTCTTCAGTGACTCAGAGGAGGGACCAGGAGCTCTGAAATGAAGATGAGTAGAGGGTGATGGGGTGAGAATCAGGGGCTCCAAGGTTCTCTTTTATGCCTTCTCTTCCCTGAGTGAGGGCGTAAATAAAGATGTAAGTTTATGATCTTCAAATATGTAACAAGAGGCCCAGGGCTTTCTCCATCTGGACAATTTCCCTCTGTGTGTACAGTGCTCCTCTGTCCCCAACTGATCTTTGTGTGTTTTCTCAACCGTTTTCCCATTTCTGTATCCTCGTCTTGGTTAAGGGTGTCAGCAGTCACATAGCCAGAAACATTTCTTCATCATTTCCATCTCTTTGTTTTCCCTTAACTCCACGTGTTATTCCTGGATTTTTCTTCATAATGTTTCTCAGATTCATCCCCTTCATCTTCCTTCACTTAGAACCGAATCATCCCTGTTCCAAGAAACTATAATCGCTTCTTGACTGGTCTCTCTACTTTCAGCCTTTTCTCCAATGTACCCATCTCCTAAACTGCTGTCGCAGTGATTTTTCTATAAAGCAAAGCTGATTACATCATTCCCCTTGCCTACAATACTTCTATTGCTTTCCACCATCGAGACGAGAGAGAACCAAGGCTAGGATTCTTTACCTTGTATTAAAAAATCTTCACCATTTTACCCCTGTTTACATTTCTGGTCTCATATCTATAAGTTGACTCTTGCATGGTTTATTTGAACCACTTAGAATAACTTATAGAACTCCATACTGTGTCATTTGTAAATTAAACAGATACTTATTATTTAGATACAAGGTGCCAGGCACTTTGCTAGTTCCTGAGGATATAGATATCCTCAGGATATCAGAGCAGCACAGGCTGCTCTGGAGTGCCCGTCCTGGGGAGCCTTTACTGACTCTCCCAGGAAGAGGCAGCCAGGCCATTCCTGTGCCACCAGAACTTATTGACCAAACATACACAGCTCTGATATGGGATATTATAAATATGTGCTTTGGTATCTCTTGTCCTCACTAAATTCTAGGATTGAAGTCTTTGAAGACAGAGGCTGTGCCTCCTTCATCTCTGTATCCTCAGTGTATGGGGTAGTGCCTGGCAGGAGGAGATGGCTGGGAAATGTTTTCTGAATGAATGACAAATATTGTCCATCATACGTGTCCAGGAGACATGGACTTCATGCACATTGGCCCTGTGTTCTACAAAGTACAGACACATCACCAGAGGACCCACATATATACCTACTGTCTAAGTAATCCCCCAAATTTCCAGATCAAAAAATAAAACTCATTTTGTTGAAGAATAAAAATAAACAAAACTGGCAGGAAAGTTAATAATAGTTTTCTCAGGGTGGTGGGCTTCCAGAGGGAACCTGAGCACAGCATATCCACCCCACACCCTACACACACATACACACACACTCCCCGCCTAGTTAACTCAATAATCCTTCATATCTCCACTCATTTGCATTTTTTCAGAAAACCTTCTCTAATCCCCCCTTTCCCCAGATTAAGTGAAGTCCCCCGTCATGTATTCTTGTTGCATCAAATATCTTCTTTTTGTAGCCTTTATCCACCTGCAATTATATTTATTTGTGTAATCATTTGACCAATATCTATTTCCCCTTCCAAGCCATAAGCTTGACAAGGACAGGCTCCATGTCTGTTCCATAGGAGATGCTCAAAGTGTATTTGTTGAATGACAAACAAATGAATGATCTAATTTAATGCTCATAATAATTATCCAAGGTAAACACCATTATCATCTGCATTTTCCAGGGAAAGCAGACACTGAGAACAATTAAATAACCTGCCCAAAGTCACACAGTCAAGGATGAAACCCTGGGACAGTTACTGGGTTTCTGCATACTGGCTTCCTGTATCACAGAGAACTAATCTAGAGCTTTTTAAAAACTTTAAATGAATGAGCTCAGCTTTATTATTCACTGTTGAATGCCCAAGAAAATTATTAATTTTAAACATGAGTTTTTTAAAAAACTGAGTGGATCCACAGAGGGTTCATCTTTTTTGATCTCTCAGCTCTGATTGGAAATAATTCAGTATTAAGAGTGCTCCTAAAGTCTCCACCACGAAGATCCGTGTGGGTGTCAGGAGTCTGACAATAGAAAAGGTAAGCCTATTTTCTCCTCTAATGTATGGTCCTTGTATAATTCCCAGTGTGAGTTTGAAATGATTAAAAATGTAATCTGATATTTGCAATGTAGTGAAACATATCTGACAACTGGGTATTGGAAATTTTATTGTTGTTTCATTTTATAGCCTTCCTAAAATCCTAATCCTATTTCTCTTACAGAATAGATAGGTTCTTTCCTATGAAAAGACACTGAAACACAATGGCAGATGAAATGTGGACACATTAAGCAGTTGTTCAGAACCTCAGTAAAGGGTGGGTCTTGATTACACAGGGTTTTATGGACCCCAGTGAATGGGGAGTAGAAATAGAGGCACATCTTGAGTACAGACATACAACATGGGTACAACTTAGCCACACTGAACACATTTTCCAAGGCCCCTTGCTGATCTCGCTCTTAGCTGCCATTAGACTCAGCCAGAGATGACCAAAATACAGGCCCAGTTTGCAGGGTGCTTAGCCCAGTGAAAAGGCAGGTGACACAACACAAAATGGATTACAAGAACAGAAGCGGAACCCACCTGCTACCCCTCAGAGAGAAATTAAGGAGTATTGTTGCCCCCTCCTTTCCAAGTCTGGTGTGGACGAAAAGCTCTGTGCATGAAGGAGTGCTGGTTGTCAAGGAAGAATTGGTTTCTAACTCATTAAATACCTGAATGCCCAGTTTATCGGTTTCTAGTGGAATCTTGCTATTTTTGATGCCAATTTCAGCTACCCTTAAAACAAGCCATTTTTTTTAGTGCCCCTTGTTTCAGATGGGTTCTCTGAATATTATTCAAACAGCCGTGCAGTTAGGACCAGAGCTCTGAGGAGTCAGTTCTCCACCTGACATTCTGCATCATATTAATACTGAATTTCAGACATGAATTCTTTTTTTTTTTTTTTCCGGTATGCAGGCCTCTCACTGTTGTGGCCTCTCCCGTTGCGGAGCACAGGCTCCGGACGCGTAGGCTCAGCGGCCATGGCTCACGGGCCCAGCCGCTCCACGGCATGTGGGATCTTCCTGGACTGGGGCACGAACCCACGTCCCCTGAATCGGCAGGTGGACTCTCAACCACTGCCCCACCAGGGAAGCCCTGACATGAATTCTTTTAATGGCCCGTTTTATAAGCTACTGTCTGAAATCTTACAGAAATTAGCAAGTTTTGTTCTCTAACCACTTAATAAAATCTCTCTCCAGGTTTTCTCATTCAGAAGGGGATAGTGGAAAGCAGGTCAGGGCACATTCATCCTGCTAACCAGGCAAATTTCTTTACACCAGGGCAATGGGCAGGCTTTCTGGTGAGTAGGAATGAACTATATGTTAGAAAGCACAGGGTGAAGGGAAAACTGAGTTCAGAGCTGTTTTACTCAGCTGGAAAAATACAGAATTCTTGCAAACTACTGTAGAAGTGTTTGATTGTCATATGAAATAGTTTAGCCCTAATGAAAAATCCTCAGAATAACAAACAGGGAGATATTTGCGAATGGCATGAAATATTAGAGACCAAAGCAATATTTTGCTGGGATGGAATGTCTTGGTGCATTATTCATGCAATTTTGTTTTTATTCAGAGCTGTGTAGACACACATCTGCTGAAATACATTAACTTTTCCATTCTAACTGAGTCATTGGACAGAAGTAGGTTCCTATCACCATGTGTAACGTAACAGGGTCTAGAAACGAAACAGAAACCACTCTAAGTACTTCAAATAGAGAAAATTTAATACTGGAATTGGTTACACAGAAAGACATGAAAAGCCAATGAAGGGAAGATGAGGCATCCCAAATATAGGCAGCAGCCAGGAATCCAATTCCCCCAGGAAGTGGTATTTCTGGAAACCAGTACACTCAGGCTGAAACATGTACCACTGTGGAGGCTGCCTAGCAGAAGGCAGCTGCCATTTTATTTTGTAGCTTTAAAGGTACTACATTTTTACAACTCTTAAAAATACTCCTGGTGTTGGTATCACAAAGGACTTTTTATTCTCAAAGACGACAAATTGTATTTCTTCACATTACAATTATGTTAGGAATAGAAGACAAGTTTCTTTTTCAATCAATGTTTCTTGAGTTTAGTTCAAATAATATTTTCTGTGAAGTATAGTTATCTGCATAATTTTAAGAATTCCCATCTTCTGCCTTCTCATTTTGTTTTTATCAGCTCTTATTCCCATTAGTTGTGCCACCTGCAACTTCTCACTGAGCTGTAGCCGAGTCTGCAAGAAAAGCTCTGATAATTTTCTGGACCCAGCCTTTGGTCTAGGAGTATTCAAGCGTCTCCTACACACAGTAAAGCCAGCCCACTGATACCAGGTTGTGGTGAAGGAAACTGCAGTGTTTATTGCAAGGCCAAGTAAGGAGTACAGGCAGCTCAAAAGACCAGAATGACTCCCATCATTCATTTTTAGGATGGGTTTAGTGGTACACAGAGTATGAACAGAAGTGAGCTCTAGGTTGTGATCTGTTCCAGCAAGGAGTAGAATGGCTATGGGTAAAAAAAGGAAAAAAGGGCAAAGTGTGTTCTATGCATCTATCATCCCTGCTTCCCACTTCCATCCCCATCTGGCATTCCCCAGGCTTCCTGGAGCATAGCACACCTGGTAACTTCTTCATGTTCCTGGAGGCTCAGGTAGAGCCTTCATGGTAGATGCTCTTGGGGAGCTAGTACTGCCATAAACAGCAGTGGGATCTTCTGCACCTTTCTGTGCCAGGAGCCTGCCTCTAGACAATCCCAGCCTCCAGGCTTTACTGCCCATATGCCATTTCTCTTGTGCCACTGAAACTTATTAGGCCTGAATCTCACCTCCTGAGGGTAGGGCTCTCTTCATGACTTCCCTTTATCAAGAGCCCATTATGTGTCTGGAATTGGACTAGATACTTTGCCTGTATTCTTTCATTTAATCCTCATGGGAACTCCCAGTTTGGATATGAAGAGACAGATTCAGAGATTAAGTAGTTTGCCCAGAGTCACCCAACCAGTAAGTCATAGACGTGTGATTTGAACCAGCTTCTGTGTCCAAGCATGTATTCCATTATACCATCTCAGACAGCCCAGGGCCAGTACAGAGCAGCAGTACCGCAGGCCACTCCTCACTTATACCAGGTATCAGCATCTAAAGAACCTGGTCATTTAACCAGGCATCTCAAACCCAGCCACAGCTCTGCAGACACACACAGGAGCTGAGGAGAACTGGATGGGCAGTAAAGCCTTCGTGGACACCCAGCTGGCCAGTGACATGTACATGCCCCTGGTGTACTGACTAGGACTCACACAATATCCTCTCCCAGTGCCTGGGCTTCTAATCAGCCTCCCATCTCACAGGGTAAATCAGTGTCAGGTAATCAAACACATTTCTTTCCTTGTCTCTCCTCATTTAGGGGCCTGTATCTACTTCCTACAGCTTATTTTGTACCACTTATCAAGACTATTATAAAGTTATTCTAAAAATAATCCACCCAAACTGGCCATCATATCTGGTGCCTGCTGGAGTATAACAGAAATCTTCTCATTTCAGTTGTAAAGCATCGCTTTATCTAACTGAATGACTGAAAACTGGCACACATTCTAACCTAAATGTTATGGGTCAGCAGGTAAATGCAAAAATTCTATTAGTTTTAGGACCTGGGGTTTATGCTATTCATTTTAAATAAAATCAAAATCCTATACAGGAATAGGAAAAGTACCAGGGATAGATTCATTTTTAAAAGCATCCACTTAGCTATTATTTAAGGGCCAAGAAGGCAGTAGTTTCTGAGTTATCATGTAGATACTTTTTATTCTTGCTATTGACTTTGACAAAGCATACGAAGAATAGATACATTTCAAAGAAATATTAACACACTGATTTGTGTAACATTAAGATATATAAAGTCCATTGCAGAAAGAGAGAGAAAAGTTAAAATGCTTTTTGTTCTTAATGAAACTGTGCCAGGCTCATATAAATCTAAATTTCTTACCTTAACCTGAGCTTAAAATAACAGGCTAACTTGACAGAGCTTTACAAATCCTAGCAATGAACATTATCATTTATTACCAGAAAGAGTGATAATAGGAGTAGCAGGGAGATATCACACATTAGGAAGTGTCCCAAGAGTTTAGCAAGACGATATTTCTTTTTCACAATACAAAGATAAAAGAGTCGTAAAACTGAGAGTTCATTTCATTGACTTGGAAGAGAAGGGCAGGTGGGTGTTCTTGTTAAACAGAATGCAACCCTTTCCTCCAGGAGTGTAAAGGAGAATGAACAAACATAGGAGGTAATATTCACTCCATGGTGTAAGAAGGTACATGGATTTAAAGTCCATCACAGTAATTAAATTTCAATGTTGACACAGTACATCTCAACATTCAGAGTTCTAAATATAGTTTATACAGTGCCTGTGAGCAAAATGCAATGCACATGAATATTTATCTCTGCAGCGACGATTCTGCTGCCACATGCTCAGAAAAGAAGGGTTGAGATTAGGACAGACCAGAAGAGAGTCCGCAGAATTTGATGATAATCGTTTCACATAGTGGAAATGATCTCATGGCCTTATCTGAGGCAGTGGTTTTCTAAACATTTTTGGTCACAGAACGCTTTGTACAAATGAAATCTAATTAGAAGCCAAATATTTGAAATGGATTGAAGTGGAGTAGGTCAGTTGGTTTATGAGGGGGGCAGGGTGCTCCAGACACTTGACTGCTTAATGCCACAGTAGACTCTGAGATGCACAACCTAAAACTCCTATTTCAACCCATAAGTAAGTAAAACAAAACTCCATTTGGTATTTGTTTGTTTTTAAGGTACTGTAGTGATTTTAAGGTACTCACAGATGGTAGAGCGCTATGTATTTCAAAGGAAGGGATTATGGAATCGGTTGATTATGATAGGGAAGAAGCAATAAGATTAGAAAAAGTAAATGTTATTTACTTTCTGCCACTCTTCAGGAAAATACCATCTTCTTTCATATTATTCCCACACCCTCATCTGTGGACTTGGTCTCAGCATGGGCTGTGCATCCACTCTGTGTATGCCTCTATCCCTAGTCTGTCCAACTCTACCCTCAGAAATGGTGTCTGTAATGGGGCTCTCCCTTTGCTGAAAGTGGCTGGGACAGCAAGGGGCTGCTCTTCCTTTTATGCCTAATATGTTTCTCCAAGATTAGTTCAGATTTCCTTAGCGTAGTCACTAGTGTATCAGTCAGCTTAGGCTAAGCATGCTGTGGTAACAAATAACCCCAAGTCCTCAGTGCTTATAACAACTTATTTCTTGCTAGTATTACATGACCATAATGGGTTTCCTATATGTCTTCTACACTCCAGGACCCAAGCTAATGGAATCCTCATATTTGGGATATTGCTGGCCTTGTCACAGAAAAAAAGGCCATGTGGCAGTATACTCCATAATGGTTCTAAAAACTTTCTGTTGGAAGTGGCACACATCCCTTCTGCTCACATGCCATTGGCCCAAAAAAGTCAAATGTCCAAGTTGGATATCAAAGAAGTGGGGGGGGGGTATCATCTTTCCACAGGGAGATGCCCCATAGGAAGGGGCCCATAAGGAGAAGTGGCAATATTTTCAACAATCTACTACAATTAGCTAATTGATAAGGTTCCCTTCCTCACTCCACCTTTGAGAAAGCTCAACTGTATGATCTTGCTTTGTTTCTTTTGACACATAATGTCAATGGTGGGTACCATATTTCTCTAAAGTTGGCATGAGCCATGTCAATTTCCACTGAGAGTCAGAAGTAGGATTTCTTGTATGTTCTTCTTTTAGAGCTTGTTTTTTCCATTAGGATTGCCCATTAAATAATTTCATGCCTGAGGCTGCTGCTAGCTTTTAAAATATTTGGAAAGCACAAACACATAACATGTCCTGAACAAAAGGATTGCTCTGTCTCAGTGCTGCTGAATCTCCCAGAAGGATATTTTTATGGAATTCTATGATTATGGAATCGTAGATTAAAATAAATATTTTCAGTATACATTAAGAGTGACAGACCTGATTTGCATCAAGAGGAATTGGGCTGTGTATCATAGATGCTTATTAGTGGATTCATGGATTGATTGGCCCATAACATATTCATTCATTCATTTGTTCAGCATTTCTGTGAACCAAGCAAGCACTGTCCCACATAAAGTCGTGTCCTCATGGAGTTTACAAATACAACCTAAACGGGTAGGGATAGCTGACTTTATAAATGGCATATTCAATATCTGATACCACCCCAAGTGATACACTGAGCCCAGATCTACCATTTACTGACTATAAGTCCTACCTAGCTTCTATAATTTTCTCCATACCAAGGTGGAGAGAATATAAGTAACTGCCTCATACTTTTGTTGCAAAGATTTCCTGAGATAGTGAAAGCACTTAATTGTGTCTGGAGCACAGCAAGTGTCCAATAAACATTAGTCCTGGGCCTCGTCATCACCATGACCACATTTGGTGTTGGAATGGGGGTGAGGAAGAGAATCTGGCTTTGCAGAATTTCATTTGAAAAGGATCTGGAGGTCTTCGTTGAAGAAGTTTACGATGGGTCAACAGCGTAAAGTAGCTATTTTAAAGGCTAAATCCAACTGAAATAATAGATGGAAAATGTCATATTTTAGCAAGGTTAATTCTCCTTCAGTCTTCCCTGATCAAAACTCACCTAGAATATTGAAATATGCTTTTTGGTGTGAGCTATGTGTTTCTGTATCTGCATCACACAGGGTCCTAAGAACATAGCCTCTATAAAGATGAGTTCTTGGCATTATATGCTAGCAAGCAGTCTACCATTTTTGTTAAACGCTAGGAATCATGACATGCTCTAGCTTTAGTTTCTTCTAGGAATTTTGCAGACGACTGTTGGTCAATCCTACAGGGATGCTTTACAAGGCCCTTCAGAATGTCAAAAGGACTTAACACCAATCCCTAATTTCCTGCTGATCTTTACCATCTGCTACCTTGACCTTTTCATCAAAAGCTCCTCAAGCTGCTGGAAACCCTGCATGTTAACACCCAGTATGATACTCTTCCTGTGTTTCTTTGCCTCATTCTCAGCACTAGACTTGCATACATTTTGTCTGCCATTACGGTTTGAAGCCGTTCACCAGAACACAAAAATATATGGCAAAAAGAGAGGCTCCTGAGGGGTATATAACACACATTGCTGAACACTTTCAACTCAATACGGTGCAGTGGAGTGTTCGCTGGATGAGAATATTTGCCATGTGGGGCACGAATGTTTGCTGCCTGGAAGCATATAGAACAGTCTACCACACCAGCTCTCGCTGGCTCAGAGTACGTCGACACTCCGAGGATCCGAAAAATTATATATTAACAATGTGCCTTAATAAATTGTTCTATAAATGCATGTGTTTTCTTTTGGGAAACTATTTCATATACAAATAGTATTGTAGCTACCCAGACAGCAAGGGGCAGTATTAATTGGAACATGTGTTCAAATTCAGCAGCATTTTCAGAGGGGTAAGAATAAACTGTTTGCTTAGAGGATAACCAGGTCATGAGGGATATGGGAAAGTTGGTTAGAGCACCTAGGAATATGAACATCCAAAAGAAAAAGGTTTACTTGAAAAGTGAAGCTGACATGCTCTGTCTACTTCCAGAGGGCAGAAGGAGGACCAAAAAGTAAAAATTATGAAAAAGCATATTTTTGTCTAAGTTGAGAAAAGTTTTTCTAATATTTTATATGTCCGAAAAAGGAATAGTTTGTGTTCTGCAATAATGAGCTCCTTATCACTAGAGGTAGTAATCCTGGATGACCATTTGTTAGAGACACAATATATGGGACTCATTAATTGGTTAGTGTGGTGGTTTATAAACAATGGCTACAAATTGACAATTTGACAATTTGACAAATTGACGTTCCTTCCGTAGAGAGGTAGGGTCTATGTCGCCTCTCCTCGAATCTGGGTAGGCTTGTAATTGCTTTAATTAATAAAGGATGGTAGAAGTGACACTATGTCACTTCCAAAACTAGGTCATAGCTACACAGTGTCTGCCTTGTGTTCTTGGAATGCTCGCTTTTGAGAGGCTCTCTCTCAGAACCCAGCCACCATGCTGTGAGAAATCCAAGTCATGTGGAAAGATCACATGTGGGAAGAAAAATCCCTATTACATTTAAACTTTCATTTATATCTATTTTCTATTTGAAAAATTAGAAGTAAACTTCTACTAACATTTAATATTCTACATGACAATGGCAGCATCACTCATCCATATATCAGAGAGTCAACATATTAACATTCTTTTCAGCATATTGTGACACACTCTGATTTAGGAGGTTTAGTCAAATTGGGTTATACATTTATTATTTTATTTAACTTTGACTTATTAATTAGCCCTCTCAAAGTGCACGAGAGCCTTAAATATATGCCTGCAAAGAAACCACAGACTGACAAAAAATACTACCAATGCAAACACAGGCACACAGCAGAAACCGGGCAGAGCTGACACTTCCCCCTCCAAAGTCAAGCTTCTTGCTAGTCACAGTGCCAGAATGAAAGCTGTGACGATCTGAACAGAGCTAACTAAGCAATTCAGAAACTATCTAGGAGCATATAAAATACAAATTTATACCCATTATATTACTGACCCTTGCCTTAAAGAGTTGTGCTTTGGTGTATTAGTGATCATAGCATCTATGTGCATATTTGTAAATAATAAATATAAATAGAAGGTTAAAAAATAAGAAATTGCCAATATTCAAATATTTTTGACCCATAAAATGTCCATTTCATATAGATGGTTTAACCTAATTTATTGAGATTAAATGTTCAAAAATCACTTACCTTTAGAGTGAGGACAATAAAAAATTGTCTGTAGACTACTGATTTAAGGAATAAGACGTATGATAAGCATGGATTTAGTGTACACAGGAAACTGTTTACCACTGCTCTCCAACTGTATGTATCTCTTGTGTCTATGCAAGCACTGACACACGACAAGTTACAAAATTATTGCTTTCTTTGTCTGGGGGATAAATAATTTTATTACAACACATGGATCCCTTCCAGTTAGAGTGGCTCTTAGCACCCGGATATATTGTGAAGCACTGACTTGAATGACAATGATTATTCTTTGCCTGACTCCATTCTGCAGTGATCTATGTAGAAAATCAACATTCCTTAGGAAGAAACAAGGCTTTAAAAAGAATGATCTTTATGGGAGTTGGTGCTTATAGAGAATTTTAGTGCAAGAAGATGAGGATTACTTGTTCCTTTGAGGCCGTGAGGTAATTAAAAAACAATATTTAGTGGCTTTTAGAACACCTATTTCCATGAAATC
Organism: Orcinus orca; assembly: GCF_937001465.1. Taxonomy (NCBI): domain Eukaryota; kingdom Metazoa; phylum Chordata; class Mammalia; order Artiodactyla; family Delphinidae; genus Orcinus; species Orcinus orca. Next base: position 146,089,991 of record NC_064559.1, read on the forward strand.
TCGGCGCTAAACAGTTCAGGGAAATCAAAATAGATAAATTACCTAAACAGATAAGAAGAAACAGATAAAGCAACCATACTTCTAAGCTACCTCCAGCTCCTTCAGATTCACTGAAGTATTTAACCTCTTGACACAAAATCCCATAACACTCCAATGCATGTGTCTTGCTTTGGTGCTTGTCAAAATTAGCGTCTGAAAGACTGCATAGGGAATGCTTCTCAGCACAAGGGATAATTTCCTGTTGAAGCCCTCCTCCCAAATGGCTGAGGAAGTCCACCCTCATCCAGCTCATGCAATATCAACTATCTCCCATCAGCTAATATTGTGCTCAGTTTCACAGCACAGTATCTAAAACTGAATTTATTCCTGAAAGTCAAAGGAGGTCACGGGTGTTATTTTCATTTGTTTTTTTCCATCGTGGATTCATTCAAAAAATATTCCAGTGGCTACCAGGTGCCAGGCAGTGATGAAGGAGACACAAGAGCATAGTAATTTGCAGTCTGGGACTAAGAGACCACCAAAAACACATCAGAATTCCAAACACCAGGTCAATTTGGTTCCCTAAGATAACACGAAAATGTGAGAAGAGTAAGACATGTGGTTGAAAACTAATGTGTTCTGGCACTTTTGTGTCTCTCAGTCATTTACATTTAAAAACTACCTCCTTGAGAAGTTATCCCAGAGTTGAAATCATGTGACAGAACCCCTGGAGTGAGCTGAAAATGAGGTAGGTTAGGCTGAATGCAGTGGAGAGGCAGGAGTCCATTTCCAAAGTCTCTGAGATACAAAACTGCAAAAGAGTGGAGAGTGGACAGAAATGTGTCACAAGAACTTAGCCAATTTTAAGGGGCTCCTACTGGGCAAAAATGGGACAATTTGAGCATCAGTAAGGATAATAACTATAATGGATAGAAATACTTCAATAAATTTTAAATTCCTGTGTTCTTCATGATGTTAAAAAAAATATCGGGGGCTTCTCTGGTGGCACAGTGGTTGGGAGTCCGCCTGCCGATGCGGGGGATGCAGGTTCGTGCCCCGGTCTGGGAAGATCCCACATGCCGCGGAGCGGCTGGGCCGGTGAGCCATGGCCACTGGGCCTGCGCGTCCGGAGCCTGTGCTCTGCAATGGGAGAGGCCGCAGCAGTGAGAGGCCCGTGTACCGCAAAAAAAAAGAATGCCAGGGACCTAAGTCATTATTCTGAAAACTACAAAAGAATAAAAAATTTATCCTCCCTTTTCTACACTAACTGTACCACTGTTAACCCAAGAGTAATTAAGGGGAATTTTTTGATTGTAGAAATATTACATCTAGTAAATGAAGAATGCATGAGAAAATAAGAAACTCACCAGTTTGTAATCAATCTCTAACGAATTAGTGGATCTGGGCATTGAACTCTAATGGCTAACATCTCCAAAAGAAGCAACTAGACATTACTGTATGTGCTTTCTACTAAGTAGACAATATCAGATATGTAGCTGTCTTATAAAAAAAAAATCAAATCTGAATATGATCAAATTTCTAGATCCCACTACTAACTATAGAAATAAGAGGACCAAAGGACATTTTAAACTATACCGTGAAGATGCAATCAGCAAAAGCTAGACTGTGAGAAGGTACAGGACAAACAACCAAGTATTTTAACAAATGAACTGCAAGGGAAAAAAAAGAAGGAGAGTACCTATATATTTCTAAGAGTCTTAAAGACCTATCAATCAATGTAATATATAAACTTTATTTGGATCCTGATTTTTTTTAAAGGTATAAGTATTTGTGACACTTATGAAATAACTGGAGATGTAAACACTGACTGGATATTTGATGATACAAGTAAGGTTAAGTAACAAGTAAGGTTAAGTTTTTTAGTGTGATATTAGTATTCTGATCATATATAAAAACTGAGTTTTTATCTTTTAGAAGTCCATACTGAAATATTTAGAAATGAAATAATGAAAAACATATGATCTTAGATTTGCCTCAAAATAATACAAAGTGGGATTGGGCACATGTGGCTAGTGGTGAAGACTGGTCAGGGTAGCTTGATGAGTTGATGTTTGTTGGGGCTGGTGATAGATATGCAGAGGTTCATTACACTAGTCTGTTCATGTTTGTGTATGTTTGGAATTCTCCACAATAAAAAGAAAAAGAAAAAAATTAGTTGACATACAAACGCATATAGCCAAAAGACCAGCAGAAACTGGCTAATTGAAGCTGTTTCAGGTTTTTCAGTCACGTTAACATACATCTAATGGTCTGATTTTTCTCAGGGCCAAAGCTATACCCACAAGAAGCATATGAATATATGCAAACATGATAGAAAGAAAATAGGAACTCTCTCTCCAAGGTGCATTTGTGTAGAATATATAATATATATATGTCCACATACACACAAATGTGTGTATGCATAGATATATCCCGAGATGCATCTTTTTGATCTATTCTGCTTGACACTGTTTTTAGTCTTGTCGGGGAAGGCTGAGATCAGGCTGAAAGCAAATAAAACAATATTTCAATTAGCACAAAACCACATTTCAGATTATATACCAGACAAATGAGGCATGGGTAGGTAGCATATATAAAGTGTGTCCATGTGAATGCAGACACTGGACCTCAATGATTAAGGGAATTCTACATGACCAAATATCTGCGTCTAGGTAGATTTCAGCCTGGAGAAAATGCACTAGATCCAGGAATTCACACTGCAGAGCAGCTCCAAGTTTCCTGGGGTTAATCTTTAAAACTGAATACATAAAGGCTCTTCCAACAAGTCAAGCAATAAAAAGATGGATCACCTACTTTTCATATCACAGGTCAAAGCATCCATCTTAAAACTGCCCTATGAAATGTTAACACAATAAAATTCTTAAAAGGAAACACAAGAAAGCAAACAACCCCCCTCCCCAAACTCCTGAAAACTAACAAAGGGCAGGTTATTATATAATGGCCTCTTGCGTCTGTTTGCTTACCACAACTAGTTGTTTAGACAGCACAGAAAAACCCTCAAGGGCCCCTGCATTATTAGAGCAAATTAGCATGTTTCAAGAAAGTGGTGGATTTTTGCAGATGAAAGTGATTTACCAACAGGGGTTTTATGGTTGGCAAATGTGATTATATATCCATTAGCTTCTGCAAGTCAAACAAACGTGCCATATACCTCCCGAAGCACCTCAATGTGTATATCTTGATTTCCACCATTTCAAAAGAACAAAGGGATTTTATCCAGGTGTAGCCCAAAATAATTTTTTAAAAACCGAGTAGTAAACTAGGGCAAATTATTTTTGTAACTTAAACGATTATTAACTCCCCATCTGCTATGGCAAAAAGAAGCGTCTGTCATGTTTTGAAATGTGGCAAATGTTGACCATCTACTCAATCAGTCTACTGTGCTCACTCACTAAATATATTGAAATTTATAGAATAGAAACTTAGGGAAAGTAATAAATAGTCTCTTTCTCCATCTGAACGGAATACGGTCACAAAAAATGAGAAAGCTGCCCTCGCTTGGCCTATGAATACATAGGCCATACAATTCTGCGGGGCTCCGTCACCGCGCTGAGGCAGCCTTGCAGGTTAAATCACCACTGATGCGGGCAGCGTGTGCACAGGGAAGAGGACAGTGCCTTGATGCTTTGCGGGTGTCAATACTAAATATTCCCCCACTTCCCCGCAGCTTTATTTTTGACAGTTACTGGTGTGTTTGTAATGAACTCTAAGCAACAGCTGGAGGAAGACATGCCCAGTTTTCAAGGTCTATGGGAAATGAATGCTTTTATGACATGATTTATAAATGATATTATATCTATGAAATTTTAATGCTTTAATTTTGGCCCACATGGCATGAATTAGTGAGCCCAGATACCATCAGGCCCCATTTTCACAAGAGCAGTTTCCACTAAAAGATTAAGAGGCCATAGCTCTTGCTAAAGGTTACCTTCCCAGAAGAAGGATGCGGTGGTGATGGAAACCTAGCGTGGCCTTTCTACAAAACAATTCTCTTAAAGGAATCAAAATGAGCTCTATTCTATAGTCTTGTCATCAAAATCAGAGTAATGGGAAGATGAACAAGTTTTGCTTGGATAAGATTCAATGAGGACAAATTAAATAAAACAAAACAGATCAGAAAAGAAAGAAAATCTTCGTATGAAAAAATATTTACATAGCACAATTTTCCCTCCTTTTTAAAAAAATCACCATCATAGCTGAATAATTATGCATCAAGTCAACAAAGCAAAAGAAGAACCTGTGTAGATGCAGTTTTAACCTTTGAACCATAGAAACAGAAATGTGTTTTGTTTTTCTTCCTTTTTGTCTTTTTTCCTTCTTTCCTTCCTTCCTACTGCCGGTGGTGGCAGCTACTGTTCAATCAGGCGACACTGCATGGGCACTTCTGTACTAGCCATCGTGGGAGTGGAGAAGTAATTTCAGAACTTGTTTTGGTCTCAGTCTAGGGAGGAGGGGAGAGTAACCACTGCGGCACAGTTTGGCAAAATGGATGATGACATTGCCTTATGTCTCAGACTCTAAATAGTTCATGGAGAAAGGAAATCAAGGACATTCACAGTGAACAGGAAGGGACTCCATAAAGAAGAGATGATGAGTGAGGGCTTGAATGGGACATGGAAGAGGATAGAATTTTGATGGCTACAGTGGGAAGGGACACTCCTTCCAGGCAAGAGATCCAGCTAGATCAGTAATGGAGTTTCTGGCCTCCAGATAATGAATGAGTATGGCAGTTTCAGAGAAATACACATTATAGATATAAGTATATATAATATATATATAGAAAAATACATTTCTATATAGGTATATCTCTCTCTCTCTCTCTCTATCTTTCTTTCTATCTATCTATCTATCTTTCTATCTCTCTGAGAGACTGAAAGGAATTCATTACGCATGCAAATCTAGTCCTTCAGTTATCAGAACACTCTTGTTTCCATGACTACTGTGGAAAGGGTTAATCAGGCTCCTCAGAGCTTGTCCTTCTGGCGTTTCGTCTAACATGTCATCTGTACATTCCAGAGTTATTATGCAACTTTTATGAAACTAAGTCTACAAGACAGGCTTTAAGGTGTGACTGATGTCTCTTTTGTAAGTCAGAGAAATTTGCACAGCCCGTGTCTCAGGAGACCAATATTTCAGCTCTTCTTGGGGTGTTATTACCTGTTTGTGCTTGGCTTCCATAGCACTAGACTGCCAAGATTCCTTGGTCTAACTGCAGCAAGGGAAAAGCTATCATCAATTATGGATTGGGAGTAAACAATTAACTTTGCAGGAAGCAATTCAAATGAGAGCCAAATTTCTTTTTGGACATTCTGTGATATAAAAACTTTGGTTTATCAAGAGATACAAAAACACTCCATCTTCCATAGTGTCTATGGGTTCCATTAAGTTCTATCCCTTGGTCTTTCCCTGTGTTGCTGTAAGAATAAAAGCACCATCATGAAGAGAAACATCCTTTGCCAAGTAGCTAATAATCCTGTTCTCCACTGCATCTGATAGTCTCTAGGGGGGAAGCAGAGAAATTCTCTGAGCAGAGTTGCCTAAGGTTTCCCTAGCTGGCCCCAACTACACTGGCCACCTGTTCCCTGTTTAGAGAAACCATCCTCCCTCCTCCAACCTTCTGTTCCTTGTCTCAGACTAATGATGATACATGGGGTTCTGTTCCTCCTAATTATGAAAATTGCTTTCCATAGGTTCCAAGATTTTTATTTGATATCTTCTCAGGATCTTGGCTAGCCTCTTAAGTAAAATTAGATCTTAGAGTCCCCATATGGGGTCGACATACAGCTTTAACCAGGAGCTCTTATTTTAAAATGGAAAGCCAATGTTTCAAAGAAAAGATGCCCGTTCTTTATCATGTAGTCCACCACACCACCAAGCCCGGGCTTCCTACCTAAAGAAAAGTTCCCAGATCCTGGTTCATGGCCACCATCATTGGTGAACACGCCATTACTCACTCCTTTTTCCTGTAGATATTCATCAGTATGCTGCTCCTTCATGATTCCTTACCAATGTCTGTGGGAGCACCACCATCCCCTTAACTCCCTGAGTCAGAAACCTGAGAGTTACCCTTGATGCCTTCCACACTCCCATATTTAGTTATCATCAAACTTCTCTCCTTGATACCTTCTAACTTAGTCCACTCCAATCCACCCACACTCTACTACTTCATTTTAGGCTCTCACGATTTCTCACTGGGATTAGAGCAAGTAGATGACAAGCCACTCTTAGTGCCCCCTGCCCTCCTTGTTTTAGCCTTATTCCCGTTTACTTGTTTCTGCACACTGTAATCGGAATGATTGCTCTGAAATGCAAATCTTCTCTTATTATTCCCTTCCTTCAAGCCCTTCAGTAGCTCTCCACTACCATCAGATGATGCACAAGCCTTTTTCCAACGATGCCCAGAATGTCCTACCCCTTCTTTTTCTAAGTAGCTCTCATTTGTCCTCTGGAACATGCCTCGTAGATGTTTTCATATCCTTGTGCTTTTCTCTAAAATAACTTGTATATTTGTCTGTCTCCTTGAGTTCCTCTGGGAGATGAGAGGACGCTCTGTCTGATTGGTCTGTGAATCCTCAGCACAATAACAGTGTCTGACACAGCCTAGGTTCTCAATATGTTTGGTAAATGAATCAATGATGCAATTAATGAATAGTCTTTCTGCCTCCTGATTGGCCACAAAGGACATAAGTGAATATGACAGTAGTTTTAAGGTGCTATTGGAAATCACAAGACGGAGAAAAAAATGCAGTTGTTTTATCTTTACAATGAAACAGTTAGTGTGTTTGTGATGGATGTTGGAAAGGAACTTAAGAATGATTATCTTTCCATTGGTAATTATAGTGGATTTTCATTTCCTCTGCACATCAAGATTAACATTTGTTACGGCTCGAACGAAGACATTTCATCACTGGCTTCTCCATGACATATTCTGCATGTTAGAATCTCTCCTCAGCTATGAAAATAGGTATTTGGGCTGCTTTAAACTGCAATTCCACATTCAGATTTTCTATTAAAATAACTCAGCTATTCAGATACCTTTGACCAAAGAGGAGTCCAGATAGAGCTTAGAAGCTCATCTCTTTTGCCTTACAGTTTGAGGCAGGCCACATATGGAACAGTGAGGGAGGAAGGTGACACGTTTCTAACTAGTTAATCAGATAAAATCAGCCCTGCAGACAAGGGAGTGACAGATGTCAAAGCCAGATTACTTCCCCCTCGTCCTTCCGTACCTCACTGGTGTTTCCTTATCCACTCCATTATCTTCCTCACTGGTTTTATGGAAGAGAGTTTAGTACCTTAGACAGTTTCAGGGCTCTTCCTGGCTGCATGACCTTTCACTCCTGGGAAAGAAATCTGCTCATGCCTCAACTCCACTGCTTGAGATGGTTCCTGAGACTTGCACATTACTTTCAACAGAAGAAACTATAGGTCGTGGATTTCAGCTTCATAGGAGGAAGATCATTTTTAAAACTGGAGTTACTGGCTGGTGGAATGGGTTGCCCCAGGAAGTAGAGAGCTTCCTGTGCTTGAAGATTTCAATGAGAGGTGGATAATCAATATGCTGGGGAGAGGATTCAGCCATGGGGAGTAGGGGTGTAGAGCAGGTAAGAACAGAGAGGGCAGACCATATAACATTCAAGTCTCTTCCATCTTTGAGATTCTATGAGCCTAATAGATTTGACTCAAGTTATGATAAGTTCTATATGCAGGCTTAAATAATTGTCCAAAAACTGTAAAATACCATCTAGAAATAAGACTGATATGACTATCTCATTTTTATGTAATACACTATTTTAGACACACAAATTGGATAAAAATTCCTGATCATGAATTTAACACATCATCACTCAAAACCTGCCAGATACCAGGTCCTGTAAGTCCTTATTTAGAACAGTTTGCTTGCAAATTATTTATTGGATTTTCAAGTTTTACACTGGGTGTTTTTACCCTTTCCTGGCTACTTTCCATGGATTATAACTTCTACAAAGGCATTTTTGCATTATTCCCTGCAGTGTTTTTAGTATCTAAAACAGTGCTTGGTGCATAGTAGATATTCAGTTTTCATTTGTTGAACAATGAACATTTTCTTATCCAGAAAAAAGATAAAGGCATCTGTCTACAGCAGATATTTTCCTTGTATCCCTCTCCACTGCTCCTGCCAGCCACTCACTTCTATCCATAATTGCTCTCAGTATTTAAATACGACCAGACCACTCATTATTTCCTAGAAGTACAAGACCAGAGGATAAATACAAAATGTTAGCAGTATTTATATTATGAATGTGTTTATTTTTTCTTTACGCTTTTTCATTTTTTAATAGTTTTTCTTAAACGAACTTTTATTAATAGTACGACACAAAATTAAAAGAAAGTGGAATGGGAAAAAGATCCCACCTTGGCCATACTTTCGTACAAATCTGAGCAACATCTTTATAAACATAGCGTCAAGAGGATGTTTGCCCTTTTTCTCTGTATGGATGAAGCACAAGAAATGTGACCTAATTCACATAGTCACACAAAGATCTGGGCAGAGACAAGCTGAACAGTAGGGCTCCCCAGTTGGATCTGGGCAGGGTCCAATCTAGAGTTGCCCCCTACTGTGCAATTCACATGCAGAGCCCTGCTTCCTTGAAAATAAGAACACTACCTTTGGGTGTTTAAAATATATGTGACGGATGCTGCTGCCTGCCAATCAACAACAGGATTTGTAATGTGAAAGGAGGAGGCCGGTGACACAATGACCTGTCAGAGGGTTCATATTACCTTTGATGCTTCAACGAGTAACTGGATGCTTGTGAGGGGACCTGAAAGGCAGTTTCACTCACAAGGACTGGTAATTACTTTAAAAAAGTGCCTGTAGAAATCATCAGGTGCCTTGCACGCTCCGTGGATGAGACCTGGCCAAGTGACTTCTAAGGTTTTTTTCAGCTTTGCCTTCAGCCAGAAGTACAGCTAAAACAATGAAACCTATTTCCCCATGACTCCCCTGGTAACATACTTCTAATCTAGCCATCGATCACTGAGAAAAGATTATCTACTTCTACAAAACTTAGTTAACTTTCTGGGCTATGGTCTGAGATCAGCAAAGCTTCCCTTAGCTGATAAGACAAGCAATTTTATTTTCTTCTCTGGTGAGCTTAAGGTACTAAGTCACTACCTAGAATTGTTCAAAATTGTATATTCTTGTCTCTTTACCAAGCTATGAGGCTAACAATACTTTTAACAAGCTGAAAAATGCTTTAGCTGCCTGCTGTCTGCAACAAATTTCCTTCATCAACTAATTCACTAATCTGGGCCTTCTTGAGAACCTGGCTAATTTGTAAGAACAGGTGGCTCATTCCATAAGTGTTCAATAAAGATTCACACATGATTACACATACAGCACTGCCTTAAAAACAAATGAAGAGGGCTTCCCTGGTGGCGCAGTGGTTGAGAGTCTGCCTGCGGATGCAGGGGACACGGGTTCGTGCCCCGGTCCGGGAAGATCCCACATGCCGTGGAGCGGCTGGGCCCCTGAGCCATGGCCTCTGAGCCTGCGCATCCGGAGCCTGTGCTCCGCAACGGGAGAGGCCACAACAGTAGAGGCCTGCGTACCGCAAAAAAAAAAAAAAAAAAAACAAATGAAGAAATGTGTGTATTTATGGAGAAGCTAAAGAGACAGACAAGAGATTCTTCAGTAGCTAAGAGTGTGCATCAGGTGGTCTAGTAAAATTATTTCAAAACCTGGTGGGGGGAGGGAATGGAGACAGGTGACATAAGGATATAAAGTTCTTGCCACACGAACAATTAACTATTCTTGGGAAACTACCAAGAAGTGATGGATATGTAAACAAACAAACAAAGGAACTAATCAGAGCCTCATTCTTATTTTTTCTTTATTCTTATGTTTACCTGGGTTTGAGTTCTTTCATTCATGTAACATTTTTGGAGCACTTACTATGTGTCAGGCACTGTTTAAGTCACCTCAAAGTCTCCTATTTTCCTTTTTTTTTAAAAGAAGAAAAGATATGTTGTGTGGTTAAGAAAATATCATTATCTTGTTTAAAATATAAATTAGATATTGAGATATTACTGGAATAGGTTAGAAAAAATTAGTTCATGTAAAAAAATTATAAAGCTAATCAACCCACCAGTTGTTTGGACACAAAATTAAAAAAAAAAAAAAGAGAGGGAATCTGGGTCAAGGTGGCAGAGTAGAAAGCTCTTGTGCTCACCTCCTTCCATGGACACACCAAAACTACAAATACATATAGAACAACTATCTCTGGGAATGACCTGAAGACTAGCAGGTCATTTTACAACTAACAACATAAATAAAAGGCCACTTCAAGACAGATAGGAAGGTCAGAGATGCAGTCTAGCCAGAACCCACATCCCCAGTGCAGCAACTCACAAGTGGGAGGGATATTACAACTGCAGGCAGAGGTCCTCCTTGAGCAGTGAGGGTCTGAGTCCCACACTGGGCTTCCCATCCTGGAGGACCTACATTGAAAAGATGAGCCCCCAAAACATCTGGCTTTGAAAACCAGCAGGGCTTATGTCAGGGAGAGCCAGAGGGCTGTGGGAAACCAAGACTCTGCTCTTGAAGGGCTCGTTCACAAACTCACTCTCTCCAAGTCCCAGTTCAGAGGCAATGACTTGCAAAGCACCTAGGTCATATGAGAAGGAGATTCATTGACTAATGTTAGGGCATATGCTGGAGGTGCAGGGATCTGGTGGAACTTTCCCTGGGGACAGGAGCACTGGTGGGCACCATTTTTTTTCTCTCCTTCCACCTAGCTGGCCGGAGCTGGTAGGTGCCATTTATGTTACTCTCCATTAACCTAGCTAACATCATTCACCCTGTCCTGGCATTCCTCTGAGAACCCTCCCAGCCAGCCCCTCCAAAGAAGCTTCCACCCGATCTGACAGACAGCCCTAGCCAGCACTGGTGCCCCTCCAAAGCAATTCCTCCTCCAGAGGGCTAGCCCCAGCCTGCCCAACAAGTGGCCTTACCAGCACTGGCACCTCTCCAAAGCACCTCCCACTCTTGGGGGGCCAGCCTGGTCACAGCATGCCCATAACAGTTGCAGCTGGGCCTTGCTGCCAGCTGGCCTGGGGGACAACCCTATGCACCAGCATGCTCACAGCAACTGTGGCCCAACCACAACAGAAGAACCCACACAGGGGATACCCCTGGAGCATCAAGCTCTGGAGACCAGGGGGGATTGTGCCACTGGGCCCCACAGAACACTTCCTACATAAGGCTACTCTTTCAAGACTGTGGGACATAGTCTTGGAAACTATGGAAACAAGCATAGAGAGTTAGGCAAAATGAGCAAACAAAGTAACCTCAGGAAAAAGAACTAAACAAAAGAGAGCTAAGCGATTTACCAGATAAAAAATGCAAAATAATAGCCATAAAGTTCATCACTGAATTCGGGACAACTCAGTGAGATGTTGAAAAAGAGATAGAAAATATAATAGAGAAGGAATCAGAACTGAAGAATACAATAACTCAAATGAAAAGTACACTACAGGGAACCAATAGCAGATTAGAGGATGCAGAAGAACAGATTAGTGATCTGGAAGACAGGGTAGTGAAAATCAGCCAATCAGAACTGCAAAAAGAAAGAAGAATTTAAAAATTAGGATAGTTTAAGGGAATTCTGAGACAACATCAAGGGTACTAACATTCACATTATAGGGGTCTAGAGGACAAGGGAGAGAGAAAGAGACAGAAAACCTACTTGAACAAATAATGGCTGAAAACTTTCCTAACGTGGTGAAGGAAACAGACATCCAAATCCAGGAAGCAAAGAGAGGATCAAACAAGATGAACCCAAAGAGATACATACCAAGATACACTGTAATTAAAATTTCAAAAATTAAAGAGAAAATCTTAAAAGCAGCAAGAGAAAAAACAACTAGCTATGCGCAAAGAACTCCTATAAGACTATCAGCTTATTTTTCAGCAGAAACTTTACAGGTCAGAAGGGACTTGCATTATATATTCAAAGTGCTGAAAGAAAAAAACTTGCAACCAGACTACTCTGCCTGGCAAGGCTATCACTCAGAATCTAAGGAGACATAGTTTCGCAGACAAGCAAAAGCAGAGGAGCTCATCACCACTAAACTGGCCTTTTATAAGAAATGTTAAAGGGACTTCTTTAAACTGAAAAGAAAAGGGCATAATGAGAAACAAGAAAATTATGAAAGAAAAAGTCTCACCAGTAAAGACAAACATATAATAAAGGTAGTATATCAACCACTTATAAAGATAGTATAAAGGTTAAAGGACAAAAGTAGTAAAATAATCTATATCAAAAATAATTTGTTAGGCAACACACAAAATAAAAAGATGTAAAGTATGACATCAAAATTTACATTTTTACATACATATGTGTATGACATCAAAAACATAAAATGTAATGGGGGAGGAGTAAAAATGTGGTGCTTTTAGAATGTGCTTGAACTTAAGTGACCATAACTTAAAAATAGACTGCTATACACATAGGTTGTTATATAGAAACCTCATTGTAACCACAAACCAAAAATCCATTACAGATATACAATAAATAAAGAGAAATGAATACACAAATAGAATTAAAGAAAGCCATCAAATAACATGAAAAGAGAAGAAGAAAGGAAGAGAGAAGAATTATAAAAACAACCAGAAAACAATTAATAAAATGGCAATAAGTATATACCTATCAATAATTACTTTAAGTGTAAATGGCTAAATATGCCAATAAAAAGATATAAGATGTCTGAATGGATAAAAAACCCAAGACCATCTATATGCTGCCTACAAGAGGCTCACTTCAGATCAAAAGGTACACACAGCCTGAAAGTGAAGGGATGGAAAAAGATATCTATGTGAATGAGAACAAAAAGAAAGCTCGGGTAGCAATACTTATCTCAGATAAAATAAACTTTAAAACAAAGACTGTAATAAGGGACAAAAGAGTATTACATAATGATAAATGGATCTAGGAGCAGACAGCTTCACAGGTAAATTCTACAAAACATTTAAAGAAGTGTAAATACCCATCCTTCTCAAATTATTCCAAAAAATATGAAGAGGACAAAATGCTTCCAAACTCATTCGGTGAGGCCAGCATTACCCTGAGACCAAAAACAGATAAAGACAATCCAAAAAAAAAAAGAAAGAAAGGAAAATTACAGGCCAATAATACTGATGAACATAGATGTAAAAATTCTCAACAAATTCTCAACAAACTAAATTTAACAATACATTTAAAAGATCATATGACATAATTAAGTGAAATTTACTCCAGGGATGCAAGAGTGGTCAATATCCACAAATCATCAATGTGATACACATTAACAAAATGAGAGATAAAAATCATACAATCATCTCAATAGATTCAGAAAAAGCATTCAATAAAACCCACCTCAACAAAGTGGGTATAGAGGGAACATACCTCAACATAATAAAGATAATATATGACAAACCCACTAGCATCATACTCAACAGTGAAAAACTGCAACTTTTCCTCTAAGTTCAGGAACAAGACAAGGATGCCCACTCTCGCCACTTTTATTCAACATAGTAATGGAAGTCCTTGCTGCAGCAATCAGACAAGAAGGAGATGAAAGGCATCAAAATTGGAAGGGAGAAGTAAAACTGTCATTATTTGCAAATGACATTATACTATATGTTGAAAACGCTGAAGACTCCATCAAATAAATGATTTAAATTAATAAATGAATCCAGTAAAGTTGCAGGATACAAAATCAATATACAGAAATCTGTTGTGTTTCTATACACTAACAGTGAACTATCAGAGAGAGATAATTAAGAAATAAATCCCATTTACAATTGCATCAAAAAAAATAAAATACCTAGGAATAAATTTATTCAAGGAGGTGAATAACATGTACTCTGAAAACTATAAGACATTGATGAAAAAAATTAAAGACAACACAGAAAAATGAAAAGATGGACACTGTGATCATGAATTGACAGACTGGTTATTATTAAAATATCCATACTAGGCAAAGCAATCTACAGATCAATGCAATCCCTATCAAAATACCAATGACATTTTTCACAAAACTGAAACAAATGATCCTAAAGTTTGTATGGAACCACAAAAGACTAAGAGTCAAAGAAATCTTAAAGCAGAACAAAGCTAGAGGTATCATACTCCCTGGTCTTAAACTATACTACAAAGCTATAGTAATCAAAGCTGTAGGACAGTGTCACAAAAACAGACAGACCAATAGAAGAGAACAGAGAGCCCAGAAATGAACCTATATTTATATGGTCAATTAATCTATGACAAAGGAGACAAGAATATACAATGGGGAAAAGATAGCCTCTTCAATAAATGATGTTGGGAAAACTGGACAGCTATATGCAAAGAATCAAATGGGACTACTTTCTCATACCATATATAAAAATAAACTCAAAATGGACTGAAGACCTAAATGTAATACCTGAAACCATAAAGCTGCTAGAAGAAAGCATAGGTAGTATGCTTTTTGACATCATTCTTAGCAATATTTTTTTGGATATGTCTCCTCAGGCAAGGGAAACAAAAGCAAAAACAAACAATGGGACTTTATCAAATAAAAAGCTTTTGCACAGCCAAGGAAACTATCAATAAAACAAAAAGGCTGCCTACTGTAAGAGAGAATATATTTGCAAATTATATATCCGATAAGGAGTTCATATCCAAAATGTACGAAGAACTCACACAACTTAACATCAAAAAATAGTCAACATGATTAAAAAATTGGCAGAGGATCTGAATAGACATTTTACCAAAGAAGACATACAGATGGCCAACAGACACATGAAAAGATGTTCAACATCACTAATTACCAGGGAAATGCAAGTCAAAACCACAATAAAATATCACCTCATACCTGATGGCTATCATCAAGACAACAAATAACAAGTGTTGGTGAGGATGTGGAGAAAAGTGACCCCTGGTGCACTATTGGTTGGAATATACATTGGTGCAGCCACTATAGAAAACAGTGTTAAGGTTCCTCAAAAAAATTAAAATAGAGCTACCATACAATCCAAATCCAATCCATTGCATTTCTCTAATAATTAGCAATGTTGAGCATCTTTTCATGTGAAACAGACTCACAGACTTAGAGAACGAACTTAGGGTTACCAGCGGGGAAGGATGGTGCAGGGGAGGAATAGACTGGGAGTTTGGGATTGACATGGACACAATGCTATATTTAAAACAGATAACCAACAAGGACCTACTGCATAGCACAGGGAACTCTGCTCAATACTCTGTAATAACCTAAATGGGAAAAGAATTTGAAAAAAAATAGATACATGTATATGGATAACTGAATCACTTTGCTGTACACCTGAAACTAATACAACATTGTTAATCAACTACACTCCAATATAAAATAAAAAATAAAATAAAATTACAAAGAATAAAAAACATATGCACCTCTGCATTTGTTGCAACATTATTTACAATAGTCAAGGTGTAGAAGCAACCTAAGTATCCATTGATAGAGGGATGGATAAGGAAGATATAGTACATATATATTCAATGGAATATTACTTGGCTGTAATAAAGAATGAAAGATGCCATATGTGACAGCATGGATGGACTTAGAGGGTATTATGCTAAGTGAAATAAGTCAAGAGGGCATTATGCTAAGTGAAATACGTCAGACAGAGAAAGACAAATACCATATGATTTCATCTATATGTGGAATCTAACAAACAAAACAGATAAACAAACATATAAATGGATACAGAGAACAAACTGGTGGTCACCAGATGTGAGGGGGTTGAGGAGGCTGGATGAAGTAGGTGAAGGGGATTAAGAGGTACGAACTTCATGTTAAATAAATAAGTCAGAGGACACAATGTACAGCATAAGAATTTAGTCAACAATATTGTAATAACTTTGCATGGTGACAGATGGTTACTAGACTTACTGTGGTGATCAATTTGTACTGTATATAAATGTAGAATCACTATGTTGTACACCTGAAACTAATATAATATTGTCCTGAAACTAATATAATATTGTATGTCAACTATACCTCAATAAAAAAATAAATAAAAAGAAAAAGGTATTACAGTAAAAATTCTGGCCGATTTTTTGTTGAAAAGTATCACTTTTCCATGAGAAAAATATAGCTTGCTTGATAAAAAAAAAAAAAATGCTTAACATACGATAACAATAGAAGATACAAAGTGATGTTATTATTATGTATTTTGATTAAAAGGGGAAGAATTTCTTCTAAGAGAATTACTACGAGAGAACATAGAAATATTCTTTTTTTCTTAATAAGAGAATTAAGAAAGTCATGTGGAATTTGCATAAATCATTACCTTACAAACCACTAGAACCAAACAGTACTAACTATATAGTGAGTAACACAATGGTTTTGAATTAACACATACATAATAGGATGATAATGAATTCAGTCGCTCTTTCTATATGGTAAATAAAGAGAACCAACTCACTCGTGCACAGTGGACCTTTCTTTCCTATATACAATTCTAGTTATCCTTTTCTATTCTTTTATCCAGGAAAATGAATCCTTTGCATTTCTAATATAGTAAACACTTCTAGCGCTCTGAAGATTTAAAACAGAGGTTAACAGAAGTGAAGAATTAAACACAGTCCCCTAATAAAACATGATTTTCTTTTTTTTAAAGAAAGAGGATTCAGTTCTACAACCTTGCTAAAATCATGGCTGTGAAAACCCTTAAACTGGTATCAGGATACTAGGCTTTATAAATGTAGATGTTACCTCTTTTCAAAGTAGATGGATACAGAAGCAGCCCACAGTTTTTGGTCCAAGGAATCAAGAGGGACTCAGTCATTTATTCACCTTCTTTTTGTTCATTTATTCTAAAAACATTTACTGAACATCTCACAAGAGCTAGGTAGCATGAAAAGTTCAAGGCATATGAAAGCAAATAGAACATTACAGTAAACTTTACCACAGTAAAGTTTAGTAAGTGCTAAGAGAAGGATACGTGAACCTGAGAGGGGGGTGTAAACCAGAGTTTCCAGTGGAGGGGATGATGGATCTAAGGTTTGAAGAATAAGCAGGAGATAGCTATAAGAAGAAGGAGGTTGGGATATAGGAAGTTTCCCCAGGGCAAAGGAAGGCACAGACTGGTAAAAAACAAGCAAACAAAACAAAAACATAATGTACTTGTGAGAGTAAAAGTAGTTTGTTGTATCAGTAGACATAGGAGGAAGCCATGCAGGTAGGAGAGAAGTTCAGGACAGGTTAAAGAAAAGTTTCATCTGCTAAATAGGGTCTAGAAATAGTGGGTGCACAGCAAGGAAAAAGAGTGAAAAAGTAAAAATGGCTTACGGGACTTATGGGACACCGTAAGCCGACCTGTATACACATTATGGGAGTATAATGTATATATTATTTAGGAGAAGAGAGAGAAAGGGGAAGAAATCATTCAAAAGAATATTGGCTGAAAATTTCCCAAATTTGGGGAAGGAAATAGACATTCAGATCCAGGAGTCTCAAAAGATCCAAAAAAAAGATGAACCTCCCCAAATCCACACCAAGACACAGTATAATCAAATTGTCAAAAGTCAAAAATGAAGAGATAATTTTAAAGTAGCAAGACAAGATTGACTTGTCATATACAAAGGAACACCTATGGGACTATCGGCAGATTTTTCAGCAGAAACCTTGCATGCTAGAAGGGTGCAAGATGATATATTCAAAGTACTGAAAGAAAAAAACACCTGCTGAACAAGAATTACACCTGGCAAAATTGTGATTCAAAAATAAAGGAGAGATGATAAAGATTTTCTCAGACGAATACTAGACTTGCCTGACAAGAAATGCTAAAGGGTGTTCTGCAGGTTGAAGCAAAAGGACACTAAACAGCAACGTGATAGCATAAGAAAGTATGAAACTCACTGGTAAAGGTAAATATATAAACAAATACAGAATACTGTACTACTGAAAGGATGGTGGATAAATCCCTTTTAATTCTAGTATAAGAGGAAAAAGACAAAAGTATCAAAAATAATTATAAATAAAATTATGTTAATGAATATACAATAAAAATAGATGTAAAATGTGATATCAGTAACATATAATGTGTGGGAAGAGGTAAATGTGTAGTTTTTGTATGTAAGTGAAGTTAAGCTGTTATCAGCTTAAAATAGATTGTTACAAGATACTTTACGTAAACCCCATAGTAAGCACTAAGAAAATGTCTATAGAAGTTCTATAATAGAAATAGTGGGTGTGATGGTTAATTTTATGTGTCAATTTGACTAGGCTAAGGGATGCTCAGATAATTGGTTAAACATTATTTCTGGGTATGTCTGTGAGCATGCTTATGGACACAAAGAAGAAAGGGACAGCCTAGAAGAAATGGATAAATTCCTAGAAATATATAACCTTCTAAGACTGAGTCAGGAAGAAATAGAAAATCTGAACAGACCAATTACCAGTAATGAAATTGAATCAGTAATCAAAAAATTCCCAACAAACAAAAAACCAGGACCAGACAGCTTCACAGGAAAATTCTATCAAACATTTAAAGAAGAATAACTACTTATACTTCTCACACTATTCCAAAAAATTGAACAGGAAGGCATGCTTCTTCTTCTGGTAGAGATTAGTATTTGAATTAGAGTAAGGCAGATGACCTTCCTTAATGTGGGTGGGCACTATCCAATCCACCAAGGGTGTGAATAGAACAAAAAGGCAAAGGAGGGTTAAATTCACTTTCTGCCTGACTGAGCTGGGACATCTGTCTCCTTTACTCAGCACTCCTGGTACTTAGGCCTTCAGACTCAGATTGGAATCTACACCATTGGCTCTCCAGCTCTCAGGTCTTTGAACTACACTACCAGCTTTCTTGAGTCTTCAGCTGTTCAGCCTCCATAACTGTGCAAGCCAGTATCTTATGACAGATATAGATAGATAGATAGATAGATAGATAGATAGATAGATAGATGATAGATAGGTAGATAGATAGATATTCTCTGGAGAACCCTGACTAATACAGGTGGGAGCCACTGACAGATTTTTATCAGGAGTTTGATGTGATTGGGTTTGCATTTAGTAGGAGGCCATATCAGAAGTAGAGATAATATTCCAGAAAATATTTTAATAATTCAGTGGAGAGAGAATTAAAAAGTAGTGGAAATGGGGAGCAGTGTATAGATATGAAGTAGGATAGGTAAGATTTGGCATAAAATTGAATGTGGTAAAAAAGGAAGAAGAATCTTAAATAACTGAGATTCTGGCTTTAGGCCTGAATAGGAAGGAGCCTTGTTCATCACCAAGGATGTGCATCATCTTTGCGTTTTAGGAAAAATAAGCCAAGGACACTTTTGGGAGAAAGGAGAATATGTTCAGTTTCAGGCAGTTTGAGTTTTAGCTTTGCTGAAGGGTACTGAAGTAGAGACATCTAGCAGATGACTGATATTCGGGTCTGGATCTCAGCAGGCATAGGCCAAGAATACAAATACCTAAGTGGTACCTGAAGCCATGAGCGTGGGTGGAGTCACCTGAGGACTACAAATAAAATGAGAAGAAGAGAACCTAAGTCCTAGGGAGAATATTTCTGGATTAAGAAGAAGAAAATCCATAGAAGGAGATGAAAAAAGAACAAAGGAGATGAAAAAAGAACAAAGGAGATGAAAAAGAGTGGTGTCCTCCAAGGCAAAAGAAGAGAGCATTTTGATAAATGGAAATATGTCAAATGTCCCAGAAAGAGAAGTTTAAAAAACAGAAAATGTCTATGTACGTTGGCAACATAGAATGTCATTGGTAAGTTCATTGGTGTGGTAGTAAGAAAAAACAGCCATATGGGTTACAGAGTAAATGAAAACTTAGGGAGAGAAACATGGAAAGTGCACACCTCTTTGAAGTACTTTAATATGAAGTATTGGAGAGTTTTACCACAGTACATACAGGAGAACATGGGACTGAGAAAATAAAAAATAAGAAAAAATGGATGGAATTACGCAACTTCATTGGCTGTATGGAGAAAAATCAGTACAGAGAAATAATTGAAGGTGTAGAAGGAAGGAGATAAGGAAGGAAGGAAGGAAGGAAGGAAGGAAGGAGGGAGGAAAGGAGGGAGGAAAGGAGGAAAAGAGGGAGGGAACGAGGGAAGGAGGGAGAGGAGGGAGGCAAAATAAGGACCCTTGGTCTGAGGGCAGAAGATCCAAAGCACAGGTGAAGAATTGTCCATTACTATATATACATTTTAATGATATTTCATAAAGGTTTATAAAAATATTTTCATAAAGATATTCTATAAAGGTTTAAATTTCATATTGATTTAAGATGGACATTATTAGCTCAACCAATATGAGTGCACACTATTCAGAAATGACTGAATTAACTATTAGATCCATTACTTCCATAGTTCAGAGCATGGGTCAGCCCTTCTTTAACTTTGCTGCTTCATTACAGAAAATGGATTGGGTTCACATCTAGCCTCAGACCAAAAATGATCAGTGATTTGGGCCACCTAGACATGGCTGAGATACTAAGTCACTTGATTCTTGAAAAGTAGATGTTAGGAACTGATTTCCCTAATTTTATGAACATCATATCGAAGAACACAGAAGTTTCATGGCTTAAAAATATCTGATGCTAATAGCACAAGCGATAAAATATGGGTCTAATCAAAATGAGTCAGTATTGAACATTAAGCCCTGTAGCATCCAATTACTCAGTGCTCTTTCTGGTGAGAAATATGATATTTAGGGATACAACCTAACCTGCAGCCATAAATAACATACAGGGTGAGAATAAGCAGGAAGAAGCTCCCTAGATGCTGTCCTACATGATCTTAATTGTAGTCTTATTAGGCCAGTTATTACTTGTTTATTATTTCAAGCAGTCAGGTTTTCACATTCAGACTGCACTTCTAAAGTTGACTTGCTAATAAAGTTGCATTTGCAATCCATATTAACATGATTTTATTTTGAAAGTGTCATTTTGATTCGCTTAGGAGTCTTGGTTTGATTTGCCTGGGCTAATTTTGCAGCAGAACAAACAGAATTTTCTTTAGTTGTCTCAGCTCATACAAGGTTAATTTGGCAGACCCTGGACTGGGTTAAATAATTGACTTTCCATGTTTCTATCAATTCATTTTTGCCAGGCTGAAATCCATTTTCAGGCTGGAGTACTTTCTCCTCCTTGCATATACTGAACTTTGTTTTGTACCAATACAATATAATATGTCTTGGAAGGAAAAGGTAACCTGAAAATAGAGAAACCCGTATTTTATTATTTTTTTATTGTATTGTTTTTGCTGCCTTCACTTCAAACAAGAGTATATTTGGGCAGCCAAGAGAGTAGTATATGCCCTTCATTCATTTCCCTAAAGAATGGTTTATCAACTGCTGAAAAAAGAGTTATTTTATTCTGCAAAATGCATATCAGATCCTTTGACAAGCAGTACTCATTAAGGTTCATTCTGTACCCCTGGGATGCTTCCAGACAAGCCATCCCCTGGGGCAGTTTAACCCATTTATTCTCAATTTACCTCTAGGTTTCTAGCTGCAACAAGAGCACAATAAATTAAATTAACAAAATCCATTTGGAAAATGAATCTTTTGTAATGGGTTCCAGGAAATATTTAGGCAGGAATGAATACTACTAACATTTCCACTCACACCCGAGATGACTGCTTTGATATGCGAACAGAGACACTCTTGGCAAACCTGGGATTTGAAGCAAGTGCTCATTAATGCACCTGCATGCTAAGTAATGTGCAGCATGTCAGTGTCTCCGTTGTGCCTTTCCATTGCCCCCTCTCCATACGTAGAACCTCAGTCTGCTATGGTTTGGCTGGGTAGAAACTGCCAGTATAGGTGGGGAATGGTTGTGTGTGTCGAAGTAGGTGTTAACTCATGCATTGGTTCAATGATGTCGGGCTCCTGTAGAGATTCCAAATTACAATGCAACCACACAGGGTTTATAGACAACACTCACGCTGGGATAGAGATGGTCTGAGAGAGTGCCAGGAAGAAAGTACACACATGATACGGAAGCAGGCTTGGGCACAAACCTTCCATAACATTTTTGTACATGAACTTCAGTGTGTTAAAACAAGGTGAAGTGCTTAGCGTATAAATCAGTTCAATTGCTGGAGAAAATGCACAGGTGTCCTGGAATGAGTACCAGACTATCGTTGGAAGGCAGGGTTCAAATCATGCCTCTTATACTTGCCTTCTGAGCTCTGGGCAAGAGCTGAATCTCTCTGAGCTTCACAGGAGGGTGTGATTAACACCCGCTTCACAAGAGGGCTTACAGGATAGGATGACATAATAGGTAAGCAACCTTCTAGTGCCCACTGCGAGTTATTCAGGCATTCTGAGGGCACTGGGGATGCAAAATAATATGTGATTCCTGTCTTGAGTTTCAAGTGTTTCTTCCTTTCTTTAATATCTAAAACCTCTTCTCCCTTTGTCATAAGACCTCAAGAGGCAATAATCTTATTTTTACCAGACGCAGCTGCTGAGGCACAGAGGTATATAAATATTTGCTTAAGTCAAATAAAACAGATACTCAATAGAGAACGGGCGGTCCTGACACCCAATTGACAGTTCCAAGCTTAGGAAGGCAGGTCCTCCCTCATCACATTCCACAAACTGATTACAAATTTACACACCCACCTGAGACAGGCTGAAAAATTGTTGCGGTAAATAACTGAAAAGCACCTAGAAGAGACGTAGTAGGTTCTTAGGACCACAATATAAGGATTCATGAGAAGCACCTATTTCCCATAAGCACAAGTTTGATTGGATTTGGGCTGTTCAAAGGATATCTTTGAAATATCAAAGGAATTAAAACTGCAATATTATTAAGTACCTTCACATTAGGATATTATAACATCTGGTGGTGTGACTGCCAAGTTGTGCAGCTTTAAAATGTTTTATTGTGTAAATGGAAAGAAAAAATGGCATTTTATAATATTGTTTTGTTAGTACATCACTGGAAACAGTCTTTCATTTTGCTTGAGTTTTTCTAGTAAAATGTCATAGGTAAATAACAATTGGTACCTCCCCTGTTTCTTTGATTACTGTTCTCTTGTTGGTATCTTACTTTGCCAGTCACATCAAAAGTAAGTTCATGATTGCTCCTATGAATATGTGTAATTACAGGGCCTACACCAACTTGCACAGTATATTAAACCTGGAATTGAAATTCCAATCAGATGCATTGTAGCACTGTGAAGCATCAAAACCCAGAAGAAAAGGGTCTCAAGGCTTTAAGCACATATTTAATTTGATCCAGACCTCCCCTAAATACCATACAAAAATACCTCTCTACTTTCCACATAAATAATCAGGAGATATTAATCCTTTCCCTGACTCTTTTTCTTTCTCTCCCCTTCTCCATTCCTTCCTAGCTCCCTCCCTCCTTCCCTGTCTTCACTCTTTTCTTTTTTTCCTTTCTTTCATTCAACAACAATTTATTGAGAGTAGGGTGACCAACTCTCCGGGATTTCCTGAGACAGAATGGGTTCCAAAGATGTGAAATTTTCACTGATAAGCCTGAGAAATTTCCAAGCAAACTGGATGAGCTGGTCAGTTAATTGACCTAGAGTAGTTCCTGGTCTGCTTTGTTCAGGTACTACTCCAGGTGCTGGGCATTTGGTAATAAATAAAGCAGATCCCATCTCATGCTGTATATTTTCCAATGAAGAGAGACCAAAAATTAATTCTGACAAAGCTAGTAAGTGTTAGGAAGAAGAATGAAACAGGATAAGAGAAAGAATGATGGGTAAGGCAAGGAGAGCACTCATTTTATTTAAGGTGGTTTAGCAAAAACTTTCTGGTTAGGTGACATTTCAACAGGGTGGAAGGAAATGAGGGAAGACTGCATAGTATCTCAGGGAAGGGTATTCCAGTAATGGGAAAGGCCCTGGGGCAGGAGTGTGTGGAAGGGTGGGAGAAACAGCAAGGAGACCAGTGTGGCTGGAATGGAGTGAGAGGAAGCAGGAAGTAGGAGATGGGGGACCTGATAGCACATCGTAAAGAAGGTGAGCTTTTACTCTGAGTCTGGTTTCGAAGCCACTGGAGGGGTACTCAAGTTTATAAGAAAGGTTCTGGTTTCTGTATAGAAAGTAAACTAGAGGGAGAAAGGGTAGAAGCAGGAAGACTAGTTAGGAAGTTCTTGCCGTAATTCCTCTATTTGGGGGATGTTTTGAGTATGAATTGCTCTTTACCTTCCAGGTATTAAGCCACACCCCTTTGAAAGCTGCTTTATATATCAAGCCAGTCTGAGATAGATAGACCGATGGATGGAAGGATGCAAGGGTACATGGTTGAATAGACCGATACAGAGATATAGCATATGTCACTATTTTGGTTCAGAATCTGGGAGATACTTGCTGTTTGGAATTTAGCCTCTAGGGATCCCGATGGCACCTGCCATTTACTATTACCTCATACCTACTAGCCGAAGAAGTCATCTTTTCTTTAAGAACAAAATTGTTTATTAACCAAGTATAAATATGTACTTACCTGACTAGTTTCTAAGTATATCACAATACCAAACTCTCACTTAGAACAATAACTGAAATAAACTAAAATA